>NC_138222.1:13740166-13992666 GCF_964197995.2 Scardinius erythrophthalmus | reverse complement strand
ACTTTCTTGTTTGTTGAAATAGTTTTTATACCTTGTTCTTTGTAGATTCTACATGTTTTTACAGGTTTGGTGATGGTTTTAATACCCTTGGACTTCTTCAAGAAATGCAGACACACACACAGATCTGTTTCACACCACTGAGATCTTCAGACCTGACATCACTTTTTTTTTTTCTGTCAAGTAAACCTGTCAGATCAAGACACCTATAAGAGAGAACTAGAGACCATGACCTTGTGCTTCTGGAGAGACTGGATCACTGATGTTGAAGGCATTTACAAATATTTGTTTACATATTTTGTCCTATAAAGTTTTATACACAGCTTCTGTATTCACGATTTATTTATGATTAAAAGTGTGATATTGCTTTTATGAAGTGGTTCCTTCAACATGATAATGTAAGTGACATTTCACACAGATATTGATAGATATTTTATATTACATGCTTACCTCTGTCTCTGTTTCAAAAGAAGAGAGCAGTTAGAGATGTCACTGCTTGTCTTAAATAACAGTATTAATACTAAATTAGATTTTAGACACTATTGCAAATTTTGCATTTGTGCTCTGTCAATACTGAACCATTGCATTTCTCAAAACATTGCACGGTAGCATGGTTTCTCTCCTGAATTAATCACATTTTTAACGAGTTACATGGAGAATGATTGCATAATTTATTTACAGTTATTTGTATATATACAATTATTTACTGAAAATGTGAAAAATACCCACCACTAATACACTGTCAGCTTGTTTGGAATGGCACAAACAGTACAGCTGTTAGACTGAATATCTACCTGTGTTACAGATGAAGATGTACACCATTGACGTTGGAGAATGTGCTGGAGTTTACTTCAGGGTCTTCAGCCATTCCATCCCATGGCTTCTCCATGACGCACCAGAGAAAATATTCCCAGAGGCAAACACTTGCAACATTGTGTAAAAATTGCCCATCCATTATAATTATGAGTCATTCAAAACACACATGAGCAATGGCATACTGTGGGAACCAACATTTGGCGTAGCGTAATTCAACACATGTGCATTAAAGGAATTGTTAAACCATAAATGAAATTTACCCCATAATTTACTCACCCTCATGCCATCCTAGGTGTATCTTCCTTTCCTCAGCCAGAGTAACATTTAACAAAATCCTAGCAGTTCATATTGAATTGTGATCACAACAGCGGCATTACAAAGCTATGAACAACCAGCTATGAAGCTATGAACAATAATTGAACAATAAAAAGCTATGAACAATAATTTATTTATTATTACTCCAATTGTGTTTGTAGTGACAACAGAAACAACCCCGCCCCAGGTGCTGTGCCGCCACGGCCAAAGCGCCCAAGAAGAAGTCAGCTGCGAAAGCCAAGAAAGCAGGTCCAGGCGTCGGTGAGCTCATCGTCAAAGCTGTGTCCGCATCCTAAGAGAGGAGCGGCGTTTCCCTTGCCGCCCTGAAGAAAGCTCTTGCTGCCAGCGGCTACAACGTGGAGAAAAACAACTCCCGCGTTATGATCGCCATCAAGAGCCTGGTGACTAAAGGCACCCTGGTGCAGGTCAAAGGCACCGGTGCCTCTGGCTCTTTCAAGGTCAACAAGCAGCAAGCCGAGACTAAGAAAAAAACAGCAAAGAAAGCGTCTCCTAAAGCAAAGAAGCCAGAGGCAAGAAACAAGAAACGGGCAATGAAGCCCGCCACTAATAAATCGCCCTAGCAGGCCAAGAAACCTGCCACCACAGCTGCTAAGGTGGCAACAAAGAGCCCCAAGAAGGCAAAGAAGCCAGAATCTGCTAAGAAAGCAGCCAAGAGCCCTAAAAAGGCCAAGGCGGCTAAACCTAAGTCAGCAAAGCCTAAAGCTGCCATGCCTAAAAAGGCAGCTCCCAAAAAGAAATGAAGTTCACAGTTTGTTCCTCAACGGCTCTTTTAAGAGCCACCACTAACTTAAAATAAAGAGCAAAACTCATATAATGATTTCTGTTGATTTTGCAAGTAATAGCCATGCTGTGACTTTCGACCACTACACTCGTTCAGTCAGAACAAATGAGTCACAACATCTAGGAAAAACTCAATTAAACCATTTTTATTCCTAAGAAATTGATTCAAAATGGCCAAAAAGCGTATGAGGGTTTAGCCAGTGTTCACAGTCCAAATAAGATCTTCTTAAAACTCATTTGATGCCTTTAGCTTTTAACATGTTAATTGTCACTCTCTTCTATGCTATATACTTTTGTATTTGTTTACTTTTCTCATGTACAGCACTTTGGTCAGTCTTGTGACTTTTAAAAAATAAATAAACTGAAACTGAAACAATACTAACAATACAAACACACACACACACACACACACACACACACACACACACACACACACACACAACACTATGCTGGAGAGTTGTGACAATACAAACACCCATATACAACAATATGGGCAGTGATAAAGATACCAATATTACAATAGGAAGTTAACATAATACAGTATCAGAGGATCATTGTCCACATAATATACAGTGTGTGAAAAGTGTAGCACTTTTTGTAGGAACAGCGTATAATATCTATTTTTGTATTTATTTGAATTTTCAATCAAAAAATGTTTTTGTGGTTTCATCTTTTCTGTCTTGGTCAAATACTTGTGTATAACTCTTCCCGCCAGAAAGAGGTTTGGGCTTTGCTGAGACGATCAGTGGTTTGAATCTTTGTAGACTCTAAACCAATGGGCGACTAGCACTCTCGTTTAAAGATAGTATCTGGAGGCGGGAGAAAATACTTTTGTATTTGAACTTCGACTGAGAAGATTGAAGCCTACAAACTAATTTAAAAAAAAAAATAAAAAAAAATAATGAGCGGCAGAGGCAAAACCGGTGGCAAAACTAGAGCGAAAGCCAGGACTCGCTCATCTAGGGCAGGACTGCAGTTTCCCGTCGGCCGTGTTCACAGACTTCTGCGTAAAGGCAACTACGCAGTGCGCGTCGGTGCCGGTGCTCCTGTTTATCTGGCGGCTGTGCTCGAATATCTTACCGCTGAGATCCTGGAGTTGGCTGGAAACGCCGCTCGGGACAACAAGAAGACCCGCATCATTCCCCGTCACCTGCAGCTGGCAGTGCGCAATGACGAGGAGTTGAACAAACTTCTGGGCAGAGTGACCATCGCTCAGGGCGGCGTGCTATGGCAAGCCATTTTAACATTTAAAAGCAAATTTTGACTATCCGGAATTAACATTGTAGATATCAACAATGTCTTTCTGACTAGTCGTAATTACATTTTGGATAGTTGGAATTGTCATTCAAGATATCTGTAACGTAATTGTGACTAGTCGAAACGACAGATAGAGATATCTTTAATTCAGTTTTGACTAGGCAAAACTGAATTACAGATATCTGCAATGACCTCATTGAAAATGACATTCAACTCGTCACACATCTTAAATGACATGCAATTGCAGATATCTGTAATTCAGTTTTGACTAGGCCGAATGAAAGTTAAAGATATCTCAAACGTCATTATGACTAGTGCAAATTATTGTGCATGACGTTGCTCTATTTTACATATCCATTTCCCCTCCCCGCCATAATCAATGAAAAAGTGGGTTAATTTCCTTATTTCTATGAATGGAAGAAGAAAGAAGCAGTCATGGTGTTGGCTGTAATCGAAAAAACACCAGAAAATGTTTTTTATATACAAAAAAAAATTTTTTTTACAATGCTATGTTTATGTTCATGCTTAAAATGTTGTTGTTGCCGTAAGATTTATGCGTGAAAAAGATTCACACTAATTCACTTTAATAAAGATGCTTACATGCATGCTATTCTTGAAAGTACAATAACATTAACTTCCTTATGAGAAACAAAGTTCTTAGTTCAGATTAGTTCTTATTTTTTATTTTATTTTTTCAGTTTGAAACAGTATCTAACAGCATGAAAAAAGACGATTAAAAACTCTGGTTGCTCCGACATGGTGCTAATCAGTGCTAATTAAAGTTAACAGTTAACAGGTGCTATGTGATTTGATGATAACATTTAAAAGCTAATTTTGACTATCCGGAATTAACATTGTAGATATCAACAATGTCTTTCTGACTAGTCGTAATTACATTTTGGATAGTTGGAATTGTCATTCAAGATATCTGTAACGTAATTGTGACTAGTCGAAACGACAGATAGAGATATCTGTAATTCAGTTTTGACTAGGCAAAACTGAATTACAGATATCTGCAATGACGTCATTGAAAACGATATTAAACTCGTCACACATCTTAAATGACAATTGCAGATATCTGTAATTCAGTTTCGCCTAGGCAGAATTAAAGTTAAAGATATCTCAAACGTCATAATGACTAGTGCAAATTATTGTGCATGACGTTGCTCTATTTTAGATATCCATAAATACGTAATTTCCCCTCCCCGCCCTAATCAAAGAAGAAGTGAGGTTTATTTCCTTATTTCTGTGAATAGAAGAAGAAAGCAGTCATGGCGTTGGCTGTAATCGAAAAAACCACCAGAAAATGGCATGAAATTCAACGAGCCCTCACACAGGGGATTTGTGGAGAGAGAGAACGTCGTTCTATTGAACAGTGTGAAAGAAATCTCGGAAGAATTGAGCATTTGCTATCACCAGACACAAACAATGAACTCAAAAGCAGTTTGGCTCAACTAAAAACTCGAGTAGACGCAGATTTCCATGCTGGGGAAGACAGACGTTTCTCTGTCAGGCGCATTAGTTCAGGTGAGTCTGTTTATCACTGCATTATCATTGCATTAACGTTAAAGGGGAAATCCGGCCGTTTAAAACATTTAGCGGGGTCTCCAACACGTCGCTCGCGAGCTACCAGTAGCTCGTTGCCTGATTTGAGGTAGCTCGCCAAGGGGCCGTTCACATATCGCGTCTTTTGCGCGCTCAAGTTCATTCAAATGTAGTCGCGCGACAAGCGCGCTCATTTTTTCCAGGCGCAACTTTTCAGAATGCCACAAACCATATGACAAGAACCAACCAATCATTACAGGTGTTTTTCTCTTATTTGTTAATAAATCTTGTAGCAAAGCATACAGCAAGCATTTTTCGGTGGTGGAAATCTTTGTCCGTTGTGGGGAGCAGCGCATGTTTGCATAGTAACGACAGACGCCACAGGCAAATCGGACCGAATCTTACTATTAATAATAAAAAATAAGCTAATCATGTGCATTGTAAATATCATTCATTTATCTTTTTTTTGACTCATTCTTTTTATAAAAAATGATTTAAAGGCTGAAATATGTGAGGTTTATCTTTTTATAAAACCTTTTTTTGTCACAACTTAATTTTAACTTGATGCATAGTAACGTTGCAATTAAACCCTGTTCTTTTTGTAGGGAGAAGAGGCCGACCAGCCATTGATGTTACCAGAGAACACATTGAATTTCTGCTGAAGCAAGGCCATACAATTTCAAAAACTGCTGAAATACTGGGATGCTCCTCATCATTTCTGTACAAGAAATCAAAGTTGCTGGGTATACCTGTTAGAAGTATGCTGTCTGCAATAGATGATGGTGAACTAGAACAACGTGTGAGGCAACTTCAGAGCCAATACCCTAATTCTGGAAATGAGGTAATTGGAGGTCTTTATTTTTAGGCTGTATTTAATTCACATTTGTGTGCCATTGTTTTGTGAATATCATGTCAATTTAGATCTTTTCACAAATCTGTTGCAGATGATAAGAGCCCTGTTGCGCGCACAGGGTGTGCTTGTTACACGGTCCAGGGTGCGTGAGATGTTGACACGGGTCAATCCTACTGCTGCTGCAAGGAGATGGAGCTAGACAGTTGCAAGACGTGTTTATCATGTACCTTACCCCAATAGTTTGTGGCACATTGATGGGAACATGCGTCTCATAAGGTTATTATTACCTTTTTAATATTTTGAAAAGAACTTCAGCAAATAAAAAAAATGGAGTTTACAGCTATATTGTTTGCAGTCTACTGTCAATAGTATCTTCATTTTCAAGTAATATTTGTTTTTCAACCTTTCTAGATGGGGCTTTGTGATTCATGGTGCAATTGATGGATACTCCCGTCTGATTACTTACCTAAACTGCAGCACAGACAATCGTGCCACAACAGTGCTTTCTCAGTTTTTGAAAGCAACATGCCTCTATGCCTTACCATCAAGAGTCAGATCTGACCATGGTGGTGAAAATGTCCTTGTGGCTTTATTCATGCATCTAGTTCAAGGACTTGAACACGGAGGTTTCATAACCGGACAATCAGTTCACAATCAGAGAATTGAACGACTTTGGCGTGATGTATTTTTGCATGTGTTGCAGCAGTTTTACCTTATGTTCTACTCCTTAGAGGATTCAGAGGTTCTAAACCCAGATGATGATGTCCACAGACTTTCACTGCATATTGTTTATCTTCCTGAGATTCAAAAAAGACTGGAGCAGTTTAGACAGGCCTGGAACCTCCATCCGTTGCGAACAGAAAATAATCGCACACCAACTCAACTCTGGACAGAGGGCATGCTCAAAAACATTGCAACAGACAGCACAGCTGTCAACAATGTGTTTGGGGAAAATCCCTACAGCGACCAAAACATTGATGCCATCCTAGCGCAGTATGGAATTCAAACACTGCCTACACTTGATGAGGAAGAGTTCCCAGCTGTTAATGTAGAGCCACCTCAACTCATCCTCACTCAGCAACAACAGACATCTGTACACAATGCAATCCAACACCTTTCTGATCTAAAGATAAAATATCAGGCTTGCTGTACTGCAATTATCAGTATTTTGCAAACTCAGGTATAGTCCAATTCCAAGCCCAGAGACAAAAGTTTATTGGCTGCATATATTATCCAGGACTGACTGTAAGACATTTTTAGTTTAAAGAGCTTTAAGTTATATTTTCTGTTCAAATAAGGCGGTATGGTCGGTGCAGCTGCAGCTGATGCATGGAGCTAATGTCAGGTGTGCTAGATTTGTGGGTGCCAGTCCAAACATTGGCAGTAGCTAACAGCACTGTTGGTGCTGTGTTATGTTTCGTCTTTCTTTTTTTTGTAGTATTGTTGGCTGACAGTATTTGTATTGTTCCTTTCTACTGTTGTTCCTTTTTTGTAGAAAAAAAACCCAGAAAATCATCTAATTAGTATGAATGAGATTTAAATGTTGAACTCTTAATGTATGAAAAATGTGAAACATCTTAAGGTTTAAATTGAATATGAATCAATAGACAAGACTTGAAAATGCATGAAAAAGAAATTCAATTAATCCTTGGAAAAATGGAGAAGGATCTAACTATTTTGAATGGGATTGACAAAATGAATAAAAAAAGATGAATAAACTGGTAATGTATGAAAAAAGATTGAATGTTTAATGGCTTGAATGAAAATTTTAGATCAACAGGTTTAACTGCCAAAAAATCCTTAAAGGGATAGTTCACCCAAAAATGAAAATTCTGTCATCATTTACTCACCCTCAAGTTGTTCCAAACCTGTATGAGTTTCTTTGTTCTACTGAACACAAAGGAAGATGTTTGGAAGAATGTTTGTAACCAAACAGATCTTGGTCCCCATTGACTTCCATAGTATACTATGGAAGTCAATGTATTCTGTAGTCAATTATATATTTTCTGTATTCCATAGTATACTATGGAAGTCAATGGGGACCAAGATCTGTTTGGTTACAAACATTCTTCCAAATATCTTCCTTTGTGTTCAGTAGAACAAAGAAACTCATACAGGTTTGGAACAACTTGAGGGTGAGTAAATGATGACAGAATTTTCATTTTTGGGTGAACTATCCCTTTAACATCAATCCATTAGTCACATTACTGGGGAATCCATCCAACCAAAGGATAGAACGTTTGTGGAGGGATGTATATTTACATGTGCTACAATCATTCTACAGCATATTCTACAGTCTTGAAGATTCTGAACTGCTTGATCCCAGCAACAACCTTCACATGGCATTGAGTCTTTGCCCACAGCTGAAAATTAAGAAATCCCAGCTCTAACTTTTGAACACTCAAATTAACCTTACTCCTCAGCAAATGGAAACGGTTTCCCATGGTATTGACCATATTACAGATTTAAAGATTAAGTTTCAGTTTTGTTGTGCAGAAATTGATAATGTTTTGGTAAACTAGTGTTGCAGATTAGAGTGTTAAAGAATGTTATTTTGTAATATTTTAATATGTAAAAGTTTTAACTACAAGAATGCTCTGTTGAAAAATTAATAGATACTTAGATGCTAACATTGAAAAAAATATATATATTTTCGATGAAAAGCTGGTGAACAAGTGAGAGAACCTGAACAGTTAATGAGCAATGTAACAGTTTTCCACAATAAACACGAACATGCATAATGCAGAACAATGCATTTTATTTTGCAATGATGCACAAACATTTGACTTCAAGGTGCTTCTTAATGGAAATTTAAATTTATAAAAGCTGTACTCAGTTGTGACTGTACCTAAAATTACTTAAGTGTAAAAAGGTAGGCTAATATTAAAGCTTAAAGCATGAGACTTCTGTAAGTCAAATCATTGACAACATTTATTTTTATTGCTGAACTATTCCTTAAAAAGAGGAAAAAATAACATTTTAACATTTCATGCAACACCAAAATATGGGCTCTGCATGATCCCCTCTGTCATGTAGGTCTTGAACAGTTCATATTCTGTGTGTATCGGCAGTCGTAGTATAATGAGGCAAGTATTGGCCTCTGGAAAGATTTTCCTGTCTTGATGGAGGAACTCTATTTCCGGGCGGTGGGGGAAACCCAGAGGTGGCACTGTGGAGGCTCCAGTGGCAAACTCCATTATCATTTCAAGAGTGACTCCATCAGTCTCTCCCTCTGTAAAATATATGTACAGAAAAATCACAAACCTCAAAAGACTAACCTAAAATGTGTGGTACATGCAGTTCTTTGACAGCGATATTTTGTTCTAAACAGAATTAGCCAGCCTGTCTAATTATGACTACATCTAGCTGCAGGGTTTCTATATATTGTCTGATTACAAAAAACAAAACAAAAAAAAACACAATCCTAAGTATTTGTTCTGCATAATGGATAGATTTACCAAAAATCTGATAATTTTTCACTTCAAACACTTGTTTTCTTTAAATCTAAGTCATTGTTTTTATTAATCACTGTTTATAGAGGAACAATAGCATAAAACAAATACAAATGACACATTACAAGAGAATTAAAAGCTACATTAAGTAGCGTTAGCATTCTAGCTATTAATTTAAATGCTCCTTTAAATGTGTCCTGCTCAATGAAACAGTCTGAATATAAATATTTACTATAATTGTAATGATTCAGGACAAGGCACAAATACAATTTGGAAAATGGATTTAAGTATTCACTCATTATACTGTAGAAATTTTAAACATGTTGAATTTATTTTTATTACATGGCATACCTTTAACATTACATAAAAACATGTCATACCTTCAACATCGATCAACCAGTCCCTCCAGTAGCATATGGTCTGGTTTTCCTTTGCCCTTCTGTTGCTGCCTTGTGGGGAAAAGTTCACAGAAAAAAGACTGCAGAGGTCCTTTGCTTGAAGGGGCCTCTGCTCATTGACGAACATGTCATTAAAAAGTGCAGGATATTTCTGCATCTCTTCCAGCAAACCGAGAGTTTGCAACCCTTCTGAAAACCTGCATAACAAACAAAGCAGTCAATGGAAGTTTCAAGCTGATGATTAGTTATGTTGTCAAAAAGTAAAGGCTTAATTTACTAACTAAAGTCCTGGGGCCTCATGTACAAAGACTTGCGTGGAATTCATACTAAAACATTGTGTACGGACAAAGGTGTAAATGTGCGTACACACAAAAAAAATCAGATGTATGAATCTCTGCGTACGAAGGATCCCACACATATTCTCTTTGTACATCCCAGTTAACGTAAAACGGAGCGCACATGCACGAGCACAACGCCCCACCTAGTCTCCTCCCTTAATTAGGGCAATTTAAATATGGTAATGAGTCCACTTTGGCAAAAGAAAGCAGTAAGAAAATGGCTAAAGCAAGCGGCAAGATTCGAAACTTTACAGAAAGTGTTTAGGTGCTACTATCGGAGGTAGAAACGAGAAAAAATATTTTATTTGGAACTTTGTCCTCCGGAATTAATAAAAAAAGGAAAAAATATCAGCGGGAGAGTTTGGCTGATGCCGTCAATGCTGAATTATTATATAAATTATTATTATTATTATTATAAATAAAAATATTTTTTTATTAATATTATATTAGAAATTTATTTTATTTATATACTAAGGGTTGTATCAATTTGCATATGCTTTTATATGTTCTTACTTAATTGCATAATTGATAGAATATTCCCATAAGGCTCGTGTGACAATATATGTAAATTATTTTATAAATTGCAAATGAATCAATGCTTCCCTCGGTTGGTGGTGCGATAGACTTGTAGAACAATTCGTTGTGTAATGTTTGCAACTTCACTTCATTGCCTGTAAGAGTCGCCAACGGACAAAAACAATGAGAAATGTACGTACACTAGACATGAAATTGGCGTGGAGGAACGCACAGTCTCGCGTTAATTTCACTGTTAGTACATACGACCGTGAGTGTGAAAGCTGGCGTACGCAAAGTTTTTGTGCGTACGCAAGATTGATACATGAGGCCCCTGGGGTGTGGAAACCCATGAGGGTGAATAATTAACAACAGAATTTCAATATTTGGGCAGACTAACCCTTTAAATCACTTACTGGTCCAAGGCAGCCCGCAGTCTCCCATTCACAAAGAACTCTGCAGCTGACTGGACAAGAGAGTTCCTTTCTGTCAAGTGTGATATACATCTCAAGGCACCAATGATACTTAAGCTGTCTGCTGCTTCTGCAATGGCACAATTTGCCTCCTGAACAGTTGTTGCTTCCTGTATCTAAAACAGTTGCGAAAAAAAGAATGAAACTGTTAAGCAAAGAGAAACGTTCAGCCTGATGGTGGAAAAGCAGCTCTAGATGCCCTGTGTTCTGTATGACACTGATGCCTGCTCAAGCAGAGCTGAGCAACATGTACCCATTAACTGTTTTTATATGTACTTTGAAAGCTGTAGCTCACAATTATGGTAAGGGGCATTATATTTCTGACACACACTTGAGGGTATTTTGTCAATCACAATGCACTGGGTCAGCTGACCAATCAGAGCAGATGGAAGGAGGGGCTTTGTAGAAAACGCCACATTTGAGAGAGGCTGGGCATAGTAGAGGAGCTAAAATAATGCACTGCATATGAAAAATAATGTTTTTTTAAACATTGAAGCACGTCAACATATTTTCCAAATACACATGATCTTTAATAATAGCATCATTTTTAAACAATAATTGAAATTCTCAAACATCTCTGTATCTTGATTAGTTGCTCCCTCAATGTATGATCTCCAACCTCATCCACTGAGGCAGAGGATGTTGGCATGCCACAGATCTGCTGAAAAAGTCTTTCAGAGAAGAAATGTGGGCCAACTCCTCCATGGACGACACACATAGCAATCATCTTCCCCACTGATGCATACAACCTATTCTCCAAAGCTAAAGTAAAACAGAAATTGCACAATTGGGAGCAAAAAGTCAGAATTGGGAGCAAAAAGTCAGAATTGTTAGATAAAAAGTCAGTAACCTTTTTTATTTTGTGGCAGCTTCAACAAAAACATCTTTGCATATGAAACAGTTACATACACGTGTAACTACTGAATACTTTCACAAATTTTTATTATAACAGCTGTATAGATTAACAGTGTGAGTTGTAGATTATAGGATTATATTTAGATCTACCCTCATCACCTGAAAGGTTGCAGGAACGAGCACTGAGCATTAATCAAGTGAATGCAGTGATCTCATCTTTGCAACATGATTTCTGCGTTCTCACAAAATCATTTTATCATAACTAATAGTGCAAACAAGGTGTAAATAGCATGAGACTAGTGTAGCACTGTCATTATAACGGACATTTTACGAGTCTGGAATCAATAAAACCCTTGAATAAAACCCTTTACTGGACTACCAAGTTAGATATTTCTGAAACAAGCAGAATGTTTTAATAGTACAATGTGAAACTTAGGAAATTTGATTTGTCAGTTTATGAACCCTCAAAAATACAAACACAAAAGATCAAAAAGACTATGACTGTTAAGGTGGAATCCAAAAGCATCATCTGACCAGTAGTGGCGGGAGAGAAAAAAAAAAGCATTTTTTCCATGAATACCAAATAGCTGAATAGCATTCAAACATAACCTGACACAAAAGCTTTCTTTTATAACAGGAGTACTGACCTTGTGTGTCTAGAGCCAAACTCCGGTCTTTCTCATGGCCCTGAAAGACATTCGATTGATGGATGGCCCGCATCAACAACCGCAAGTATTCTCTAGTAGGGCCGCCTTCATCTATTGCCCCTTCCCCATTTTCCGCAGCATCAACAAACACTACATCTAATTTTGCTTGTGGGTTGAATCGTCGCCGCTTGATAGCTTGCAGGCTGCACTGTAGTATGTTTTCTCTGAACACATTTATTTGGTTTGCTGTTGGGCAGATGTTTCCATTGATTTTGCTTTGCAGTTTTTTTAGAATGGTCTGTAGGTCAACCCTGCAAGAGACAAAGATTGGATTGTTTTTAGTCAAATGCTGAACATTATGGTATATTTTAGAATATTGCTAGTTGCATAAAGCCCCGCTCACACATGCAGGGACTTCCAGTCACAAAGCAACCTCATCCCATTATTTTTAAATGAAGAGATGGTGGCTTTGTGTGCGAGTGTTTGTTAATTTGCGAATGCATAAAAAGTATTTAACTAAGTAAATAAGCATATATAGGAACATACTCATCTAGGGCCACGGACCTCCCTTGATCTATTAGGGATAGATCTACAATGTCTGATTGCTGGGGAGATGGAAAACTAAGTGGTGTCTCTTCATCAATATCAATGACAATTGGCTCTGTGGGTTGGTCTTCAAAATTAAAATTTATGAATGGAGTCTGGGCTGTGAACAAAGCCGCAGAGGCCAGAGCGACTGGAGACTGGGCAGGGGATAGAGCCACTGGAGACTGGGCAGGGGATAGAGCCACTGGAGACTGGGCAGGGGATAGAGCCACTGGAGACTGGGCAGGGGATAGAGCCACTGGAGACTGAACAAAGGGCGAATCCACTGGAGGCTGGGCAACATTTACAGGGTCACAGTGTTTTTCCTGAAATGAAACACACAGACATTAATGTAGACTGTAATCGCAGACTGAACACAACTGTACTGACTTTACATTTGGGCATGATGAGCTATAATCTGTCATGTACTGGATTTTATTTGGTAAATGTGTTTCCATCTTAGTTTATGTGCATGTTTTCATGCAAAATGCACAGAAATAGGTGGATGGACACATAGCGAGGTTTCAAACATGCAAGACCGATGGAGAGGGGGTTTGAATCACTAATAATAAAAATTTCAACTGATAAAAATGTTTATTTAATGTTATTCATGTTAGATTTCATCTTAACTAAAAACTCTTCTAGAATTCATGTGTAATAAAAGTTCACATTGTTAGAGTCTTTACAGGCTTTCCTGTAGCTCAAACAGTAGAGCGTTGGCACTAGCAATGCCAAGGTCATGGGTTCGATTCCAAGGGAAAGGAAGAACTGACAAAATGTAAAATGTGTACCTTAAATGCAATGTAAGTCGCTTTGGATAAAAGCATCTGCCAAATGCATAAATGTAAATGTCTTTACATGCAAGGCTCATAAATATTTTCTCTCAGGCTAGTAGCAAATTAAATGAAATTGTGGAGGATATTAACTGTGAAAAGATGATTGACAGGCCAGTTTATGGTGTCCGTTTCATGACTGGATAGTATGTCCCAAAAGCTTGCCTAGTCTTCTCACACACTCAAAAGTATGTACTTTTTCTTCACAAAAAGAGCACATACTTTTAGGGCATGGTATAAGTAGGTAAACTGGGACGCAGGGATTCTTAACAAGCCTTAAGAAAACTTAACAGGGACAATCAGGCCAAAAAATGATAACTGATCAATAAAAGGTAATGCATATGGCCAAATCAAAATCATTATGAAAAAAAAATAAATTGTTCAAGTGATACTGTCGTAGTAACTTACCAGATAATCAAAAGGGGATGTCCAAAGGACATACAATGTAGAGAACGGTTTGATTCCATGATCTGAAATTGACCCAGTAGAAGTGCTTTCTATAGCATTTGAAGTAGTAGCTTCCTGGATTCTGAACACCTCACTGGCCATTTCATCTGTTCCAATAAAATCAAACAAGACCTAAAAACAAAGAGCCCATGATGGCAAATATTAATAAAGATATCCAGAAATGAGGAAAAATAACTAAATAAAACATCTATGTAAAAAACACCTTAAAGGTATAGCGGAGGATCTTTCCGAATTTTAGATAAGAACCGCCCTCTCCACTTTTTGAAAAAATGCACATGCGCAACACTCTACTTGCTCCCGAGAGGGAACGCCTATTAAACGTGTGCGAGGTTCTCCTCGTGCACGCTCTGTTTACAAGTTGCTGTCGGCATCACTCATACAAGATTACTTTCCAAAAGAAGATTTGCACTTTTTCACCAAATAGCATGCCAAACTTTACCTGTCGAGTAGAAACTTCGCGACTGAGGCATCAGTGGGAAGCCCAACCTGTGTTTTCAGCGCACGCCATCGTGTGAAACAATCTCCCAAAAACACTCTGATCTTGTTTCTCTCTTCTGAGGCCTTTCTCTTCTTCTCATACAGTTCGTACAAACTTTTTCTCTTGCGACCCTCAGACATTTTCAAAGGACCCGGTGAAACGGCGAGCTTCAATGAATGGCTTAAACCGTAACTCTAGCTCACCACCACACATAAACACCTGAAAGTGCGCATGCGCAGAAAGCGAAAACTAAGGGACGAGCACGTACGACGGCCTTACGTTACATATCACCAGAATGATTGACACTTAGGTGGACCAATAGTTTACACTACCCACCCGGAAAAAGAAAATCCTCCGCTATACCTTTAATCCTTCACAATGAACGTCTTACTTGAATTGGATCAGACATGATGAACTTCCTCTTATTCACATCTCCATTTGGATATTTGGCTTTCAGATATTTTCCATCAAGAGGTTCAACACAGGCTGTCATTCGCTGGCGTCTTTCCTCAATGGCCTAAAAAAAAAAAAAAAAAAAAAAAGGATATAGATAGAGATATATATATATAAACAAGTAATAAAACCTGTTTTAGCGCAATTTTCTGACCTCATGGGATCACAACACTAAGAGATAGTAAATCTTTTCCTGGATTTTTTTTTTTTTTTGGGGTCCTAAGATTAGACCTTCTTTAACAACGCCGAAAACCCGAAGTCTCTAGGTGGTCTGGTTGAGGAGTAGATAGAAGTGCAAGATTGGTGCGCACAGACAGAACAGAAATCATGAGTTAACAATCGCAATTTTGTCCGGTGGAAAATTGCGCTAAAAATTAAACAATAAAATATTTAGTGGCAGCACTAACCTTTTTGCGCTTTTCTTCCAGAACCTCATAGCTGTGCCTCCTTCTGTCCTGAAATACAATATATGTAATACACATTTTTTGTTTTAAACAAAAATTTAACCTTGGCAAGCAAACTGTGAATAGTCAAATTACCTTTTCTATATCTGCCAACAAAGAAGCATTATATTCTTCATCTTGCTGGGAACGTACAGCTCGCCACTCCTGAAGGAAATAAAGTACAACTATGAGTCACAAATTAGTCATATTTACAACCATTGACAACATCAAAAATAACTTCACTCACACGGAGATTTACAGATTCTGTAGTCTCAGAGCTGAAGGAGATTTCATCAAGTGCTGTAGTGCTGGATGGTTGTTGTGAGTTCTGGGGAATGGCTGCGGATGGTGTCATTACCTAAGAGAAGACAAAAAATATATAATGACAAAGAATTTGTTAGTCACTGCACAGTAAAGAAGTTACTTGAACTGTCACCTAACATTAAATGTGCACTGTGCAAAAACATGTCATTTATATTAAGGTTAATGAAAGGCCAATTCAACTGAATTGAAACTGAAAATATCCATCTGTAGAAAAAACTGTTATCCTAGGGAATGTAACTGCTCAGACATCACACAGAATAAATAGATACATCTTAATACTGTACATTTTAAAAAAAATAACACAAGGGTTTTTATTTGTATTTGTCACTCATCACTAAAAAGTGTATAGTGGACATAAAATCATTAGATGTGCAATCATTTTAATATGGACCTGATCTGAAACCTCTTCTGAGGTCTCATCTACTGCTGGAGCTGCGAGTGGTGGGAATGAATTCTGGGACATGGCAGAGGGTGGTGATGTTACCTGAGCAGAGGGTAACTTCAGTTATAGGCATAGACATTACAGAGAACACATTTATATGATAGTATGATATAAATCCCTGTGCATAATTCCATACCTGCAAAACATTGGCTCGTGGCACGATGTAAAGCCTGCTTTTGCCAACAACAGCTTTTAGTTCCTTCACAGAACTAACTTGCAATTTCTGGATCTTGCGTCCTTTGCCTGTCCTTGCCAATTCAAAGCCTACCAAATTTAAACTGATACGAGGGTAGCTTTGGCAAACAAAGTTGTTTAATTCAGATAAACTCCAGTTTAACACAATCTTTGAGTTTGTGCATCCGGCCTCCGTTGACTCATGCACAGGTTTTCCTAAAAATGGAAAAGTAAACATCAGTATAATCAGTTCCTAGTGGCAAAGTAACATTCATTAGTTGCTGCAAGATCTTTCAGGACTCCTAGCATTCAGGACTCATTTTCAGACATAATCGTAGTGTTGCCAAACCCCAAAAGTACACCTGTATGACAGTTAACCTAAGATCATTTGTGTTTCTACAAAGTTTACAGCTTTGAATCTAAACAAACCCATACACTCCTAAGAAAATTGCAGAAGAAAGAGCCTGGTCTCACTCACAAGGCCATCACACATTTGACCATAATGTAAAAGAACATTAACATACAATATATGGTGTAGCTTGCCTTAGCGTCTGAATGCACCACCCAGATCCTCACACTAACCATAACCACCACTGACTTACTTCAGATAGCTAATGCAAAAGGATTCATTGGGAGGTATTTCTGGACACTTTCAAAGTGATGCCTTGACATGAGAAAGTGTTGCATAGGTGTAACTATTAAAATGGCTACATGGAAACTTATGGAAATGCATCAAAGAGTAAACTGCTCTACAATATTTCTTTAAAAAAATGTTAAATGTATTAACAGTCAAATGTTTCCCAATATAGAGACATTACAACAAATCGGACCATACAGGCTCAAGCTAACAAAATTCAAAGCAGCTCATTCCATAGCTTTCTTTGCAAGAAGGTAAGATAAGGTGTACAAGTAAATAACACTCAATTCTTATCTGCTTCAATCTCACATTTACCTAATCCATGTTTAGCCAGTTCCTCAAGTTCTATTGTGGGGGGCAGAAAACCATTATCTGGCCCTGGGAGGAGGAAAAGTTTTGCTTGCCAAATAGGGTTTTCCCTGCGGCCACCAGATCCTCCTGTAAAACACAAATACATAAGTGTCAGCAGTAATTCTTGGCTAAAATGTGTGTGTGTGTGTGTGGGGGGGGGGATTCATGCTTAAAATTACTGTAAGCTATTGTTAACATAAGATTTATGAGAGAGATTCACTCTAATACAATAAAGATGCTGGCATGCATGTTATTCTTGCAATAACACTTAACTTCCTTAAAACAGAAAAAAAGAATTCTCTGAATTCCCCTAAATTAGATTCTGCCAAAAAGATCTTTAGCTTAAAGAGAACTTACAATATATGGCAGAACGCTGTTATCTAAAGCTGAAGGAATTTCACACTTTGTTTATCCTTCTATATCCCTTTATGTTGATTCGGTCACCTGTAAATTTATTGACACTTAATTTTAAATTTATATGGAAAAATAAAGGGCAACACACCAGCAGGAAATATTGAACTCAACCGTACTCAAAGGAAGGTTTGCATGTTTTAGACTTTTTACCTTGAACCAGGTTTTTAAAAAACTGGTTGGAAAAAAATGTTTAAAGGGGAATTCAGTCTGGTTTTGGATTCCTAATTTGATTTTTAAAAGATGTGGAAATTTAAAATTTTTGCTTTCTTGTGACTTTAAATGTACGAGACTACCTATGAAACTTTCCATGTTATGTCATGGAAGCTGATCTTTAAACACAATTTTTCTCCTCATATCATATGGAACAACCAATATTATCAGCCTGTAAATCATTTTTCTTCCCTTATTGGTTTAATAAGGGCATTGTTTTTTTGTTTCAGACTTAGTAAACAACAGTGGAGACTTTATTCTTAAGATATTATTGAACTATATGGTTTAAATGTATCAAAACAGAAACTACATTAAGCTCACGAAGACTAAATTGTGGTTTTAAATTTCAGCTTCCATCTTGCATTTCATCAGTTGTGTAATCTTTCTGTCAGTAAGGTTCTTTTTCACTCGGATGTCTCTGAAAATAAAAAGCTAGATATATAAAATTTTTGTATGATGGTATATCATATTCACAAAGCAAGACAGGCCTACCATAAATTCAAATACCTAAATGCAAAGTATTTTCTTATGATTTACAATTATTGTCATCACTTCAAAAAAAAAAAAAAAAAACACCTCCAATAAAAAAAGCTTTACGTTTTATAAATGTAACTTTTATTTTTTCCTTATCTCTGTATCCCCACATGTTCATGGTTCTGTATTTCATTTGTACTGATTTATAATTACGCAAAAAAAAAAAAAAAGTGAGCTAGGTCTTGTGCTAACAAACTCGTCTTTGTACACTCAATGTTCTCAGTGCTTGAGTTCATAGGGACATGTGTCATGTTGTCGTGCCTTCTTGAGATTTAAGAAATAGCTATTTTTCATGTATATTTGCAGTAGTTCTAGCTGCTAGTGCACCTAGCGAACCCATTCAAAAAGCCATTAGTTAGACCTTAAAAGTGAAGTTTTTATTGTCAATATAAATTTTAAACGAAGTAGCAGGCTACATTTGACTCGAGTACATTCACAAAAAGACCCTATAATGCATTTTGGCAACTGTTTTGCTTTAAGTTATTAAACAACTACCCCGAACCTCTGATAGCACATTAGCAATTCTGATGTTAAAAAATAAAAAATTACCTCGACCTCGATGAACTCGCCGGCGAAATAATCGTCTTGTTGTGGAAAGTAAGGAATCATCATTTCTCCCTGCCAGCTCCTGTCTTGCACAGGCTGCAGCATTAAAAAGACGATTAAAAATTCCTTCGCCCTCTGGCTGCTCCAACATGGTACTAATCAGTGCTAATTAAGTTAACAGTTAACAGGTGCGATTTGAATGATTAAAAAAACAACGCTCCCGCCTAAAGTGTGATGCGGGACTAATTTGCATACAGATATCTGCAACGTCATTTCGCCTAGTCAAAACTCTAATTTAAGATATCTGTAATTACATTTTGACTAGGCAGAATGAAAGTTATAGTTATCTCAAATTTCAGATATCTCTAATCAAAATTTATTTCAAGATATCTATAACTTGATAATAGATATCTACAATTAAATTATGACTATCCCTAACTCCAGTTTGAGATATCAACAACGTAATTTCGCCTAGTCATAACTCCAGTTACAGATATCTACAACGTCATTTCGCCTAGTCAAAACTTAATTTAAGATATCTGAAAAGGAACATTTAGA
This sequence comes from Scardinius erythrophthalmus, assembly GCF_964197995.2. Taxonomy (NCBI): domain Eukaryota; kingdom Metazoa; phylum Chordata; class Actinopteri; order Cypriniformes; family Leuciscidae; genus Scardinius; species Scardinius erythrophthalmus. The sequence continues at coordinate 13,972,956 of NC_138222.1, read as the reverse complement.
TATCTTGAATTGAGGTGAATTAAAGATATCTTGAACTGGAGTTATGACTAGTCAGAATGAAATTGAAGATATCTCAAACTAGAATTACAGATATCTACAATTCAATTGCAGATATCCGCAATTCACATAGTGGATATCTGCAACTGAATTGTAGATATCTGTAATTATAAACCCCATTCAAATGAATGGCAAAAGTGACGTCATTTGTCCTAGGAAGAATGTCTTTGTGGATATCTGAAATTACAATTATGGATAGGAAGAATGTAGTTGCGGATATCTGAAATGTTCTTTTTGACTAGGCAAAACTGAATTACAGATATCTGCAACACATATCCAGTCTAGCTTTTAAATGTTAAAATGGCTTGCCATAGTATGGGCGTGCTGCCCAACATCCAGGCCGTGCTGCTGCCCAAGAAGACCGAAAAGGCCGCCAAATCCAAATAAACGTTTCATTAAGATCAAAAGGCTCTTTTAAGAGCCACCCATTTTATCTCGTATAGAGCACTTTTGTCTCTGTTAATATCTACAAGCATAAACTTGGGTTGTGGTTGATCAAGAAAATTAACCGTCAAAGCATTTTAAATTACTCCACATGGAAAATTGCTACATTTTTGCAAAACCTGAAAAACGTACCTCCAGGTTTTTTGATAAACATTAAACTTCCCAGTGTTGGTCTTTGTGAAAAAGTTCAGATGCACCCAAGTATGATTAGTGCACAATTTAGCACAAAATCTTTAGTTCTATTTAGACTGCTCCTCCCTGAATTGTAAAGACCTTACGGCACGCCCCATTCCTCATGGCACGCCCCATTCCTTTCCGACCTTATGGCACGCCCATTGCTCCAGCCTGCAGTTGGGCAATTCTTAAAGTCCCCATGAAATCAAAATTGACCCTATTTACTTTGTTAGCGCATATTACTAGTCTTGTGGTGAACAATTAATCCGTGCAAGAAAATATTTAAAAAAAAAATTTTTTACCATGGTAATCTTTAATCAAAATCTGAAAATGCCCCTCCCCTCTGCATTGGAGGACCTTCTCTGATGACGTAGGTTTGAGGAATTGGTTTGGGCAACGCTTAACCACTCCCCTCAAACCGTTAGTCTGCTATGAGCAGAGATGGAGAGGAGGAGCGCTAGAGTAAAACCCTGCCCTCTGTTCAATATTCCTTTTTACTGGGAAATACGTCATAACACTGGAGAAAAGTCGTTTGCAACTTCCGGTTCACGGGGACTTTAAGGCCCTTTCACACCGGATGCGTAACGAAAAAGCGAAACGAAAAAGCGAATAGTTCGTGTGCGAATAGTTCGCATCAAAACCATTCACATCAGCCGCGACGCGAATTTGCGACGTCTGTGACGTTCAGAGAGCTTCAACATTCCAAAACTTTCGCGCGAATCGCGCCGACAGCTGAGAAAACATGGACACTTCATCATCATCATCATCCAGTCATAGTCATAGCATCCAGTGAAGACGAGCTTTTCATTTTATTTAAAAGACAGAAAAGAAGGTTTTGGGTGCACCCAATCTTACAGAACAGAAAGTATGAAGGGGAGTAGCCTATGCTTATGTGCAGTTTTTTTTTTTTTTTTTGCGTCTTCAACAGTGCGTTTTGTAATGTAACTACACATTACATGTAACACACGAAGTAAGTTAAAAATCATTCGACTAGAAATATCACACAAAGAATGTATAGTATAGCCTACTAAAAGCAGCCCTAAATAGTCTCACTGCATTTTGTTACGTGTTCAAAGTAAACACGGTCTCTGTCTCTATCTTTGACGATAATAGTGTTAGCTTTCTATCCCAAATGTAGTTTGGCCTGCTAGCCTACACAGCACAGGACTATCACACAACACACTCACAGTCGTGATAACCGGTTGGTTGGCAATGCTACGCCACACATTGTCTTTCAAATCGTTGTCCTTGTAGTATGTGAATTGGCTGAAGCCTATTCTGTCGCCGCAAAGTAAAAAAAAAAATCGACATCGAAGCGAAAAAAATAAAAGTCGTTTTTTCGCCTCAGCACATTCGCGTTCGTGTGGAAGCGCTCATTACACAAACAGCTGATCAAAAAATAAACCCATCGCGCGAATTATTCGTGCGTCAAAATCGCGTCCAGTGTGAAAGGGCCTTTAGACTATGGGCACTTTCATGTCCTTTGATCATATTTTATAAAAAACATTTAATTTTGAAAAATTAACACTTTCATAGTTAAATTTACAATGAAAGCACTTTAGGAACTTTTTCTACGATGATTTTTTTCACCTTTTTAAATGTCATTATACATGCAAATATTGCTGTTTTGTGCTTGTCCCAAACCCAGACTTCTGATCTTCAATAATGAAAAAGAAGTGTAAAAAAATGATTTATCTATTTATTTATTTTTTAAAATATGACTGAATAAAGTATCAGTAAAAGAATCAAAACATAATTGAGGTATTTAAGGTCAGACAACTATTAATGTGATTTTATATACAAAATGTAGTTGTCCCACAGTATTGCCGTAATTTCCACCACAACGCTCTAATGTCCCTTTAAAAAGTTTTTTTGAAAGATTGTTTGGGTAGTTTCAATGGCGATGAACAATGACATCACAGCACATGTCTGACATGGAGGAGATTTTAAATTTCTTCAGCAACTTGGAGAAGAAAACTCAAGGTAAATGATGCTTGAAATGAAAATATTTTTATTGTATGTCATTTCCAAACATGGCGTAACAATAAATGAGTTTGTAAATAAATAGATTTTTTAACACAAATAGTTGTATTTTGCATGCATGCAATGCTAACTACCAATTCATAGCTAATCTGTAATACTAGCTTGGATTTTTTTTACAAAATACTGTAGGATTGTCATTTCCACCACATTACCTTCTTGGGTGGAAATGACAAAGGTGAGGTGGAAATGACATTTATGCTTACAAGGTGCAATTCATAGATTGAGTGGCTGCATATGAATATTTTATTATTATTAGATAATTTTTATCTTTTTAATAAAGTTTTATTACAATTAGAATGTTAGAATTTTACAATTACAATTTATGCGTAACTTACATTTTTTATGTGACTATTTGTGGTTAAAGTTGTTTACAGTAAGACTGTAACTGTTCATCTGGTTATGGAACCAAACAGACTAATGACTAATGATTTGCTAAATGGGTTTCAAATAAATGTTTTCTGTTTTTCTACATGGACGTCCATTCATTGTCATTTCCACAACACCCAGTCATTTCCACCACCTCATAACTTTTTTAAAAATATGTACAAAATTCTAATCACTCATTAAAAATTTCTGCATAGTTTAGGATAATGTTCCACTTAATGTAATAACACAAGTAGTTATTTTTCTGAAATGTATCTAACCAATGCAATATTATATTTCAGGTTGTGGTGGATGTAAGCTTTGTGTTTGGGCCTCAAGACAATTAATTTACTTAATCCACAAATCTATGGTAATTGCAATATAGGTATAAATTGGTAAAACTATGTGTGAAAGTGGTCTTACACTGTTAAGGAATTATGTATATCATAATAATTTTAAATAATAATCAAATATTTACATGTGATGGAAATGACATTTGTTCAGTGCGGATCGGAAAATATGTAAAAAAAACACAAATAAACACTTTTTTTTACCTCAAGTTCACAAGGCCAAAAGTGCCCGTAGTTGAAGAACCACCCAGTTACCTCTACTTGGAGATTTCGGACTTGGAGTATGAGAGAAAGGTCATTTTGAGAAAACGGGCTTTAAAGATTTATCATCAGCCAATGAGATTGCGCATTCAGCCCTTTTACTTTCGCGATTGGTTGCTGATAAAAAGGAAATGACCATATTTGGATCCGACAGAGCTTTCCAGCCGTGCCTGTGATGACAGAGAGCAGACAGAGATCGCGGAGCAGCAGGAGGATTTACAACGATAACTTTTGTTGAATTTACGCGAAATCTGACGCAAACAGACAAAGTGTAATAAAATAAAGCCCTAAATATGTATTTCGGACTTTTTTTCACCACAGTCTGAAAGAAGACATGTTATTGAAGACAAATATCCCAAAATCTCAAAATTGACCAGTAAAAAAACAACAACAATGTTTTTGCCTGCCGTGTCTCGCCTTAAGGTAAGTTTAGTCCATAAAATTACACAAATAGTACATACAAGTGTTTCTGAGACTTTCTTTCAAGTAAATGACTCGCTTCCGTTGAATATTTACTTTATAGATGGTTTAGTGTCTTCGCAAAAGTCCGTCATCTCAACCGTAGAGGTAACGTTAAGTTAGGTTAACTAAAGACTTGAGCTGTAAGTTTGGGCTTTTAATCACATCTTATGTGTAGATGAGAGATTTTGATAGTTTTGTAAAGGTTTTTCTGACAATTGGTCAATGGATGAATGGAAATAAGCTAATTTATTTAACCTAAAAGTACGCACTGTCTGTATGGTTAATTCATAGTTATCACGTGACGTCACACCATTACGCCCACCCAGAGGGCAAAATAAGGCTTTCCTGCATTGCCCACCAGTCATTTTTATCAGGTTTGTAGTTAGTATTAATGTAGTAAACCAGTGTTATTAAAAGATCAAATTCAATATATAGCCTACCGCTTATTCATGATGCATACTTTGTACAGGTAAGCAGATGAACACAGAACAAATTATTTATAACATAATAATATTGTTTGTCTTCTCCCCTTTACAGTATTGTTTGCCATCTAGTCCTGATCGCAGAGTTTAGCTCCAAACCCAATTAAGCAGACCTGAGCAGCTGATCCAGGATCACCAGAAACTCTGCAGGTTTACTCCATCCTAGTCCAGCACACCTGAACAAGCTAATCAAGGTACATAACTCTGGGTGCATATCACTCAGGTCTCTAGTTCAGTAGTCAGTGGTTAAGGGCCGTCTTTATCACAAAATCCTTACAGTGCACTGAAACATTCACTCCCTAAAAACTCACTGTTATACGCTGATTTCACGCAGCCGTTATTTTGAAATCGAAAGCGAGGCTCCGGTGGGAAGAAAACCGGAAGTGTCGCCTTTAATCACAGGAGAGTCGTGAATGCGATGGCGTATTGTTGTGTTTAATGATGTTGTGTCAATTCTAAAACTGTACATACATTTCTTTCATACTTTAGACTATATACAGTGAAATTCATTTATAAATATTTTTTTATATATATATATAATTCAGAAAGTAAAAAAAGAAGCAGGAATGAAATATATACATATCCTATATTGGATATTAACATACAATAGTGTAAATCGCGGCAGCAGCTTCAGGTTGGTAGTCCAATGCATTGTTGTTTATCTTAACTTCCGGGGTTCTTCCCACCGGAGCCTCGCTTTCGATTTCAAAATGGCGGCTGCGTGAAATCAGCGTATAGAGCAGGGATCAGCAACTCCGGTCCTGGAGGGCCACTGTCCTGCAGAGTTTAGCTCCAACCCTAATTAAACACACCTGAACAAGGCAATCAGTGTTTTCAGGATTACTAGATAGATACAGGCAGGTGAGTTTTTATCAGGGCTGAAGCTAAACTCTGCAGGACAGTGGCCCTCCAGGACCGGAGTTGCTGATCCCTGGTATAGAGCTGGTAAGTCCCACCCCTTCCGCTAACCCCACTGGACCTCTAGGTTGAAAAATCGTCAATGCAAGTGAATGGGAGAAAATAATTATTTTCTGGTCCCGTTTGAATTTTGCCATGAATGTGAACATATGTTGTCTGTGAATTTTTTATATAACTTTTCGTGTAAAGAATGCTACAATTTAGCGGGTAGAAGTTTGATACGGTCAGACTTTGTGTGAGAGCACTTTGTGGACTACAACTCTTCGCTGCTTTCGACGCGTTTGAAACGTCAACACCACTAGCACACGGACACTAGCTCACGGATCCCGCTAAACATGGCTGTGGCTTTGGTGCACTTCACCGTCTTTTTAAGGGAGAGGACAAAATCGTTGAGGTTGGTGAAAACCAGGGGTAAGTCAACTTTATGGGGTGACGTCACATAGGCGACATGTAGTCTTTCTCGTTATGTCTTTTCCACAACTGCTAGCCGAAGAATCATACCATATACTGTCAAACTCGTAACATGAAAAATTATATAAAAAATTCACAGACAAGACAACATATGTTCACATTCATGGCACAATTCAAACGGGACCAGAAAATAATTATTTTCTCCCATTCACTTGCATTGACGATTTTTCAACCTAGAGGTCCAGTGGGGTTTTACGGATGGGCGGGACTTACCAGCTCTATCGGAAGTTCTGAAGCTCAAACTTAAATCACACGAGACAGTTCGCTACAAAATGACATGTGATAGGTGATTTTAAAACACAAACTAATATTATATTTCAGCATAAACATACAGTACGTTGCTAGACAGGTAATGTCTAATCAAGCAAACATTTACAATTCATCTATGACTGAAATCTTGCACGTATAGAGGAAAAACTCAAGTGTATACTTCACATTTTGGACAACCATTGTTTTTGACATTTACATTTTGGTTATTGTTTTCTTTCTCACTTTAGATGCTGGAGAAAAAACAGCCAGGCTGAAGCATTCAAAGTGGAAACTTCTGTCGTGGCTCAATAATCCAGGATTGGGATGGCGGAAGGAGCAGAAGATCAGAGATCAGGAAGAGATCTACTGGTGCCCCTGAGGAACTGATTTACCTAATGCGTCAAACATTACCAAACATTTTCATCACTCACCTTCATGTCGTTGCAAACCTGTAAGAATATCGTTCATCTTTGAAACACAAATGTAGATCTTTTTAATGAAATCTGAGAGCTTTCTGTCCCTCCATTTCACAGTTTATGCAACTATAATTTTCAAGCTTCAGAAAGGTAGTAATGACATTATAACAATAATCAATATAACAAACCTCAACTTGTGAAGTGAATGCTTTTTGTGTGAAAAAAAACAACAACATTGCATCTTTATTCACAAAATATACATCTCTGACACGTGTTCACAGAGCACCACGATTCACAGTGTTGTGTTGGCAAGAGAGCCGGCCATCTCATGGCGCAACATGCATCGGAGATACATCATTTGTGAATAAAGATGTAATTGTTTGCGCACACAAGGCATCTGTTAAAAATATCTTCATTTGTGATCTCCACAAAAGTGTTATGGGTTTGGATCGACATGAGGGTAAGTAATTAATGACAGAATTTACATTTTTGTGTGAACTATCCCTAGCCTGGTTAAAACCAGACCATTCTCAGTAGTAACTTAGATATGGTCTGGCAAAGCTCCTTTAATAACTAATTTCCAAAGGGGCGTCACCAACGGACGTCGCTCAAATGCCTCTGGTCACAATTGGATAGACCTAAACCTAAAACCAATCAGAGATCATCATGTGTAAAGCCATATGCTGCGTCCCAATTCGCCTATGTTACACTCTATTTTTTTACAGTCTATGGTTACACTACGCCATATGTACTCTTTTTGTGAAGAAAATGTATTTACTTTTGAATGTGTAGCAAAAAAGTAGGCAACTTTGGGACATACTACTTCGTCATCTTTATCGGAGGATCTGTCGCGTGCATCCTGTTATGTAAACTGCCCTGTCAATCATCTTGTCACAGTTAAAATCCTCTATTAAATCTAATTTAATTTCCTACCGTTTCGGAGAGAAATGTAGTAGCATGTTCATCAGTGGGTCTTTCATGGAGACTGTCCTCATGTTTTTGCAATTTGAATATAATAATGCATTTAAAAATTGGTGTGCTTCACCAACGGACGTCGGAGTGGACGTTGCTCAAATGCCTCTGGATAGGCTAGACCTAAAACCAATCAGAGCGATCGTCATGTGTAAAGCCCACCTCAACGTTTCTGATTGGTGCCTTGATTTCTCGGCATGGGGAAATGGACTTGAATGAGCTCTTTGCCAGACTTACTTGCAGAGCAAATCTAAATTTGCCCAACATTATGAAGCTGCAGACTTATGGAGCGAAATATGTGCCATAATTTAACAAACAAATCCAGCATTTTGCAAACAAACTCAATCTACTTCGCAAAGGAAAACTCGACTCGCAAACAAACTCGATCCGCTTTGCAAAGGAAATCTCGACTCGCAAACAAAAAGAAACCAATGTGCAAGCACAAAGGTCACAAATGCGTCCAGGCAGATTTTCTCACAAATGCGTCCAGGCAGATTTTCTCACAAATGCGTGCAGGCAGATTTTCTCACAAATGTGTCCAGGCAGATTTTCTCACAAATGCGTCCAGGCAGATTTTCTCACAAATGCAGTTGAGCAACTTCCTCTTCTAAAACAGTAGATGGCGCTAAACTATAGGCTAATTTAGCGCTAGTCTCCCGGGAGAAGCTCTGATTTGAAACTTGCCTTTGCCTACAGCTGAGGAAAATGACCGGTGAACGGGTGTGTTTCTGTCTTATTTGATCTATAATTAACCTTTTTGAGGTTTTCTCTTGCCAAACGTTTATTGCATATCTAGACAGAAATCCACATTAGCACTTAGTAGCACTTCACTCTCTAGGATCGGGGAATCTATAAGCTGAAAGCTCTGCCATCTTGTTGCTTTTTGTCATTTTTTTCTGCATCGGACTCATGCGAAATTACTAAATTAGTGATTATGTCTACACTTGAATGAATCTATTTCTTTCGTTCTCCATAAATTAATGAGAACATTTAATTTAATTGAAAGGAGGCTCCCACTTATTTATTTATTTAGCCTTGTTGGAATTCAGTCAGCTTAACAATTAATGTAATAAAATAATTAATGCAAAAAAAACAAAAAAAAAAAAACAATATACAATTGTTTCTTATCTTGCCTGTGACGTAGCCTATGCAGTGCCCAAATTATTATTTTGGACACACAAATGAAACCCGCCGCTCAATTAAATGAAATGTTCTCATTCATTTATGGCAGAGGTCTTCATTCCTGCTCCTGGAGAGCCACTGTCCTGCAGAGTTTAGTTCCAACCCTAATTAAACACACCTGAATCAGCTCATCAAGCTCTTCAGTATCACTTGAGTATTCAAAGGCAGGTGTGCTGAAGCAGGTTGGAACTAAACTCTGCAGGACAGTGGCTCTCCAGGAGCAGGAATGAAGACCTCTGATTTATGGAGAACGAAAGAAATAGATTCGTTCAAGTGTAGACATAATCACTAATTTATGGTGCTAATGTGGATTTCTGTCTAGATATGCAATAAACGTTTGGCAAGAGAAAACCTCAAAAAGGTTAATTATAGATCAAATAAGACAGAAACACACCCGTTCACCGGTCATTTTCCTCAGCTGTAGGCAAAGGCAAGTTTCAAATCAGAGCTTCTCCTGGGAGACTAGCGCTAAATTAGCCTATAGTTTAGCGCCATCTACTGTTTTAGAGGAGGAAGTTGCTCAACTGCATTTGTGAGAAAATCTGCCAGGACGCATTTGTGAGAAAATCTGCCTGCACGCATTTGTGAGAAAATCTGCCTGCACGCATTTGTGACCTTTGTGCTTGCACATTGCTTTCTGTTTGTTTGCGAGTCGAGATTTCCTTTGCAAAGCGGATCGAGTTTGTTTGCGAGTCAAGTTTTCCTTTGCGAAGTAGATTGAGTTTGTTTGCGAGTCGAGTTTTCCTTTGCAAAGTAGATTGAGTTTGTTTGCAAAATGCTGGATTTGTTTGTTAAATTATGGCACATATTTCGCTCCATACTGACTCGGAGCCTGCAACTACAGTCCCGCACCCAGAGTCCCGCATTCTCAGACCCCTCGTTTTTCGAGACAGCGCCTCCTGCTGTCCGAAAGATCGTATAACACCCTTATCCAAATGCCAGTGAAAACAATAGGATGCAATTTTACGGTCTCGTTTTATTTAAAGTTATCCAAATAAATATTTGCGTTCCCTGCTTAATGCATGTGCCAAAAAAACGCATTGTGTTCTCAGTAGTTATTTTTTGAGCATGGGTGTAATTGAAAGAAAATTAATGATACAATTACAGATTGAACTATTTTCTGAAAAATATTATGTGATATTATATTGTTACAATGTTTTTTATTTATTTATTCAAATTTCATTTTTTCTTTCAGTTCAACCTATAATGGTCTAATTAACATTATACCATGCTAACATTACAAAACTATATTTTGAATGCGAAGCAAAACTCAAATAAGAACAGATAAAACACCAATAATAAACAATTCTGTACTTTATTTAACGATCACCTAAACATCATCTTGCTGTAAACAGGACAAAGCAAAGAAAAAAGGAAGAAAGAATTGTGTTACTTTGTCTTCAATTGCATTAAAAAAACTCCTCATAAATCGCTTTGGATAAAAGCGTCTGCTAAATGAATATGTAAAATGTAATGTAAATGCATAAGGTAAAATAATTACTTTCTGGTAGGCGAATATGTTCCTTCTTTTTTCATTATTTTTGCAATCGCTCTGTCAAATTCCTCGACGTCACTAAAATAAAAGATGACTGCCGATCATGCAGATGAATGAAAGTAATTTTAATACTTACGTTTTATAAGAACTAATTTAAATAGTCTACATAAATTAGCCTATATAAAGTAAAATAATTACTGGATTAATGGTTGGACTATTCATATGTTGGTGTATCGATGAGCTATAAAGTAGTTTGATTAAAAATGAAATCGAATGAGTATGATTCGCTAAATAAAATGTAATTTGATAGGAGGCGCTGTCTCGAAAAACGAGGGGTCTGAGAATGCGGGACTCTGGGTGCGGGACTGTAGCTGCAGGCTCCGAGTCTGCAGCTTCATACTACTCAATTTGCCGGAAGTTGTCTGGGTTTTCCCAGGCTAAACTATCCCTTTACTGTTTTCTAATGTGGTTATAATTGGTCATTGTTCTGTTTTATAAATATTTTCAATATTTTTAAGATTTATTGTTTTGAAAAAATGTTTATACAGAAAAGAAAAATTTGATCATAAGTCACAGTAAAAACTTTAAAATTGTTTAAAAAAAAATGTTTCACATAAATGCTGCTCTTTTGAAAGTTCTATTCAAAGAATACTGAAAACTGTATCATAGTTTCCACAAAAATATGAAGCCGTACAACTGATAATAATCCTTTTTTTTTTTTTTTTTTTTTTTGAGAATCAAATCATATTATAATGATTTCTGAAGGATCATGTGACAGAAGACTGAAGTAATGATGCTGAAAATTCAGCTTTGCATCACAGGAATAAATTACATATTACTATATATTTACATGTATATTTATGACAAGTTATTTTTAATTTATTATTCATGTAGTTTAAACAGTTCAACAGTTGCATGAATCAATGAAGTTCCGAGCGTTAGGAGTTATGAAGGTGTCTAACCGTTATTGGCCTTTCTCCCAAAGTCTCTCAATGGGTCTATAAAGGGTTTTAAAATTACACGATGGTGCACAGTATTTGTCTAGAACCGCTCTTTTTTTTTTTTAATCAAACTACAGTAATAAAAAGAGCGGGAAATGAAACAAAGGAAACTGAGTCAGGAAGATGTCGTTCAAACATGGGGCGGTAGGCGGGGCTGTCATCTAACAGCATGTGATTGGCCCTCCTTCCGCTCGTCATGCTTAGAGTTGTCCAATGAAATACGATTTTATGGGATTCGCCCATGAAAACAGACAATCAGAAGCTCTCATTTCTCTTTGTAAATTAGCATATGGTAGTGAATAAAAGCCCTTAATGTCTTTCAAGCTCACATTGATTCGTCAACTCTAAGAACATAACATCATGCCTGAGCCAGCCAAGTCCGCGCCTAAGAAGGGATCCAAGAAGGCCGTCACCAAGACCGCCGGAAAGGGAGGAAAGAAGCGCAGAAAGTCCAGGAAGGAGAGCTATGCCATCTACGTCTACAAAGTCCTGAAGCAGGTTCATCCTGACACCGGCATCTCCTCCAAGGCGATGGGCATCATGAACTCATTCGTCAACGACATCTTCGAGCGCATCGCCGGTGAGTCGTCTCGTCTTGCTCACTACAACAAGCGTTCCACCATCACATCAAGAGAGATCCAGACGGCTGTGAGACTGCTGCTGCCCGGTGAGCTGGCTAAACACGCCGTGTCTGAGGGCACGAAGGCCGTCACCAAGTACACCAGCTCCAAATAAAGCATCATCTGCTAATCTCAGCTACCCAAAGGCTCTTTTAAGAGCCACCCATGTTCTCTTTTGAAGAGCTTATAATGCTTGTAAAATGAATTCATTGTTTTATTTGTGGCAGTGGTGGCCTGTTTCAGCAGGGTGTGGTTAAGAATAAAAACAAGATTATTAATCAAGTGTTTATTTATATAAAGTACGTTAGTCTACTTTTAAAAAAGCTGTTAAGTATTTATTTATTTTTAATGGCTTAATTTCTGAAGCCATAAGCTCTTTTTTTTTTCAACTCTACACACAAAACCATCAAACGCACACAAATGCAAAATGCTGCAAATAGCAAACCTCATTCAAAACTACTTTTACTTCAAAAATGTTTTATTTGTTTAGTAACCCATCAAATGATTCTGATTAGCCAAAATTCTGAACTGAAACAACTAAACTGACTTGCTGAATAATGATACGTTTGGCTTGTTAGAGCTGCTCTACTGCATAATTTGAATTTGTTTATTATGAAGATGCTTTGAAACAATCTGTATTTTATAAAGTGCTAGAGGTGACTTAACATGTAGCCTGTATTCAGTATATATTTTGCATTTAAACAGAAAAGACCTGTTTCTCAAACATTAAGTTTTTATAAAAAGATATACAAGAGGGTATTTTTTTCTAAAAACATTGAGTTTTGATTTCTAAGTGAACAAATTGGGTATTTAAACTAATAACAAATGCAAGAGGATAGAAATATATTTCTCTCTGAAAACACGAGTTTCAATTTCTAAGTAAATAAATCAGCTTTAAATGTTTTCACACATGATCATCGGGAAATGATTGTGGCATTTGAAGGGCAGTTTTTCCCAAACTAAACAAGAGCTGTTAGTTTTGAATGATGTCTAACAAAGAACTGTGTTTAGCATTTTGCGCTTTTGCAGACTTGGTCAAAAGATTAGATACATGAGTGAATGGTTTCACTGAGTGGCCTCAAGTACAACTTTTGGGAAGCGTTTAAAGAAAACTGTAAAAGAAGCAATATAAAGAGATGCATCTGAAATGCAAACTTATTCTTTGAATTATATATATACAGGCTCGGACACACTCTTTATTTATAAAATTATTTTTTACCATGCAAAGCATATTAATTATGCGTGCTATGGCATGCCTTTCAATTAATTGTCTGCTTCGAGGCTGAACGATATAAACAAAATCTTTAATTCTCTCACATACTGTGGTAGTGAAACATCTTAATGATTATGCTTGTCTACACCAAATTGCTACAAATTCTACAAAACCTTACAGATTCATAAATCCTCCATATATCACAGCATTACAAATTAACCCAAACTTCCAGCAATAAGTATCCAGTTTTATCTGTATAGATGTACAGTTCAAACACATAAAGCGATATATATGGAAACTGCTTGACTGTTTATATCGTTGTCAAATGTAAACTATTCACAGCTCTAAACTGCTCGATGCAGACAAACATGACTAACACATCAGTTTACATACCTCAAATTTCCATGTTTTTTACTAAAATATCTTTGGGTGAGACAATGTCCCAAGCAGTGCATCCATCTGTGTTTATTGACACAGACAAGTTGCAAATCAAACATTTCGATTACAATATGCATTTTCATATTTCATAACGGGACTCCTTTACATTTAGGCTCAAAGAACAATAAATGACCATATATGTGACCCTATTCAGGGGCTGCATGTTTGTTTTCTTATAAAGAACTTTCTACTCCTGACCTGTTTGCATGTGCCTTTTCCTTATTATCTATAATTTAGCCATTTTAATCTGTCTTTGTGCTTTACATATGTGAACAAGCAAGTTTATATTGTATGACCTATACTTGAACTAACATTAAGTCTTATTTACTGTACCTTTTTGCCACACAACGTAGATCATAAAAAAAAAAAATGTAATTGTTGTTTTTAAGAAATCTGACAGGCTGGCAGAGTTATTAGCAAAGTTAATAGGGACAGTTTCTAAAAAGTTCATCTAGTAGAACATTTGGCTTCCATTTATGGGTAATTTGCGTTTTTAAAACAAAATTTAAAATTAATTGTTTGGATCCAGAAACCCTGTCACTGATGTCATCAAAATCTCACTCCATGCAACCAAAGCATAGTTGGAAATGTTAGTTTATGAATAAAATAATATCATTGTTCAACCAGTGTCAAGATAGAACAAAATTATATCCATTTAAGAACATCAATGGCCAAAGTACTCTGATATAAATGAATCATTGAGGCTGTAAGTGTAGCATACAAAAATCTTTGTTACTTTAATTGGATAATTTTAGTAGTTCACTTAATTTTGATTTGTAGCAAAACCATATTTTATATAATTATATTATACATGTGGAGCTTATTTTTTTATTTTTTTATTTTTTTGCTTCTTGCACTCTAAACATATCCAAGTCTTTGGTACCCTGCTCAGCTTTAGACACGACTTGGAAGTGTTTTCGCTTGCATTGCTTAGATGTGCAAGAAAGGACGTTGTCTATCAACAGGCTTACCACAGTAACATCCTACAGGTGTCTTTTCAGAGGTTGCAGTGGTTGAGGTTGCAGTAGTATGTTACTGATTTTATTTAATAAGTCGTTCTCAATCCAGTAGATCTCTGCGCTCAAATGATAATTGCTCCTCATGGTTCAACAATCTCGTTTAAAATGTAAAGGGGATCAGGCATTCTCTGTTGCAGCTCCTAGGCTCTGGAATGACCTTCCTCTGTCTGTAAAATCTTCTCCTACAGTACATTGGGTGTATTTCAGAGTGTGCTTAAAACTTATTTGTTTGCTTTGGCATTTGAAAATGCTTTGTAAGCATGCAGTGTATGTCATGTTTACATTGTTTTTATGTTTTAGTTTTTATTTGATCTTTTTCTGTACAGCACTTTGGTTCCAACTTGTGGTGTTGAAAGTGCTCTATAAATAAAGTTGAGCTGATTTGAGTTGAGTTGAGAGGCGTGGCACATAACCATTTACCCAACAGCTCTGGTAGTATCCCTGTACTAATGAAGTTAACAATTAAAATATGCCTCATCAAAAAATGTACCATCAAACGGGATGCGCTGTATAAAATGGTGTCCAGACCACAAAATCACAGTATTTTACCTCTACTACACGCATTTGGGCCTGCATTTGATACTGTACATATAATTGTGATAGCTGTGGGCTCATTCGCTCATCCATTGCAGCTTAATGATAAGCCCTGATGCTGCAACGTTGAGGTCAGCATGGAGACCCTGCATTGCCATCAGGTTCAGCTCTCAGTGTCCTCATTTTCTAGAACCCATCTGATGAAAAAAACACAAAAGTGAGCCATATTACTTTGAATATTTTGGAGTACAATTCCTAGCTTTAAATAACCATTTCTACTTATATTAGGGCTGGACATTTTTGAAAAAATATTGTGATTATTTTGACTAATATTGCAATTGCATTAAGATTTGCGATATAAGAGGAAATTATCATATTTACATAATTATTCTCATTTTAAAACATGTTTAAATGGTGATGTTTGCAAGGATCTGTACCAAACAAAGATGTTTTCTTAAGTATGAAGAACATGATGTGTAGGCCAGGATATATCTGCAGCACAACAATATATACCTGGATGCTTCAGACGAAAACTCTTAATCAAAGATGAAATTTTTTCTGTCCTGTCTGCCTAACGATGCAGTAACTCTTCCTGCTCTCTGATCGAACCACATGCTTCACTTTCTCTGTTCCCTGGTCTTTTCCTCAGCTAAAAAAACACTTTTGAACTTATGAAAAAGGAATTGAACTATCAAAAGAGCTGTAAGCTAGTCTTAATTTATTAGGTGATGTTTATATAATAATATTTTGACATTCTTATCATAATAATATCTCTATTTGTGTAGCACTTTTCATTACAGGTACACTGTCAGAAAAAAAGTACAAAATTGTACCTTTTAGGGTACAAGTGATCATCACTGAGGTGGTACCCATACCTTTTTTTGCACCTTTAATGAGGTACAAAATTGTACCTTATAACGTTGTACCATTTAAGGTGCAATTTTGTACCCCAAGGAACAATTGTGCATACTGCAATGAAAGCACAACCTTATTAAAAGGATCCCCAAGGTACGCCCCAATGACAAAGCAGTTTTGATCCTATGGTACGCAAAAACACAATATCTTAACCCTCCTGTTACCCTCAAATCTACCAACATTTTTTACCCACTGGGGTCAATTTGACCCCAGCAATTTAAACCCCCATGCAGAATATGATTTTTTCCCCAAAGGTTTAAGTCAGGTACTTTATGTTTCTTTGTTGACTACTTAAATAGCCCTTTAAATAAAACACCACCAACCCCCCACCCCTTATACATCCAGAATACCTATTGCATGACTATGGGCAAATTAGAAAATCACAATAAAATGTCACTGATTGATCTAAAATTCAAGTCAAGTCAAGTCATCTTCATTTATATAGCGCTTTTAACAATGTAGATTGTTTCAAAGCAGGTTTACAGAGATAAGCGTATAATTTAAGGTAACAGAGATTGTTTTGGCTTTATATAAAATATATATATTTTCCATCTTAAGTTAGTTTTGATTGATTTGCTTCCGTCACAACGATCATTTGTTATTAAATTAGGGTCCGCTAAGACGACACCATTCCCTCTACACAGACTTTAAACGCGAACCTGTGAGAAACGCTGATGGCGTTCACATGCGCATTAAGAATGGGTTCTATAGTTATGTGCGTTTGAAAATACGCAGGTTTGGAATTCCCTACAAGCCAAGCCTAAACAAAGTACTTGTCTTTCCTTATAAATTTTGATAAAGAATTTTATTTTATTTTGTTGCTTTGGGGTAGGAACGCGAAACGAATTTTCCCGACAACGCCTTATCTGTATAGTGGTAGAGGGATCCTCCATAGGGAGAGACTAGTTGGCACTTCAGCACTGCGTTGTCATCGGTCCAGGCGAAGGTCCTTCGTCAGATCTGGATACGGCCTGGATCCGGCAGGCTGCAGGAAAACCTCGGGATAAACACAGACACTAAAATTAGCGTAGATGCCATTCTTCTCATGATGTAACGAGTACATCAGGATTTATGGGAAGTGTTCCCGGTTCCGGCTGACCTAATCTATGCAGCCTAACATTAAATTATAGAAGTCTATAATGTATTATGTGAATGCTAGGTCAAAGAGATGCGTCTTTAATCTGGCTTTGAACTGACAGAGTGTGTCTGCTTCCCGGACAATGGTAGGAAGACTGTTCCAGATTTTTGGATTTGTCATCTGCTTGTAGGCTATGTATCCATTATTTATTAATAGCCTACAAGTCTGCTGTCTGAATGATGATCAAACATGTACTGATGAGTATAATAAAGTTTATTGTACATCACACAAAAGATGAAGCGTCAGTTTTACTTCAGAAAATCACCGTAAGAGCTGAGTAAACACAGTAGCCTAAGTTATAAGAAGTGCGCAAGTAGCCAGTAGAGTTGAGGGAGCATTCCTGTGGGCGGAGGTTAGTCAAGAAACGGTTCTGGTGATGTCACCAATGCAGGATGCAGAGGGGTGTAGTCCAATCGAGCCGTTTTTTGTAGTCAACTTCTGTTAAATAAAATATCTCGCTTGGCATTGAACTTTGAGCTTTATAATTTTACAGATATTATTTATGCTCTAACAGCAACATTACACACTAACTAAATCCAGACTGGAAATCCTCGCAGATATCATTTATTTCAAGAAAGGAACACAGTTGTGAGGATACCGCCTTTTCTAATATCTTTGACAGAAAAGGTAGATTCGAGATCGGCCTGTAATTGACTAATTCTGTAGGATCAAGTTGCGTTTTTTTAACAAGCGGTTTAATATCTTTAGCCATATCTTTGACAGAAAAGGTAGATTCGAGATCGGCCTGTAATTGACTAATTCTGTAGGATCAAGTTGCGTTTTTTTAACAAGCGGTTTAATCATAGCCAGCTTAAAGTTTTTTGGTACGTATCCTAGAGACAAAGACGAATTAATGATATTAAGAAGAGGATCTAGGACCTCTGGAAGCATCTCTTTCAGTAGCTTAGTTGGTATAGGGTCTAACATACATGTTGTCGATTTAGATGATTTAATGAGTTTAGTAAATTCTTCCTCTCCTATAGCAACGAATGAATCAAATTTTTCCTCAGGGAGACTACAATGCACTGCCTGATGCGATACTGTAGTAGACGGTTGCATAGTTATAATTTTGTCCCTGATATTATCAATCTTATAAGTGAAGTAGTTCATAAAATCATTACTGCTGTGTTGCTTGGAAACTTCTGGGCTTGAAGCTTTATTTTTCGTTAGTTTAGCCACCGTTTCAAATAAATACCTAGGATTATGTTTATTTTCTTCTAATAGGGTTGAAAAATAAGCAGATCTAGCAGCTTTTAAAGCCTCTCTGTAAGTAATTGAGCTCTCCTTCCATGAAATGCGAAATACCTCTAGTTTTGTTTTCTTCCAGTTGCGCTCCATTTTTCTGGCTGCTCTCTTAAGGGCCCGAGTGTGCTCGTTGAACCACGGCGTTGGACTATTTTCTTTAATCTTCTTTAAGCGCAACGGAGCAACTGTGTCTAAAGTGCTGGAAAAGAGAGAGTTAAACGTTTCTGTTGTAATATCTAGTTCTTCTAAGCTATTTGGGATGCTGAGATGATGAAACTGATCAGGAAGATTATTAATAAAGCAATCTTTAGTAGCAGAAGTGATAGGTCTCACATATTTGAAACACGGAGTCGGCTTTGCAGCCTTGGCTAAATGCAAATTACACAAGACTAGGTAATGATCTGAGATGTCATCGCTGTGCTGCAGAATTTCAACGGCATCAACATCTATTCCGTGTGATAATATTAGATCTAGAGTATGATTACGACGATGAGTAGGTCCTGACACGTGTTGTCTAACTCCAATTGAATTTACAATGTCTTTAAATGCCAATCCCAATGCATCTTTTTCATTATCAACAATTAGTACTTTATCTGCAGTCAATATTATTTCTGATAGAAAGTCCGCAAATTCTTTGATAAAGTCTGTAAGGTGCCCTGGTGGCCTGTATACAGTAGCCAGCACAAATCTCAAACGTGATTTATCATTTACACTATATGTTTTTACATTAAGCACCAATGCTTCAAAAGAATTATATTTAAAACTTGATTTCTTAGTGGTTTTGAAACTATTACTATAAATTACAGCAACACCTCCCTTTGCGTTTCAGACGAGGCTCATGTTTATAACAGTAATCTTGCGGGGTGGACTTATTTAAAGTAATGTAATCGTTTGGTTTTAGCCAGGTTTCTGTCAAACACAGCACATCTAGGTTATTATCTGAAATCATATCATTAACAACGAGTGCTTTTGAAGTAAGCGATCGAATATTCAGCAACCCAAGCTTTAGCATTTGCTCATCTGTATTATAGCTGTTTTTTATTTGTTGAACATCAATTAAATGTTTAACCTTAGATGGGTTTAAACGTTTTTTGGATTTCCAAGTTCGGGGAACAGACACAGTCTCTATATGATGATAGCTAGGTGAAAGAGGCTCTATGTGATGTGATTTATCTGACCTTGGTGACGTGAGGCCGCTAGCAGACGGTCGGTTTAGCCAGTCTGTCTGCTTCCTGACCTGAGCCCCAGATTGTCATGTTTGAGCTCTAAGACTATGAGCCATATTACTAGAGAGAAGAGCAGCACCATCCCAGGAGGGATGAATACCATCTCTTTTCAACAGGTCAGGTTTGCCCCAAAAACTTTTCCAATTGTCGATGAATTCTATATTATTATTAAGCGGACACCACTTAGACAGCCAACCGTTAAGCGAACACAATCTACTGACTATCTCATCACTCCTGCGAACAGGAAGGGGGCCAGAGCAAATTACAGTCCTTGACATCGTACTTGCAAGTTCACACACCTCTTTAATATTAATTTTGGTGATCTCCGACTGGTGGAGTCGAACATCATTAGTGCCGACATGAATAATGATCTTAGAGAATTTACGCTTAGCATTAGCCAGCACTTTTAAATTTGCGTTGATGTCAGGCGCTCTGGCTCCCGGCAAACAAGTGACTATGGTGGCTGGTGTCTCTATTTTCACGTTCCGTGTAATAGAATCGCCAATAACTAGGGCACAATCATTCTCAGTGGGTGTTTCACTGAGCGGGGCAAATCGATTTGTTATGGTAATCGGAACGGAAGAGTGGTTTTTAGATCCGCGACTAGAGCGATTCCTCACTGTCACCCATTTGCCCGGCTGCACAGGCTCTACTTCAGCCGGAACCGACTCATGTAAAGTGTTCACTATGCTATGCGCATCCAAAACATCTAAAGCACTAGCACTCTTACTATCCTCAATTAAAGTTTGGATGCGTGTTTCTAATTCTGAAATCTTCTCTGTCAACCTAACTGTCTCCTTACATTTATCACATATAAATCCTATATTGCCGACAGAGAAGGCTATGCTAAACATGTGACATGAAGTGCAGGTGACAATAACAGGACAAGACATTACTCACCGTGTTTGTTGACTGATTCTTACTCACCTGAGCTTTTTATGAACTCAAAGATGCGGACGCGCGAGAGAAAAATAAATAAATAACCAGGTCCATATATAGCACCTATAGGCTTAGACCTTCAATCAGGTTTAAAGTAGTACAATTAGTTGCAAAGTGGTAGTAGAAGCACAGTAAAAACAACACTTACCATGCTTTTACCACACTGGTAGTTTTAATGTGATACTTATTATAAATGCACAGTAACCACAACACTTACAATGCTTTTGCCACAGTAACCCTAGTTTTACCGTGATAGGTGTGGTAAAAGGACAGTAACCACAAAACTTGCTCCATGCTTTTACATCAGTATTGGTAGTTTTAAAGTGATATTTGTTGTGAATGCATATTAAAATCCAAAATTTGTAAGGTAAATCAGTAATTTTTCCTTTAAATAATCCTATATATTATGCATAATGATATTTTCTTTTCTCTTTTTTCAGCTGAAAAGACCAAAAAGGCCTTTCGGACTCAGTCAGCCCATTATTGTTTGAGGAGAAGTAAACGGAGGAGACGGAAAGCTGCAAAGGCAAATATTCGCAATGGTATGTGTTGGTTTTAACCCTTAATCAAACATTTTATCAAGCATTTGTTGTTTCTTAAACCTTTTCTTATAAAACCCATTGCCCAATCAGTACGAACATGGTCTCAAAGTCTTAATAATTCACAAGATTTAACAAGTTGTCAAATTCGTACGATACTCTTAGGCTACATATTTGTATACTCGTACATAATCCTGCAGCTTTTACTCCTAGTGCTGTCATTGGCTACTGCCTCAATTCCTGTATATTTAGCGCGATATTTGTAAATCAGTTGCGGCCCTTCTTGGAAAGTAGTCGGATGTCCCACATCTGATTACAACAAAATAATCGAGTATCTGATATGTGACAAGTAAGATTAGCTTTTCCACTCTTGCAAAAAGAGAAAGGTTATGAGGTGTGGAGAGACATCATGTATCATTGGAACATGAACAGAGGGCCCAATTTGTAATAATTTTAAAGAATACAATGCAATAAGCTTTCTGACGAATACATTGATTTTATTGATATCTAATCAATAAAATTGAGGCAACAGATTACATGCAATATTATTAATTAAATTGAACAAATTAGAATTGAGTAATAATTAATCAAATTAATTCCTTAAAAGTTAACCATTTAAAATGAGTAAAATTTACAAAATATCTTTTTTTGCCAACATTGAAGACACCTGGTGTTAACAAGCAGAATCACTAAGAAAACCGTAATTAAAGTCACCATTGTGGAGATCAGTGTGTGTTTTAGTTGGGCTCTTGACCCTTAAATTATTAACTTTACCTTTTGTTTGGCTGCTGTACATGAGTTATAACAGCCAGATGAACATATAGAAAAGGTGAAGTGATGTGATGGTGTTTGTTGTGTTTTAACATAATCATTATTTCACAATCATTTGATCTGAATCACTGAACTCATATAGAGTCCAATTTATGAGTTAGGTTAACTTTATTAATTATAGCAGCATAATATTTTTAACCTTTTCAATGAAATCCAAATGATCAAATCAATAAAAAAAAAATAATAATAATAATATATATATATATATATATATATATATATATATATATATATATATATATATATATATATATATATATATATATATATATATATATACCCACCTTTTTTTTAGGCACACACACACATCAAGATTTAGCATGAATCTCAGCAATGGTGACAAACAGATCACCTCTGAACACAAGCTCATTATTTATTCATGCAGCAATGCATGATGGGAGCCATAAATGAGTTTTGATTGGTGGCACCCAGAATGCATTGCAACATGCTTTATAATTGTCACCATTGTTGAGATTCACAGGCTGATTATTGATGTATGTGTGTCTCTTTTTTGTATAAGAGAAACTTTTTAGAAATGATTTGGATTACATTGTAAAAGTTAAAAATGTTATGCCGTACAAGGGCAGTGCTGCTATAATTAATAGAGTTAATCTAACTAAATTGGACTCTATATGAGTTCAGTGATTCAGGTCAAATGATTGTGAAATAATGATTATGTTAAAACATAACCAACACCATCAGATCATCTTTTCTATTTGTTCATCTGGCTGTTATAACTCATGTACAGCAACCAAACAAAACTTAAAGTTAATAGTTTAAGGGTCAAGAGCCCAACTAAAACACACACTGATCTCCACAATGGTGACTTTAATAAAGTAAAGACTTTAGTTTTCTCCTTCAGTGATTCTGCTTGTTAACACCAGGGGCCTATACCATGAAGCCGGTTTAGGTGTCTAGCCAGCTATGTTTCAGTTTAGTTTCCGCCAACCCTGGGTTTTAGGTACTATGAAAGTAGCTCGGCTTTAATCGGTGTCCGTTGCCATGGTATCTTAGGCTGCACGGCTAACCTGCTCTGGGGCAGGTTATGTTCTGGATTCAAGATCTCAGACTGAAGTTTGACCAATCAGCTGAGAGCAAAGAAACATATAGGTGACGTAACTTATTCCCAGTGTCTGTTGCAATGACTTCACCTTCTCTTCCAAATCCTGTGACATCGCAGCACAAATTGTTTGACGAGCACTTCGTAGAGAAAGAGTTTTTAGCCAGACAAAATCCCTTTGCCTTTCCTTTCCTGATAGTTAGGCTACTTGTATGAAAGAAACAGATTTTCCGTGGAAGGGACTGTCTTATCTTTGCAAACTTCTTGAGCCGCACATAAAGAATTTAACACATCGAATTCATGCACTTACTGTACCGCAAATGGTATTGCGTTGCGTTTTTTTGCAAGTGGTACATACTTGCACGGTGGGTGACGCACAGAAGCTAGGGGAAAACACAGTTTGTCGAACCATTCGCAAGGTGGTCCTCGCTCTGCAGGAGTACATGAATAGTTTCAGTAATAGTGTTCCCCGGACATTTATCGACCATGTCCATAAAAGAGGGCTTTTATAAAATTGCCGGTAAGATATATTGATAGGGTGACATCACATGAACAAATTTTTTTTTTTTTTTTTTTTTTCAAAAAGCAAATTTCACAAATGTACTATACAATACAATACATGTTAAGAAATATTTTAAATCTTTATTATTATTCTGTTAATCTTATGATAGGATTCCCTAGAGTCATTGCAACATGTATGCAGTCTATTGCTCCAATCTCCACTGCTCTAGGGGAACATAAGGCAGATTATGTTAATAGGAAATCCTGTCACAGCCTTAATGTTCAGGTAGATATGATGTGAACATGTGAGATGATTATTTTCTGTGAGATGAATCTTTAAATTAATAGTAACTAGGGTTGCAAAGGGGCGGAAAATTTCCGGTAAATTTCCGGAAAGTTTCCGGTAAATTTCCATGGGAAGTTAAGCTGGGGAATTTTGGAAATATTCATTACCACGGCAACCGCTTGCGCGTCCACTCTGAAAGTAACTGTACACATAAGAGACGGATAGATACATTATTTAAGGTTATTTCTATTCGTTAGAATATTGATATATGAACTTGTTGTCAAGTAAGCCCCGTTGTGAGCATGTGTGTCTCTCTAAACTTTCAGTGTGCTGCACTGCTCTAGTTGACTTCTGCGCCGAGTTAACCACGCTGCACGCGAGTTAACCACGCCTTCTTATTTACATGTTGCGGTATACACGGAATAAAAAAATCTGTTACGGTTGACATTTTCTTCCGCGGTAACGATATATACCGTCATACCGCCCAGCCCTACTTATGTGGTAAATAAAGTTATGCTAGCTTATTTAGCATCTAACTTATCTTGCTTGCTATCTACTAGATGAATACATTTGTATGTGATATTTGCAATTTAAACATTTAATAAATATATTTCCCCATAATATCATCAAAACTTACTTCACTTTGTTTAGTCCACAGGCTCAAATGTGTGCCTTCAATAGTTTTGTGTTTTGGGCTTCTGTACATGTGATGGTGGCATGCACAGTGCCAGTAGGGGGTGTGGTCTCAATAGCCAAGTTATGTGCATGTGATTGAGGAATGGCATGGATATTCAAGTGTATTTGAATGGCATCTGTTTGTTTTAGTCAAGATTATGCTAAAATATACTTTCCTCAACTATATTTAAGTTCCCTATGAAGAGCCAACCTTCAAATTTGAAAATTCCCAGTTTATTCCTGTTTATTCCCATTAATTCCTGTTAATTCCCTTAAATTCCCATTAATTCCCATGGAAAGTTTCCATCTTTGAAAATTCCCAGAATTTTGCAACCCTAATAGTAACATTAACAGATATAACAATGATCTACTAAACATTTCATCTGCAGACGACTTGTGGTCATGAACGTATGATCACAAGTTTGGATGCCAAATGGCCTGGCTCCAGTGCTTGTCTCACAAATTTTCCGTAAGTCAGTTGTGTCAGCGCTTTGAGGAAAGCAAGTTAAATTTGGTACAGTACAAAACACTGTTAATTTGAACTGAGATAGAAAAACCTACACAATAACCCCCTATCATGACCCTCAGAAGCACTGCTTCAGTGTGGCCCTCAGTAAAACCAGAGTGAAGATAGAGATGACCTTTGGCCTCCTAAAGGCACATTTCAACTGTGTTCAGCCCTTAAGAGTCACCAGAGCGGGCATCACAGATAGTGGCTGCATGTGCCATTCTGCACAATATAGCCACCAGTAGAAAGGAGCGAGAAACACCACAAAACCAGCTTCTCCCCGATGAAACTGACCCGATCACACTTGACCACTCAGCTGGTGCAGATGTAGATGCAATCACCATACAATATTACACTTAATAGAAGCACATTGAAACTGCAGATAGGTCTCAAACTGTTTTATTGGTTTTGTGGGATGAGAGGGAGAAAGAGAGCAAGAGAAAGTTGCATTGTTCCGGCAGCCATAAGACTACATAATGGACCTGTTTGAAGTGCATTAATTATTTACTACTAATGATAGTAGTAGCTTGTTTTGTGACTCTTTTTTATTAACTGTTATTTTCTGTGTTTTTATGAGTGTATTGCAGTGAGAATACTTGTTGGTAGACAACACACACTATATGCTGCTGGACATCTGAATTTCCCCTGTGGGGATGAATAAAGGCATCGAACAATCTAACATTAATAAATATTCATACTAAAGTGTTACTTGGTTAAATAAGTTCACATACTGAGATCAGTTTTATCCAGCTGTTTGATCTCCATTTTTTTTTTTTTTTTTGGAGCCTCCTCAGCTCACAGTCCAGCTCCTTTAGTGTGCAGTCTAGTTCAAGTCTCCTTTAGTGTGCAGTCTAGTTCAAGTCTCCTTTAGTGTGCAGTCTAGTTCAAGACTCCTTTTGTACAGGGCCCTGACTGAGTCTGTTTCCACCTGAAACATAATTCCACCACAAACATGATCATTACAAGTTTTCTGGAGGCTCATCAAATCACAAAAAGTTCCTTGACTTCCTACAAACACAGGACTGACTGTAATTTATGTCAAGGGTTTTAAATCCTTACACATTTCTTCTGAAGCCCATTGAGGTAGAGGCCTCAGTTTCTGGGGCAGGTTGTGAAAAATCCTACAATAAAAGAGATGTGTAAGGGCCAGTCCCTTTATGCCACACATTCAAATGTTTGCCATAATAAAAAGCCCAGTGCATTCACATCAGCAACTGTCTGAGAACACACAGACAGAGTGTCTTCATCATTTCCTCCACCCTAATAAATAAAAATAGGCCAATGTAAAGCATAACTGTTGTAAAGCAGGTTATGTTTGGTGTTCTGTCTGCTGCATACTGACCTCTGTGTGGGAGACTGTGTGTATGTGTGCTGGCTTCAACAGGGACACTGTATTTCCCTCTGCAGAACATACAGTCAGCCATATTTAAAACTTAAAAAAAGTAGTAATGTATTGCACACGTACCCAGTGTTATTTGCTTAGAGGAGCCAGCACCAGGGTCAGATTGTACAGCACCTGTAATCCCATCCATAATCGGCCATCCCTTATTGCTACTCAGAGCCAACCGGTTATCTCACCCTAACCGCCACAGTGTATTCTGGTTTTCTGAATTTAACTCTTTATTTCTGTTTGCTGCAAACAAGTGTTTGTGATAAAATGTTCACAAAAGTAATAAAAGGTTGTGGTAAATACTGACCACTTTGAATTATATTTTTATATTTTGTCTTTATCTGCTGCCAAGAACATTTGGAGTTGGGGTTGCATCTAAAAATCAATGAATATTAGTCTTAGTACATACATGCACATTTTTTATATATTATAAAATAGGCTATAGGCTATATTACACATATAGGCTACACATACATATATAATTTTACATAAATATAGAACGTATTTGTTTAACTTACACATTAACAATCAGCAATCTTTCTCCAACAGTCTTATCTTGCTTTGGCAGCAGAGAACGTATTGTTTCGAGCTTGAAATACATATTTAAATTCATCGTAATTCTGAATGATTATCTCTTGCTCCTCCGCGGAAAAATACATCGCTCTCTACCCGCGATTGGTTGTTCAGTGTCGACGTCACTCTTTTATGTGCACGCTTGCGTGGAGTAATCATAGCTTAAGGATCAAAGCCTGAGTTGACAGAGAAAGTTGATGAGCTGCATCATGGTACCAATAAAGCCTGATTGCATCGGTTTGGTTTTGTCAACTCAAAACTAATACTGTAACCCCAAGTTTGTTCAGCTACCTTCATGGTACAGGCCCCGGGTGTCTTCAATGTTGACAATAAAAGATATTTTGTAAATTTTACTCATTTTAAATGGTTAACTTTTAAGGAATTAATTTGATTAATTATTACTCAATTCTAATTTGTTAAATTGAATTAATAATATTGCTTGTAATCTGTTGCCTCAATTTTATTGATTAGATATCAATAAAATCAATGTATTATTTTTACAGTGACTTCAATGGGGTACATGTTTGACGGTCCAAATTGCAGCAGCTTCACAGGCCTCTACACGATCCCAACCAAGGAATAAGGGTATTATCTAGAGAGAAACGATCCGTGCTGCTTTAGTAGCGAGTCGCGATCTGCTTCCTCGGAGCTTTACCACCGGTGGATTTACGAGCGGTCTGCTTGGTTCTTGCCATTGCTTAACTTCTTTCTCTGTCTTTCTTGCGCTGGAAACGCGGCTTGATTTTACATGCCTGCCTTTAAGGCATTGCGGGGGCATGAGCTCATAGTGTCGAGGGGGTGCAATTGTATTTTGGATATGTGACGTGCATATATGACTGTTATCCAATAATTGCGCGTTTCCTCTTTTCGAACATACGGAGAGTTTCCCGCTGAAAGTGCCGCTTTGTTCTCTTGAATTCTTCGCGCATCAAACAGTGTAGGCCTGGATTTTATACTTACTGTTGTATTTACTTATTCTGAAATATTCACCGTATTCCTTATGTTTGCGCAGATCTCAGATTCGAACAAAATCATTTTACCATTTTTATAAAAGCACTGCAACCAAAGAATTAAATCTATCGAACACAATTATTATTTACATAATTAGGCTACATAATTATGATATTCATAAATAGCACGGACCGTTCCTGTTGTATACGTAATTGTCAATATCGTACATGACTGTTCTGACGGTTATTTTTTTTTTTAAATCAACCCACTGAGTTTATGGTGTTATTAGATATTAACACACAGACAAACGTGCTCTTTATGAGATAAAATGGGTGGCTCTTAAAAGAGCCTTTTGATCTTAATGAAACGTTTATTTGGATTTGGCGGCCTTTTCGGTCTTCTTGGGCAGCAGCACGGCCTGGATGTTGGGCAGCACGCCGCCCTGAGCGATGGTCACTCTGCCCAGAAGTTTGTTCAACTCCTCGTCATTGCGCACTGCCAGCTGCAGGTGACGGGGAATGATGCGGGTCTTCTTGTTGTCCCGAGCGGCGTTTCCAGCCAACTCCAGGATCTCAGCGGTAAGATATTCGAGCACAGCCGCCAGATAAACAGGAGCACCGGCACCGACGCGCACTGCGTAGTTGCCTTTGCGGAGAAGCCTGTGAACACGGCCGACGGGAAACTGCAATCCTGCCCTAGATGAGCGAGTCTTGGCTTTCGCTCTAGTTTTACCACCGGTTTTGCCTCTGCCGCTCATTTTGGATGTAATTCCTACAATCTCCTGAATATGTTTAAAGAAAAAATGAATTGCAGTTCCTTTCTCCACAAACTGTCTTTAAACGAGAGTGCTAGTCGCCCATTGGTTTAGAGTCCGTAAAGATTCAAACCAATCACTGAACGTCTCTCCAAAGCCCAACCCCCTTTCTGGCGAGAATAATTAGCCTAGGCACAAATTTTATTTAGAAAGAAAGATGAATACAAAAATGGATATTATACGCTGTTCCTACCAAAACTACTACACTTTTCACACACTGTATATTCTGTGGACATTGACCTTATGATACTGTATTATGTTAACTTCCTATTATAATATTTGGAGCTTGTTCCACTGCATATTGTTGTATATGGGTGTTTGTATTGTCACACTTCCCCAGCATAGCGTTGTGTGTGTATATACATATTCTGTTTGTACTGTGATCACTTGTTTGACTCTAAACCCTCAAAAGCTGTTTGGCCATTTAATACATTTCTTATTAATAGGCCTACAAATTACTTGCGTTTTTCTGAAATTTGGTGACTTATTTCTTCGGATTGCATGAGTCTAAGTGATCGAAAGTCACATTATGGCTATTTACTTTAAAAATTAACAGAAATCATTACATCAGTTTAGCTCTTAGAGTTAGTGGGTGGCTCTTAAAAGAGCCGTTGAGGAACAAACTGTGGACATTATTTTTGGGAGCTGCCTTTTTAGGCTTGGTGGCATTAGTCTTTGCTGACTTAGGTTTAGCCGGCTTAGCCTTTTTAGGGCTCTTGGCTGCTTTCTTAGCGGCTGCTGGCTTCTTTGCCTTCTTGGGGCTCTTCATCACCTTCTTAGCAGCTGTGGCGGCGGGTTTCTTGGCCTTCTTTGCCGCTGCACTCTTCTTCTTGGCCAATGACTGCGCGTTTCCCCTTTTCGAACAAACGGAGGATTTCCCGCTCAAGGTGCTGCTTTGTTCTGTTTACTAGCCTACTTTGCTTGTGCAATCAAACATGACATCCCCGAGCTTTATACTCGCATTGTTGCATTTACTTATCCTGAAATATTCACCGTATTCCTTGGTTGCGCAGATCTCAGATTCGAACAAAATCATTTTACCATCTTTATAAAAGCACTGCAACCAGAGAACGGAATCTATCAAACACATTACAGAATTATGTTCATAAACAGCATGCTCACCTTGTCCCTTCTGTTGTATTCGTAATTGTAATCGTACAATTGTTCTGACTTTTTCTTTTTATCAACCAACTGAGTTATCACACAGACAAAAATGCTCTCTGCGAGATAAAATGGGTGGCTCTTAAAAGAGCCTTTTGATCTTAATGAAACGTTTATTTGGATTTGGCGGCCTTTTCGGTCTTCTTGGGCAGCAGCACGGCCTGGATGTTGGGCAGCACGCCGCCCTGAGCGATGGTCACTCTGCCCAGAAGTTTGTTCAACTCCTCGTCATTGCGCACTGCCAGCTGCAGGTGACGGGGAATGATGCGGGTCTTCTTGTTGTCCCGAGCGGCGTTTCCAGCCAACTCCAGGATCTCAGCGGTAAGATATTCGAGCACAGCCGCCAGATAAACAGGAGCACCGGCACCGACGCGCACTGCGTAGTTGCCTTTGCGGAGAAGCCTGTGAACACGGCCGACGGGAAACTGCAATCCTGCCCTGGATGAACGAGTCTTGGCTTTCGCTCTAGTTTTACCACCGGTTTTGCCTCTGCCGCTCATTTTTTGGATGTAGTTCCTACAATCTCTTAATTATGTTTAAAGAAAAAATGAATTGCAGGTCTTTTCTCCACAAACTGTCTTTAAACGAGAGTGCTAGTCGCCCATTGGTTTAGAGTCCGTAAAGATTCAAACCAATCACTGAACGTCTCTCCAAAGCCCAACCCCCTTTCTGGCGGGAACTTATTGTGAACATCTTTTTGACTAAAACAGAAAAGATGAAACCACTATTATTATTATTTTTTTTATTTAAAATACATAAATGAATAGTATACGCTGTTCCTACCAAAAGTGCTACACCTTTCACACACTCTGTATCCTGTGGACATACCTTCTGATACTGAATTATGTTAATTTCCTATTGTAATATTTGGAGCTTCATCACGTATATGGGTGTTTGTATTGTCACAATTCTCCAGTATAGTGTTGTGTGTTTATTATTTTTGTACTGTGTTGTACAACATCATATTTGGACTGCAATCACTGTCTGAACCCTCATAAGCTTTTAGACCATTTGTAATCAATATCTTATGAATAAAATGGTTTTCTAGAGTTTTTCCTAAATTTGGTGACTTATTTGTTCAGATTGCACGAGTCTAGTGATCGAAAAACATCACATTTCTTTTTAGGAGCTGCCTTTTTGGGATGGGCGGCTTTAGGTGTTGCTGCTGAGGTTTAGTTGCCTTACGGTGCGTTTCCACTGGCGCATTGCGAGCGGAGCGGAGCGAGCGTTTTCAATTCATTCCTATGGAAGTTGAGCTTCACGCTTGCGCAGTGCATTTTGGGATTGCCAGCGGACCGGAGAAAGCGTTGAGAGCGACCGAGAGCGTCAAAAAGGTTGGGCAGTTTTTGACTTTATGCAAATATCAAGCGAAAAACGCGGTCGGCAGCCAATTGCTGTGAGGTTCGTGATGTGACATCTGTTTTGAGAGTTTAAAAATATGCAAATTTTGCTGGAGTTTATGCTGGATTTAGTGCGTAAATCATTTTGTTTACAAATTAGACGCTTTGCAGTTGTTGTATATGTTCAAGATTTTATTTTGGATGTGTTCATTGTGATTATATTGGCTGGGTTTATAAAAGTTTATAAAATTGAAAGGATCTTTGCTTGATGCATTTGGAAACAAAGCTTGTCTATTTGTAAATGTAATCGCGTGCATTTCTGGTGATTATACTGTCCGTGTGTTGAAAAAAACTTCGATTAAACACACTCGCAATGACACAACCCAAAGCGGAGGCGTTATAGCGTTGCCAGCGGCACTGAGCGGACTTTTGCCGCTGTAGTGGAAACGCACCGTTAGCCTTTTTAGCAGTAGCGGTTTTTGGCACGGGCGAACCGGGCAATCGGCCGATCTAACACCGCCGGTGTTACATCGGTCACAGATTCTGGTGTAACACCTGCTTCTGAACTGGTTGCAGTTCCACTCTGGCTTCATATGAGGGCGCTCACAGGACGAGTGCAGAATGAATGGAGGTCTATGGCGCTATACACATCAAAATCCACTTTTCTCAGGATATAAGTTTTTGTCTAGTAATTTGAATGTTGTATTCGAAAGGAGATGCAAAGAAATTACACATTGCTGGGTGTTAGATTTTTTAGAGTCACTTATTTGCTTTAAAAAGTCTTTTAAAGTGTCAATGAAGTCATGCACATTGTACGACCAGAGATGCTGCTTAACGGCAATCCTTCAGTCACTTTGGTGCGTTCGCGCTCTGCACTTTCATTTCACTCGAGGCATCGACAACACAGCTGACACAGGTAAACACACGTACTAGAAGAGTTTTTGTTTTGTTTGTTTCTGCTCATGCGAGTACTCGCACAGGCCACGGCGAGCCTCGGCCTCGAGTGGTCTTCGCCTAAGCAGCCCGCTCACAACCGGCTGGATGGCTTTTTCCTGCCTGGGGAGCGCGCTTCGCCTGCGTCCAAACCAGCGCCCTTTCTTCCTGAGCTACATGAAGAAGATGGTTCCTCGACGCTCCCCTTTCTCCCGCTGGCCTCTTCGGATCCTCCGTGAAGGATTTTGCGGAGAGATTCGCCGAGGTACAGAGAGCGTCACAGGCTATGAAGCACTTCCTCCCGAAGCACTCCAGCTCTGCAGCAGGCCGTGCGAAACCGTCTGCACAGAGCTCACAGCCCCAGCCACCGCCCACAGGCCACGCCCGTTTCGGCGGGATGTGACGCAGCGGGCGCGAAGCACCGTTAGCACCCTCATTGGGTTTGGCGTCATGCCAGGCCTCGCTCGATAGGCTGCTGCAGTTGCCGCAGAGCAGCCAATAGGCGCGCGAGCTGCCTCGCCTATGTCTGTATGCTGCTGCAACGCGTTTTGCATTATTGAAAAATTTAGGATAATTTTTAGCTTCAATATCTCACGGAAAAGGATTTTCCCCTAGCGTAAGATATCTTACGCAGTACTCGTTCCCTCTACTAGAGAGAACCGAGGTTACGTTAGTAACCGAGTACGATTTTTTTTTCTTCTTTTTTTTTTCATTTACTAATTTAGGTTTCAGGATGTTTTTTAACCAAACTTTGTAAAAAGAAGATTCTCAACTATGTTGTGAAAGAAATAACAGAATGAATTGATGGTCGTAATCAAAATTATTCAACCCCACTGCAAATCAGGTTTATTGGCAACATTTACAGACTTTCAGCTGTTTGCAATGAACAAATCAAACAAAAGTAATTGAAATAGCTCAACACAACAAATGTTGAGAGTGGTTTTCCCCAAATTCAACTGAAAATGCCACTTTTAATGACTTCTGCATTCTCAAAATTAGTCAACCCCCTGAATAGAATCCTAGCAGCTCAGAAAGTGGCCGTATCTGTTGCTGCCTCACAAGCTAGACCCAGATCAATCTGTTGACAAATATCAACAGATAAAAAATCAAAACCTAACGGCTTCAGCTAGAAATCTTATAATGGGCTGTGGTTGGATCTTCCATCAGGACAACGGTCCAAAACAAACATCAAAATCAACACAAAAATGTGTTACGAAGCACAAAATGAAGCTTAATTCTGCCATGACCGTCCCAGTTCCCTGACCTGAAGAGCGGAGTGAACTGAACAGAAGAAGCACCAACGTGGAGCTGGTAATCTGAAGGATCTGGAGAGATTCTGTATGGAGGAATGGTCTCTGATCTCTTGTCAGGTGTTCTCCAAACTCATCAGGCATTATAGCAGAAAACTCAGATCTGTTATCTTGGCAAAAGGAGATTGCAAAAAGTATTTAATAAAAGGGTGCCAATAATTGTGGCCAACGTTTTTGGGAGAAAAACATTTATTTGTAACTTCCCCCTCACTTTCAGTTATTTTACTTCAATGAAATGTTAGATTTGTGCACATTTTTTGATTGAAAGATCAAAAGGATAAACAATGCAGATTTATTTTTTTACAGCCATCTTTGATCATATTTACCAGGGTGCCTTTAATTCTGACCACAACTATATCACACACACACACACACACACACACACACACACACACACACTCACACACTGTGTGTGCTCGCGTCTGCGTATGTGTGTACCCTGTTGAGTAAATTTGGCGTTTTCTGCCAGTAATGAAGCGTGCTTGTTTCGGTTTCTTTGATTGGACTATGGTTTTTGTTGACGTCATTGGTATGCGACGGCGCTCCATCAGCAATGGGAAGATGCAGGAGGGAAAGAAAAGAGAAAAAGAAAAGAAACGGGGATATTCTGATCGAGAGCACAATGAAGGAGAGCTGAAGAGAAGGAATATTGAATCCAACATGGTGGTGAGAAAGAGAGACTGGTTACGGTTTAATAGGCTACTTGGAGTTACGGGTAAAGTTTTCTTCATGTAACGTTAGCTAACACATAGGGCCAAATTTAATAAACGGCAAATTAGCGTGAGAGCAATTAAAAAACAAAAAAAGCGCCGATGGAAGTGGAAAGTTCTGTGCGTGATCAACTGACGCGCAAATTGAAGAACACAGACACAGCCGGATCATTTCCGTAATGACCAACGCATCTGCCAAAAAGCAGCGCAAATTACCTCCTGGTGTAAGACCTTTTTTTGGGCGTTAAATAATGGAGCAAATACCAGTAAATTGACTTGATCCACGCCTTTTCACCACTGCGTGTCTTTAGTTTCACTAATGAAAGCCTGTTGTGACATGACTAGAGGTCAATTGTATGTATTTTATTTAAAACCCACGTCATCCTTAGTTTCTAAGTAAAACATCTCACACAGATTCTTTCTTTCTTTCTTTTTTATTTAAATTCACATGACATGAAGGTCATGATATATTAATGACCACTGTTGCTTTCTTTAATTTGTTTCTTATAAAGTATTAATTTTGTACTGTTTAATAATTTTCTGTTACATATGAAAGGAGCCCAGAAAGGAGAAGAAGGAGCCCGAGGTTCCTCGTGAGCCTAGTGATCTGGAGGAGGGTGGACTGGACCTGAATAAGGCATTCAAACCCATCAGTGCCTACATGCAGGACCGCAAGGAGATGCTGGAACAGTGCTTTCATGTGCTGGGAGAAAATAAACTCAAAAAGATGCTGCCGGATGAACTTAAGGTATCTTTATTTTGCTGACATTCATAATGCATCATTACATCTCTGATCAGATGAGCCTGTATGTGTTTGTTTTGGTGGAGTTGGCAAGGAATATAGTGTCAGAACGTGTCGATACAAAGACCATAGACAATATTATGAGACTGATATCAGCCCAATTTGTCATAAAAGTGTAATATGTTTGATACAGGTGTCGTGTCATTTAATCCATCACAATTTTATATGGCCACATCAAATGTGAATTGGTTAATGGCGTAGTTTGGAACCAGATAATTTTTAAAAAGCAGGCCATTCACTTTATTCTGTACTATTCCTTTGACAGCTCAAATAGCTGAAATTGCTTGTCACACTGTCTGGAAGAATACAATTTTGATTAGTTACTTAACCAAAGACAACACTAATCAAGTTAACAAAACCATTGTCAGGTAGACAACATCAGTTTTTAGAGTTAGCCTATGTTTTTAAGATTGCATTTACAATTGTTAATCAACTGTTGTTTCCTGCAGGACTGTTCTTTTAATGAGATTAAGAAACTGTGCTGGGATCAGCTGCAGGAACTCTCTGAGATTCATCTGCTGGAGATTTTGGAGGGTAAATATCCGATTAATCTTCACGCTGTGTGAATTTTGACCTGTGTCTGAACACACAAACCAAACACTGATCATTCTCTTGTCATGTTTGTTGTGTTTTAACCGAGCGGCAACCTTCTGGTTCTCTCTCTTAAAACCAACACGGAAGTGACTTAAACTGCAATTAAGAGGCTGGATGCAAAAGGGAGTCAAATCTGTATCTCCCCCATGTTAAAATGCCCAAAAAATATGTTTACAGCCTGGTGCAAAAGGTGGTTTTGGTCTATATAACAAATTTTGCCCTTCATGACAACTTTGAATGGGGGTGATTTTTTTTTTTTTTTTTTATAACTCATCCGTTTAAATTATATTAAAGGTATAGCGGAGGATCTTTCCAAATTTTAGATAAGACCCGCCCTCTCCATTTTTTGAAAAGTTTGATTGATTCACCAGAATGATTGACAATTAGGAGGACCAATAGTATAGGTTACCCACCA
This sequence comes from Scardinius erythrophthalmus, assembly GCF_964197995.2. NCBI lineage: Eukaryota > Metazoa > Chordata > Actinopteri > Cypriniformes > Leuciscidae > Scardinius > Scardinius erythrophthalmus. The sequence goes on along the minus strand of NC_138222.1, from coordinate 13,936,936 downwards.
GGAAGTAAAACATCCTCCACTATACCTTTAAAGGTGCATTAAGCAACTTTTCATGTTAAAAATACCCGTTTTTCTAACCCATACATGCTTAAACAATTGCCTGATGGGCTGAATGAGCCCTTCTATGATCTCTGCGATTGCCTCTATAATCCTGTACAGTAAAATAAATAAGAGGGATTCGGGACGGAATCGACTGGGCGTGACGTCATGCGCGTTCACGCTCACCTGGCTATGTCTGGCAGGTTTGTGTATTCGCCGCCATTATCCGCATCAGCGAAGACAACTCAAGCGACTTTTGCAAAAGTAGAAGATGGATTCAAAGAGACCGGCTTCTAGTTCATCCCAAACCCCAACGCAAACTCCACGTAACCGTGTGCACAACTCTGGTTGCAGTTTCGCGTGTCGCCAGAAGGGGGCATAGTTCTGCAAAAACTCAGAGACTTGCGCAATGCACCTTTAAGCCTTAAAGTTCTGCATAATTAAGCCACTTGAGTGACAGGTGGATTGCCGCTGCTGTCACTAATTGCCGTTTGTCTGCTGTCTGTTAGCTGTCACGCCACCTCAGCTAATTCCAGCTGCTGATCGCATTATACCTTCGCCCACGCCGTTGGATTCCGTTGTTGTCTAGTATCGAGGGAACAACCAGCGCTGTTTTTCAGCTGTTTTCCTCTGTGACATGCACTAATGGATGTCTGACAATTTCGTTGCTTTTTGGAGTTTTCAGATTTAAAAACTTCTATAGAGGCTACGCTCGTTCTGCGGTACCGTTGATCTCACGGAACAGATGTATGCTTATTTAACTTTTTAGTGTTAAATAAAAAGTATCATCAGATGAAATCCCTGCAGGTGTCAGTGCTTTCTCCGTCCATGCAATAAATGCACATCCCGGCTTTTCCCCCCTTTTTCTGTTACCCGGGAGTGACGCGCCCGGGTAACGCGCCCGCGCAATGATGCGCTGCCAAGATGGCGACTGCCGGCTCCGCCCACTTTTGGCTTCAAAAATGCTCTTCAGAAACCTACGGGTGTTGTCACGAACACTACGTCTATATTGTTTTACAGTCTTATGGTTTTAACACAGGTTGCCTCATTTATCATGTCATCATTTGCTTTGTGTAGCACAACTTTGAGAAAATTGAGTGTGGTCATTTGTAAATTAAAAAGTGTCTGGCTTCTGGTGTCATCTCATAAATGCTTGTCATGCTGCTTGATATTGCATACTGGTATTTCTTACCATATTATTTTAACTCTTTCCCTGCCAGCGTTAAAAAAATAAAATAAAAGAAATTACCAGTCAAAGCCAGCATTTTTGATCAGTTCAATACAACTTTCATGGCCCTCTGAATATTTAGTTGAGCATGCTTTATAAGCGGTAACACTTTACAATAAGGTTAATTTTTTAACATTAGTAAATGTATTAACTAACATGAACTAACAATGAGCAATACATTTGTAACAGTATTAGTTAATATAGAAATACTGCTGTTCATTGTTTGTTCATGTTAGTTCACAGTGCATTAACTAATGTTAACAGATACAACCTTTGATTTTAATAATGTATTAGTAAATGTTGAAATTAATATTAACTAACATTAATAAATGCTGTTAAAGTATTGTTCATACTTAGTTCATGTTAACTAAGGTAGTTAACTAATGAACCTTATTGTAAAGTGTTGCCGATATATATCGAAAGAACGGGGAGAAAAATATTCTAGTGATTGCGGTGTATCTTCATTCATTCTTTTTTTTTAATCAACACTTGAATATGGGTAAGTTTCATAAAAAAGCAACATTTTGAACAAAAAGCTGAGAAAATTGTGTTTTTGGCAAATGATAAGTCTGGGTCAGATTTAGAATGATGATCAAAGCATATATTGAGTCCATCAACACCACCAAAGCTTCAATTAACTTTAGATCAAAAATCATCTCCTCCGTTTTCTTCATTCACAATAAGGTGGTGGGCGTCACACCATTATACAAACTGTTAGAGTGGTAAGATGATATATTTTGATGAGTGAGTGGCTTTACTCACACAACCATTTGTGCACAATGTAAATAGAACTTGGGAGCTCACACACCCTTTGGGGCTCTTGAACTGATGACTTGAGGATCAGAAATGGCCTTATTAAATTGTATAATTTTATAATTAACCTTGACATGTTGTGTTATATTAGTTAAAAAAAACCTTGAGTACAGGTGGGGTTTCTTTGGGCTCTGCATAATCACATCTTTTTGCAAGAGGACTCTTTGCAAGTCTTGAGAACATTGAAAGAGTGGAATAGTGGTTTTTAAAAGGTACTTTGTACAACTGAACAGTATGATCTACCTCCAATTTAGTGCCCATGTCGTCTTTCAGAGAGCCTCGGATAGAGTTAACATTTGTCAGAAAAATCATGGTTTTGAAACTGGAGATAAAAATCAGTCAGTTCATTAGCCTTCTGTAAATCATCATTTGTACATGTAGCCTACATATGTGGTTTACTTGATTCCATATTAGTAACAACCCTCATTGAGTTCCACAGTTTTTTTGTATTCAAAGTGGTGAATTGATGCTCAATAATGTCTTTGTTGTCTCCTTTCTTACCTTAGCTGATGATTAAGTTATTTTTGTAGATTTTCAGCCCAGCGTATAAGCTTTATCTGAACGCTGCCTTTTTCCTGCTGATACAGTCCTTAAGATCTTTAGTTGTATATGACTTATTGTTCGGATAACATTATATGATAACATTCTTTTTGGTGAGTACATTATCCACACAGAAATGTAGGCTATATAACCCGTTATTTTTTTCTGCAGTCAGATCAATGTCCATATTATTCAAAATATGCTTTTTTGTTTATTTTTTAAAACTCCAGGTTTGCTTTGCTTGTTTATCAGGCTGCACAATTTGTCCAAAATGTTTGTGATTTATATATCACAAAAGTTTATATAAGTCTAGACAATGTCCTCACTAATATAGTGAAACAAACAAACCCCATTTAGGCAGGAACGAAGACCCTTAAGTTCTGTTTGTATTTGCTTGAAGGTTTAAAGAGGCTACATGCAACTTTTTCCCCAAAATAAACGCAACAATAGCCTTTTTATTTGACCATTTATGACTCAAACATCTCCTGATGAGCATACTGACACCTTGTCAGCTCACAGTGGGTGCACCTATAAGCCTGTATCCTATTTTTCCTATTTTCTGTCGGGTCGGATTTTTCGCGCGCTGTCTGCGGATGTGCGCGTTCATGTTAAACGTTTCAGATCACTCTGCCACCACCGCTAGTCAGCAAACAAACTTAGTTTCTCAAACAATATATGTGTTTGACTGTTCTTACCTCTGTAAACATAATGTTGACTTCTTTGCAGCGGATGACTTGTGAAGTGTGCACGTACGAGAGTGAGCAGAAAGGAAGAGCAGTTCCGTTTTTTGGCCACAGGTGTCAGTCGCGAGTTTAAATTTCAGAAAATCGCATGTAGCTTTAATCAAAATTTCTTTCAGTGTTGCATTTAAGTTGCGGAATTCAAATAAAAAACAAATATTTAATGGCAAACATGCTGAAGATTAAAGGAGAACTCCGGTCAATTTTAACATTGAGCTCATTTTTTTGTAAATTTGGAGTGCTGTCAATACAGAGAACAATGACAAAAATCGGAGTTGCCTACACCATGTTATCCTCTTTTTAAAATTTGCACCCTGTTGACTTCAATGGGGCAAGTTTTAAACCAGCTTTTAGCCTCTTAACATCCTTGATGTGTCATTACAAGTGCACAGCTAATGTGAGTGATTCCTTCAGAGTGATCACGGGTGAATCTGACTGCAGTAGATGTGAAAGATATGAATAAAAATGATGTTATTTCAGCCAGCGCACATACCTGTATTTTCTTCTTGTTTTCGGTCGAAGTCCATAGTAATCGATTGTCGAGTTCACGCGCGAGATCATAGGTAGTCTCGCGTAGCCAGACCTTCAGACTGACGGCTGAAGGTCTGGAATTCATAGCAGCTTTCTTTGGCCAAGGCCCGCCCATAAGGCCGTTTGACCGACATGTCAAACAAGTTCAGTTCGTTTCGTTCAGCGTCACGTTTCGGGGCGTGGATATGTCCCCACAACAACAGACCGGCGTGCAACAAGTCAGTCAGCATAGAAAATCAAAGAAGGAGAAGAAAACAAGCAGTAAGTCATTGATCTGTTCGTGCACGTATACTTTTGAGAATCCTACGTTTAGCTGATCTTGATAAATGCTCATTGTCACTCATGTAAACACAACAGTTTTTCTTCCGCAATCACACGTCTGCGCTTTGTTTCCCGGCTGACCGAAAATAAACGCGACACTCGCGCCCCCCGGAAATCCGATAAAATTCAACCAATCAGATGACGACTTCAACATTCCTGAAGTGTTTCCAGTTAAGTGTACCATATGCATCAGACGTTTAGCCAACGTTCCGTGGGCGTGACGTCTGAGGCTGAGACTAGATCATAGGTGACTAAACCTATGCGTGTGAACTCGACAATCGATTACTATGGACTTCGACCGAAAACAGGAAGAAAATACAGGTATGTGCGCTGGCTGAATAAACATCATTTTTATACATATCTTTCACATCTACTGCAGTCAGATTCACTCGTGTTCACTCTGAAGGAATCACTCACATTGGCTGTGCACTTGTAATGACACATCAAGGATGTTAAGAGGCTAAAAGCAGGTTTAGTACTTGCCCCATTGAAGTCAACGGTGCAAATTTTAAAAATAGGACAACACGGTGTAGGCAACACCGATTTTTGTCGTTGTTCTCTGTATTGACAGCACTCCAAATTTACAAAAAAATGAGCTCAATGTTAAAATTGACCGGAGTTCTCCTTTAATGGACAGACTGTCACTTCATTACAAGCTGTTTCCTCAAAACGGTAGTTTTTTTAAGTCTTTTCTCCATTGGCTCACTTAAGTATTGAAAATGTTGTAATCGAGTTGGTCCCACTAAACTTATTAAATATTTGTTCATATATGTTTTTAATAGTTTTGAAAACATTATTTGTATTGTATGCATATACTGTAACTAGTGAATGTACATCAGTATTTTTATGTTGTAGCGTACCATCACTTTTGATTCAATTGTCATTCTCAATGCTGCTTGTAATTTCTGTCTGAGACATATTACTGATATTTATGCACCATAAGTCTGATATCTTTTTCTTGTGATGAAGGCTTTATTATTATTTTTTGTTTGTAAAGGTAAAGAGTTATCAGTCACTGCAGCACCTGAAGGGAATAACTTAACAGACAGTCAGTAAGTCAGAACTCAGAATTATTTAGAACTCTTAAAAGTTCTTGTTATTGAACTTTTGATCATGTGTTTGTTAATATTTACAGGCAGGACAGTAATGTGGACTCCACTTCCTCTCTGAGAGAAAATCCTGAAACGGAAGAAAAACAAGGTAAATAATTTATTATAGATTGGGGGGCACTTTTTATTATTTTAGCATTGATATCGCAATGTGTGCATCTGCAAAGGCAGTGCTGGGTAGTTACTGATTACATGTAATTTGCATTACGTGGTCAGATTCCAAAAAATACGGTAAGTACTTGTAATTAGATTATATTACGTTTTAAGATAATTGTAATCAGACCCAGATATGTTTTTATTGATTACATGTTATTCTCACAATGGCAGTAAATTATTAATAATTCATTGATTTTACCTACTACTTTTTTATATTTTACATTTTCCTTTTTAAGAAAGCCTCCTACATATAAATGTTCACTTATATATGTTCAGGTTTCCAGCTTTGTTTAATTGCACACACAGACCAGCCACTAGTCATGTGCCTATCACTGAAAACTGAGACCAATACAGCATGATCACTGGATTTACAGAATCATTTCACTTTTAAGAAATGTTTTCTCAACATTGCATATCTAATTAATTCCTGATGAACATGTTAACTATTATTTTAAATATGACACATTTTGAATATATTATCAGTCATTTAACCATGTATTACTATTGTTGGAAGGCTTTTGTCTTTCAAACTTATTTTCATATTTCATATTTAATTTCATATTTACATGTAGTGCAGGGATTCCCCAACTTTTTTTTGTCAGCTGAACCTCTTTGACCTGAGATATTTACTTTAAGTACCCTTTGACATTTTTTGTTAATAAGTTAGGTCAATAATACAATTAAGTCAATAATAATAAATAATAAAATTAAGTTCACGGTTCTCTAATGTTGGTAAATGGTCACATGACATGCAGGTAAACAAATTCAATATTTAATCTTTTTAGTAAGTTTTATTTTTGATTTGTTTTATTTTAAAATTATTATTATTATTATTATTGTTAAAGTTTTTATGATTTATTTAATAGCTTTTCATTAAACTCACAAACCCTCACAGTTCCTTCACAAACCCCAGTCTGGGAACTCCTGTCGTAAAGTAATATTTATATACGCTTTATGTTGCTGATTACAAAGAATGGATTTAGGGGCGTCCCGATACACCGGAATTGGTGATAACCATGATATTCAAAGCATGAAATATCGATATCATGTTAATTAAGGGTGTGACAATATACTTGTATTGGCAATAACCATATCATGTAATATTTGAAATGAGTAGTACACATATAATAATAGGACACGTAAATAATCTAGCGCCAGTACCTAGTTGACATATTTTTTTCAATTAATTGACAATAGGTGGCGTTAAAGCATAAGACGCAGCACGTGCAGCTACTACTAGCATGCTCAATAATGTCTTCCAATAAGACCGAGGAGAGTCTCTACCCATACACCAAAAAAGTAAGCTTGCCAGTATGGGAGTTTTTTTAGATTTAGAGAAAATGACTCATCAGACCCCAGTCAGCAAGACATATGTAATTATAAGTACTTTTTAAAATAATTACACATTAAAAATGTAATTAAAACAATTGCATAAGAATTTTAAATATATGAACAAATATAGCTTCAAAACATTAAAGCTAGTAAATAATAAAGAGTAAAAGTATATTTATGATGCAATGCTAATCGACATAGCCTCTATCACTGTATAGAATACTATAAAATGTGATAAATTATTCCTCATTCTGTGATAAGAAGCCACATCAGTTTACAGAAGGAAGTTATTTCAATCATTTGACTGACACTATAACGCTATTTTGGAGTACAATATGGGAAAGTTATTCCCGTAAATTGTATTTTGACACTGTCACAGCAAAAAAAAAAAAAAACCTTAGCATTTTTCTCTCTAAATGAAATCACATAGCAGCATGGTCTTAAAGTGTTTCATAAATGTCAGAATTTTATCATTGATTTAATTAATTCCGAGGATATGACAATAGTTTTTTTTTTTTTTTTTTTTTTTTTTTTAAACGAGTCTACAATGTTTGATGTCCTAAGGCTTCATGAACTATGCATTTTTTAATTTGGTAATGCCATTTCTTGGATTTGTGTTCCAAATGGGGGATGCAAGTTAACTGGTTAAGGTATTAGTTTTGTTGTGTTTTTTTATGTATTTATTTTTATTCTCTTGAACTTGACAGTATTTTCTCTTCTCTGATTATTTATTTGGCTTTCTCTGGCTTCTTTGACAATGCCTGTCTCATACTCAACTCTGATAACAGTTTTTTTTCAAGGTTTCTATAGATATTGTGATGTATCTTTACCGTGAATTCTTTTGTCTGTGGTGTGAAAAACCTGATATCGTGACAGCCCTAAATGGAATATATTTTATTTCTCTTTCCATTTTTATATCAATATGGTATAACATTATCCTCTTCATATTAATGTGATAAACGAGTTAGGTAAAAAGTAGTCCGATTATATTAAATGTGTAATGTAATTGATCATGTTACTAACTACAATTTTTGTCATGTAATTTGGAATCAGTAATTGACTGTTACTGGGTAGATTACTTACAAATTGTAGTCAGTTACTGATTTCAAATTACATGACAAAAATTGTAGTTAGTAATGTAATCTAGATTACTCATTTTAGGTAATATATTCAGACTACTTTTTGATTACATTTTAGATTACTTTTGACCTAATTTGTTAATCACATTCATTTGAATAGGATCAACTTGTACCATATTTATATAAAAATACAAAGAGAAAGACAATATATTCAATTCTTTATCAACAAATGAAGTGTGTTAAATATTACATTACATCAGGGTCTCCCAGACTGAAGTTCATGATGGAACTGTGGGGGTTCGTGAGTTTAATGAAAGCTAATGAAAAGTTAATGAATTAAATCACCCTCTGGGCGCCACGGTCGAGTTTACTCGACAAGATGCGGCACTGAATAAAACGGCCGATTTTGTCAAATAGGGTGTCAAATTTCGTTCAAACTCCCCTCCGCTTCTTTGACAATGCCTGTCTCATACTCAACTCTGATAACAGTTTTTTTTCAAGGTTTCTATAGATATTGTGATGTATCTTTACCGTGAATTCTTTTGTCTGTGGTGTGAAAAACCTGATATCGTGACAGCCCTAAATGGAATATATTTTATTTCTCTTTCCATTTTTATATCAATATGGTATAACATTATCCTCTTCATATTAATGTGATAAACGAGTTAGGTAAAAAGTAGTCCGATTATATTAAATGTGTAATGTAATTGATCATGTTACTAACTACAATTTTTGTCATGTAATTTGGAATCAGTAATTGACTGTTACTGGGTAGATTACTTACAAATTGTAGTCAGTTACTGATTTCAAATTACATGACAAAAATTGTAGTTAGTAATGTAATCTAGATTACTCATTTTAGGTAATATATTCAGACTACTTTTTGATTACATTTTAGATTACTTTTGACCTAATTTGTTAATCACATTCATTTGAATAGGATCAACTTGTACCATATTTATATAAAAATACAAAGAGAAAGACAATATATTCAATTCTTTATCAACAAATGAAGTATGTTAAATATTACATTACATCAGGGTCTCCCAGACTGAAGTTCATGATGGAACTGTGGGGGTTCGTGAGTTTAATGAAAGCTAATGAAAAGTTAATGAATTAAATCACCCTCTGGGCGCCACGGTCGAGTTTACTCGACAAGATGCGGCACTGAATAAAACGGCCGATTTTGTCAAATAGGGTGTCAAATTTCGTTCAAACTCCTCTCCACTAGTTGGCAGACATGTCATACTTCATCCCCGACTCAAAAAAAGTCATGCTTCTATACAAAATCTTCGAGCTAGAGCGCATTGAATCAGTGCGAACAAAAGCGGAGCTTGTGTGCGAGTGAGCCATTTTATCAGAGCAATATTGTCAACATCAGCGAGTATTTGCATTAGAATATTATTATTATTATTATTATCTAATGGCATCAATAAAGCTTACCCGGAATGAAGTGTTGTGTCTTCTATTCGCGGACCCTGATTCTGAAGGGGAATAACGTTATCTGCCTTCAGAAAATGACGGTGATTCTGAAAGTGAAAGTATAGCCCTACATCAAGCACAAACGGTGAATCCTTTGCCCAATATAACGTTAGATGGTCCTTTTCCCAGTGTCAGTGGTGGGAACAATGTTTCCCGGGGTCGGAGTGTTCATCGCGAAGTTAGCAGGCGTGTTAGTGTTGTGGGGAACGAGGCGGCCGCGGGAGATTTTTACCGCGCTAGCCGTGACCGTGTGCCCCTCCGCAATCGCGGCGACAGTATTGTGGTGGAGACTTTGTCTAATGCCACTGGGTATGTTAGACGAGGTCGAAGTATTCATAGGGCAGTTAGGGGTCAACGTGGAGGCAGGGTGGGGAGTCGCAATGACAGTAGTCCGAGCTGTGCACATTCGGCGCGCGCGCGAGGCAGATCTGGCCGCGCCCGCGCGCGCTGCTGCTCGTAGCAGGAGAAGAGGCGATGTGACACGGGGCAGAGGGGCTATTATGCATAGTCTATCGCAAGACCACACCATGAAACACTACAAGAAATGTCACCTGGATGAATAGGGAGTCATTATCTCTACAGCAAAAGCCCTGCAACAATTGTTTTTGTCTGCCATTTATTACACTGTTGATTTACTATCTATTTCCCTGACCATTTAGTAGTGTACAATATGTGTTCTTTTTTTGTGTGTTCATGTCCTTGTGATGTGTGCGTCTTTGTCAGTAAAAAATAAAAATAAAAAAAAAATAAACATCAACAAAAAACATAAAAATTCTATAATCCAAGATGGCCGCCACCATATGACGTCATAATATGCAAATTAGATGGGAAAATGTAATCCCTACATAAACTTTGGGTCATCCTTAATATTTCTCTAATTTACAGAAAGTCTCTATCTTTTATCACTTTTAAGATATAGCCTTTTGAAATTAAGATGTCAAAATCGAACGTTTTAGGAAAAAACCTCTGGCGCCTAAAGGGTTCAATCATAATTAAAAAAAAAAAAAAAAAAAAAATCAAAATAAAATGCTTACTAAAAAATATCTCCAAATGCTGTGTGGATCTCAGCTTTCAGTGATAGGCACATAGTGACTGGTCTGTGTTTGCAATTCCACAAACCTGGAAGACCTGAATGTATATAAGCAGTAGAGTTTAATTGAAAGGAAAAATCTAAATATAACAAAGAAGTAGAATCAATGAATTATGAATAATTTACTGCCATTGTGAGAACAACGTAATCATGTAATCAATAGAAAAGTAACTGTAGTCTGATTTTGAGTATTTTAAAATGTAATGTAATCTAATTACAAGTACTTAATTTTTTTAATGTGATTATGTAATCCAGATTACTTGTAATCACTGACTACCCAGCACTGTCTACCCAACATTGCATAATGGGCACATCACAGCATGTGCAATGTCCAGTATAGGGATCGTAGTTGATATGTGATCCGTACAGACCAGGCACCATGATTCGAAACGCATGTGATTCTCGGATTAATTGCAAAGTTTAACCATCATAGTGAAAGTTTATCATTAGGGCCTGTCAGTTTAAACATTCAAGCGATTTTAAACTATTTGAGCGCACAAAGACACGAACGAGAACTGTTTCACACACATCATGCAAACACAGAATTCCATTCTCTTTATCATCTATTTGTGCTTGAACGGATAAATACATGCAAAATTAAATCAAAATATCTGTCTCTGAGTATCCTCATAAACTCAGTCGCTTATGGCTTACATAAGCAATTGAGAAAGAAAACAGATGTGTATGATTATATTGGATCAGTGCATTAGCTCTTAAAGTGACAGCAGTCCTTAATGTTAATCAAGCAAAATCACTTTTTTAGGTTTAACAAAGATTAATTATATTTCATTTACACAGAAGACTATAACAGAACTCAGGTACAGAAATATAGTAATCTAATTTAAAATAACACTGCAGACTTGATCTGGTGAAATTCATCTGGTGAAACTGTTTTCATATCGCTATATATATGAAGAGTTCAGATGCAAAAGCCTCTAAGTGCCATCTGAAATTTTCTTCTAGAATGATCATTTTTATTAAGCTCGTATATTTAAGTTCAATAATTTCACTTAAATGGCAATGTAAATGACCTATTAATTGTCATTTAAGTGAAATTACTTAACTTAAATATACAAGCTTTATAAAAATGATCATTCTAGAAGAAAATTTCTGATGGCACTTAGAGGCTTTTGCATCTGAACTCTTCATATATATATATATATACATAGCAGAAAAACAAAATATCGCAATGCCAGTTTTTTCCAGTATCGTGCAGCCCTATTATAGATTTTAGACTATTATTTCTGAACGTTTTAATGAGTGAAAATCAGGCTTTAATGAAAGTGTGCATTTGTGTGTATCTCAGGTGCGGGTTCTGGAGAAGACAGTGATGTTCTCAGCATCAATGCAGAAATTGACGACAGTGACATTGAGGGTCATAAAGTCATCAAAACTGAAGAATCAGTGCTCAGAGATGAACCTGTGCCTCCCGCCCCAGTCATGCAGTCAGCTGAGCCGAAAGTGGAGCTTCAGCAGGACATTGATAGAAGCGTCAGTGAAATTCTGGCTCTGACGTCCTCTGAACCCAGCAAAGATTTGAGGACAGAATCACTGGATAAATCAGCCACGGTAGAAAATGCTCCGGCAGCTCCATCAGAGCAGCCGTCTGCTCAACAGCTGGAATTACTGGAGCTGGAAATGAGGGCAAGAGCCATTAAAGCGCTCATGAAAGCCAGTGAGATCAAGAAGCACAATAACTGCTAATTTGTAGAAAGCCATAGACATTTATGGACATTTTTACTCAACTTCAGAATTGCTTTAAAATTATTCTCTTTTAGTCCCTAAAATTTCAGCACATGATGTCTTTCGACCCAGATATTGCTTGAGAAAATGTGTTGATTTTGATATAATAAACTGTTGTTTTGTTCTTTGAAGTGAAGAAAAACTACAAATGTTCCAAAATAATACAAATGTTCCAAAATAATAAGTATGACAATGAAGTACTGTAACACATACCTAGCATACTTGTTTTATAATAAATGTTTATAATGCTGCATTTGTTCATATAACAACTTACAAGCAATGCTACAAACAGTTCAACATAAAGAATAAGCAACATTTGAAATTCCAAAATACAAACACAAACAATAGAGAGTATGTGCTTGTTTTATATTCCTTTCACAGAAAATAATCATTGTTATAGTTGATAAACTATACAGTGGTGCTTGAAAGTTTGTTAACCCTTTAAATTTTCTATATTTCTGCATAAATATGACCCAAAACATCAGATTTCCAGTCCTAAAGTAAACCAAAAAAAAGTTTTTTATTGCTTGTGCAGCAATAACTGCAACTAATCATTTCTGGTTACTACTGATCAGTCCTGCCTGCAGAATGACTTGGAGGAATTTTATCCCATTCCTCAGTACAAAAGAGGTTGCAAATAAAAACAAAAAAGACGCCTCTGGCAAAACCAGCAATGCAAGTTTGAGAGGTGACGCCCCGGCAAATCTCGCGAGAATCACGACTTGCTTCACGGCATGACGTCCCATACATCAACAACATATGAAGCAGCCTCTATGGAAGACATTAACACGCATTTCAGACGTGAATCATGGCAGAGTCGACGAAGAAAGCGCGGTCGGAAGAGTGCAGAGACGGCTCTGCCTGAGTGGCATTTACAACAGTAACGTTAAATACAAGTACTCCACAGCGACTCTAGGGGTCGCTGTTTGAGAAAAACGGAAACTACTGCATAGTGTGTGTTCTGCCCTTACTAAAATTTAGGTAGGACTTCTAGCTTGACAGACAGCTAACAGGTTCTTCAATAAACACCCAGGAAGCAGTAGGACGTTTAGGATGTTTTATCAGAAACACTGTGAAACTGCAATACAGAAATACAAATGTACATATTAATAAATTTGAATAGGTTAAATTCTTATTAACACAGGATTAAATACTACTTTGAAAAGCACAAAACACAGTAACACACTAAATTTACCCATTAATCACACATGGTTATAGAGCGATTAGCATGAATGCTAACTTAACATGGAAAACGCCATAGACAGGCTAACGCGATTAGCATCTTTACCATTTTTAACACTTTTCACACAAATATGTAATTCAAACGGTCTTTACTTAAGGTTGTCATGAAAATACAACTTTAACAATCACTTACAGACATAAGTTCTTCAGAATTATGGAGACAAAAACGTGTAAAAGATGATGAAAAGTGCTCAGCTGTGCTTCAGGGTTGTTGCATGCATTGAGAACTACGGCAAGTCTAAAGAGACAAACAGCACGGAGTTGTAATTCTTCTACCTGCTTTCTTAAAGGAGCAGCACACTTTCTTAAAGGAGCAGCACACTTTCTTAAAGGAGCAGCACACTCCCCGCCTGGTATAATATAGTATACCACTATGTCTCCCTGAATAAAAGAACAACTTCTGAGATGGGTCTTGAATAAATTCTAGCAGAACCTCCTTGAACTACCCTAACCTCCACTTGGCGAACTCTACCATCTCGGCCAGGAAACGTATTGACTATCAGTCCCATAGGCCATTCATTCCGCCTGGCTCCCTTGTCTTTAAGAAGCACGACATCTCCAAATTTTAAGTTGGGTTGACTTGTCTGCCATTTCCGTCTTGGTTGTAGTGTGGCAAGGTATTCCTGACGCCATTGTTTCCAGAAGTGATCCGCAAGGTTTTGGACCTGCTTCCATTGACTCCGGTAAAGATCCTTTAAGTCAAAGTATCCCAAAGGAGCGGTCAGTGAATCTGTTTTCTGTGTCAAAAGCATGGCAGGCGTGAGGACAGCAGGACTGTGTGGATCTGATGACACTGGGACTATTGGCCTTGCGTTCATTATAGCAACAACTTCGGCCAATAGCGTGACTAAGACCTCATGTGAGAGTTTGGGGGAGTGCACCTTGAGTAGCATGGCATCCAGAATGCGGCGAGCAACACCTATCATTCTTTCCCATGCCCCACCCATGTGAGAAGAGTGGGGTACATTGAAGTCCCAAGTACAGCCTTGTTCCTTGAGATAAGACTGAAGCTCTGCCTCTTGTGGTTTTATTCCTAGTTCTCTACAGGCACCGACAAAGTTTGTTCCGCGATCGGAACGAAAGAGCTTTGCTGGCCCTCTGATAGCGGTGAATCTCCTTAGAGCATTTATGAAGCTCGATGTTGATAGAGACTCCACTACCTCTATGTGCACTGCTCTTGTGACTAGACAAGTAAACAACACTGCCCAGCGTTTTCCTTCAGAAAGACCTCCTCTGGTGCGACGAGCACAAACTGTCCACGGGCCAAACACGTCCATCCCGACATGAGTAAATGGAGGAACTTGGGTAACTCGATCGACAGGTAGGTTGGACATTTTTTGCGTTTCTGTCTCGCCTCTTAACTTCAAACAAGTAACACATTTGTGTAGGACACTTGAAACCAGTCTCTTTCCTCCCAATATCCATAAACCGGCAGACCGAATGGCGCCTTCGGTGATGTGTCTGCCTTGGTGTGCGACTCGTTCATGGTAATAACGCACCAACAGTGTTGCAATGTGATGGAGTTTAGGGATGATTATTGGATGTTTCTCTTCCCAAGAAATTGCGGCAGAGGACAGGCGACCACCTATTCTCAACAAACCGTCAGTGTCCATGATGGGATCAAGTTTTCTCAGATGGCTGTGTTTTGACACACTCTCTCCTTTGGACAAATTTTTAATTTCCTCTTTGAAGATTTCGTGTTGTACACAACGGATTATTACAGTCCTTGCCTGTGAGAGATTGTCCATCTTTGTTTCGTCCAAAGTCTTAAAGCAAGATCTGACTTTCTGAATTAGTCTAGCTACTCCAAGGGTCAGTTGCTTCCAGCTGGAAAAGCGCTCGAATCTGTGCGAGCCAAGGTGAGCTTTGGAAACATTAGTAGCCAGGGTTGTAATCAAGGGACGCACATCTGCGTCCAAGTCTGGTTCCACAAGCTCGAAGACTTCCTGCTGAGACAAAGCAGCGTTATCTTTCTTTTTGAGAAAGGGGGGTCCACAAAACCAGTTGGTTTCCTTCAAGAGAGTAGCTGGTATGTCTCGTGTGCCGTGATCTGCAGGATTGTGTCCCGTGTTGATAAAATGCCATTGTTCGGAGCGTGTTGACTTTCGGATGCGTGCTACTCTGTTGGCAACATATACGTAAAACCTTCTGTTAGTGTTGTATATATAACCAAGCACTACTCTACTATCTGTGTAGAACTTAACTGTGTGCACCTTCATGTCCAACTCTTCCACCAACGTGTCTGCAAGCTCTACCGCGAGTACGGCTGCACAAAGCTCCAGACGTGGTACAGTGTGGCACTGTTTTGGAGCCAATTTGGACTTCCCCATGCAGAATCCAACCTGAATGTTTCCCTGATTGTCAACTGTTCTGATGTAAGCAACTGCAGAGATAGCTGTAGTAGAGGCGTCAGAAAAGACACAAAGTTCCCTGGATTGTGTAGAGACCAAAGAAACGGGTAAGTATGACCGTGGAATCTGAAGCTGCTCGAGTGCAATGAGCGATTCTTTCCAGGTCTTCCACCTTGTCTTTTTTTCGGCAGGCAATGGGGCATCCCATTCACAATACTCTGATGAAAGTTCTCTGACAAGTGACTTCCCTTGTATTGTTATTGGAGCCACAAAACCAAGTGGGTCGAACAGACTGTTGACTGTTGAGAGAACACCCCTGCGCGTAAATGGTTTCTCTTCTCTGGAGACGAAGAAAGTGAAGCTGTCACTCTGAAGGTTCCAGTTGAGCCCTAAGCTTCTCTGCACAGGTAGAGGGTCTACCCCCAGTGCTAAACCCTTTAGCTCTTTAGCCCGTTCTTCAGGTGGGAATGCCTCCATCACAGCCTTGTGATTGGATGCTATTTTGTGTAGTCGAATGTTTGAAACTGCTAACATTTCTTTAGTCTGTTTTAGTACATGAATGGCGAGGTCACTGGTAGGAAATGAGGCCAAACCGTCATCCACATAAAAATCTCTCAAGACAAACTGTTTTGCCTCCAGGCCATATTCGTCTTCCTCTTGTAGAGCAGCTCTTCTTAAACCATATATGGCAACGGCTGGAGAGGGGCTATTTCCAAATACATGGACAGTCATGCGGTACTCTGCAACCTCTCTGGCAGGGTCGTTGTTCTGAAACCAGAGGAACCGCAGGAAATCACGATGCTCCTCGCAGACCCTGAAGCAGTAGAACATCTGCTCTATGTCTGCTACTACCGCAACCGGTTCTTTGCGGAAGCGAGTAAGTACCCCAAGGAGCGAGTTGTTTAAATCAGGGCCGCTCAAAAGGATGTCATTCAGGGAAATACCATCATGCTTAGCACTGGAGTCAAATACAGCTCGAATCTGACCTGGCTTGCGTGGATGGTAAACCCCAAAAATTGGCAAATACCAGCGTTCTTGGTCTCGGGGGAGCAGGGGAGCTGGTTCTGCATGTCCTGATTCAAAGATTCTCTGCATGAATGCAAGCATATGTTCTCTCATTTCCTGACTTCTTTCCATCCTACGGCGTAGTGTCTTGAAACGGTTTTCTGCTTGTACTCTATTGTTGGGAAGTTTGCGCCTTGGTTCTCTGAAGGGCAATGGAGCCACCCAACTGTTTGAGTCGTCCATAAACATCTTTTTGTCCATGATTTCCAGAAAGATCTTATCTTCCACAGACATAGCAGGCTTGTCATCCTGGGCCGTTTGCTGGAAGACTCCTTTACCAAGACAATCCGTTTCACTAAACAGGTTGTCAACATCTGCGAGATGTGCAACTCCAGGTTGAAGTACTTGAACATCCACCTTCTCTTTGATGTGAAGCTTACTTGGACAAGGATCAAAAAGAGATGGACGGCCGTTACTCAGTATGTTAGTCTTGTAGACACTGATGGAATCTGGTTTGTGAGCTGACCCCAAACACACTTCTCCTATGATAACCCAGCCCAGATCGAGTCGTTGGGCATAGGGTGCGTTATGAGGTCCGTTGCACTGCTCTCGGACTTTATGCACTCTTGGTACATCACGTCCGAGTAGGATAAGGATGGCTGCTGTGGGATCGAGTGGAGGGATCTTGCCCACAACGCTTTTGAGATGAGAATAGTGTTTGGCGATCTCTGGCGTGGGAATTTCCGACCTATCATCCGGCAACATATCACATTCAATCAGAGATGGGAGTGGGATCTGAGTCTTACCATCTAAAGACTCCATGACGAAGTTGTTAGCTCGTCGCCCTATGGTATCAATGACTCCTGAGCATGTCTTCAATGTGTATGAAGCTGAACCTTCCTTGATGTCAAAGAGCTCAAAAAACTCACTTCTTGCCAAAGATCTGTTACTCTGTTCGTCGACAACAGCGTAGGTTCTCACAGCTCTTTCTCTGTGGCCTACTGGGTAAACACTGACAAGACAGATTTTTGCACATGACCTTGACCTGGAAGCAGTCCCACATATGTCTGTGCATTTGGATGTGATAGCTAAAGAGGCTCCTTCTCTTTGCTCCCCGCCTTGATCTTTCACCATTACAGGGGCTCCAAAAGTCCACGGAGCTGGTCCCGGATGAAGTGCTGTTGGGTGACTATCACTATTGCACTCTCTGCATTGAATGTTTTTGTCGCAGTTCTTGGCTAGGTGACTGGATGAAGCACAACACCTGTAACAGATGTTCTTGTCCCTAAGGTAGGTTTTTCTCTCATCCAAAGGTTTGCTTCGGAAACCACGACACTTCCTCAGGGGATGTGGTTTGAGGTGTAGGGGACACTGCTTGTCTAGGTCGATCGGTGCTTTTTCTCCCGAGTCGTCTTGATGGTTGTCAGTGTCTACTGAGACGTCCGTCCTCCTGACAGAAACAGGTGTTTTTAAGTTTTGTTTAAAGGGTCTTTCAGTTTTGTTCATGCTTGGACCAGTAAGTAGTGCGAAACTCGGGTCGTTCAGAATCTTGGCTTGGTCACAGACAAACTTTGCAAATATAGAAAATGGTGGGTATGGAGCTCTGTAGGCTTCTTTGTAACGCGATGCTAGAGAGACCCACTTGTCATGCAGGGAGTATGGCAGTTTCTGAACAATTGGAGTGATGCCACGAGATGTATCCAAGTAACTGAGCCCAGTTAAGAAGCCATCTGCTCTGGCGGCCTCTAGCTCCAAAAGAATGTCTCCAAATTCTCTCAGCTTTTGATTGTCTCTGTTGCTTATTTTTGGAAAATCCTCTATTTTCCTGAAGAGAGCATTTTCTATGGCTTCCGGCGATCCAAAGCAGTCCTCCAGCCTTTGCCACACCATATTCACACCCGCTGCTGCATCATGGATATGAACCGCTCTTATCCTCCTTGCCTGCTCGGAAGATTTTGGTCCCAGCCATTTGCAAAGGAGATCCAACTCCTCTCTTGGTGCTAGGTGTAGGCTCTCTATAGAGCTGTAGAAGGATGCCTTCCAGGCCCTATAGTTCTCTGGTTGGTCGTCGTACTTTAGTAGCCCTGAGCTCACCATTTCGCGGCGTACCAAATACTTGGCTAAATCTGACATAGCTGCTGAACCAGACTCGGGCTCTCTGGAAGCAAAGGTTGAATAAGGCTGAGAAGGTTGGCCATGGTTGCCTGATAGTGTAGCCATGTGTGAGTGATCTCTGTGGCTAGAACTTCCTCGTAGTGCAGATGAATGATATGGATGCTCAAAGTCGTACAGAGCGGACTTATATGGACTTTGATGGTGGCAACTCGATGGAGCTTGTTCTTGAATGAATGTGTATGGAGTGGGTAATTCCTGAAACTCGTGGTCGCTGATTTCATTTGACTGCGTGGTACCCTTCTCCATGCTTCTTTTAACTGGCTCACCAACTTCCATTGCTAGCTGGCGTGTTGGTGTTGGCACCGATTCTTGGGGTTGCGAGTCATGGTGAGAGTGGTCAGATTTTGGATTCGTTGCAAAACACTGCTCAACGCATTCACTCTTTAAGCTTATGCGATCAGGATCCCCTACTTCGTTCTCAGCGGCTGCCTCTAAAACTTCAGCTTCAGCATTGGCAGCTGCAGCAGCACTCTCTAGTCGCAGAGTGTGGAGATTTGCTTCAAGCTCTGCTTTTTTCCTAGCAGCCACAGCTGCAGCTTTCTGTTGTTCTTCCTCGATATATGCTTGTGCTTTAAGCATGTCTGCTTCTTTTTGAGCGAATGATGCTTGAGTGCGAGCAGCCTCTGCCTTCGCACGTGCTCTGGCTGCTATAACACTTGCTGAAGAAGACCGGCTGCTACGTGAAGTGTTAGAGCATTGGGATCGTATCTCGAGATCTTCCATAGTGAAGGCAGCTTTATTGAAGATTGCTGTGCATTTCCACGTGGCAACACGTTCCAGATGTAACCCGTCGAATTATTGTCTTCTCACTGTTCTGCCCTTACTAAAATTTAGGTAGGACTTCTAGCTTGACAGACAGCTAACAGGTTCTTCAATAAACACCCAGGAAGCAGTAGGACGTTTAGGATGTTTTATCAGAAACACTGTGAAACTGCAATACAGAAATACAAATGTACATATTAATAAATTTGAATAGGTTAAATTCTTATTAACACAGGATTAAATACTACTTTGAAAAGCACAAAACACAGTAACACACTAAATTTACCCATTAATCACACATGGTTATAGAGCGATTAGCATGAATGCTAACTTAACATGGAAAACGCCATAGACAGGCTAACGCGATTAGCATCTTTACCATTTTTAACACTTTTCACACAAATATGTAATTCAAACGGTCTTTACTTAAGGTTGTCATGAAAATACAACTTTAACAATCACTTACAGACATAAGTTCTTCAGAATTATGGAGACAAAAACGTGTAAAAGATGATGAAAAGTGCTCAGCTGTGCTTCAGGGTTGTTGCATGCATTGAGAACTACGGCAAGTCTAAAGAGACAAACAGCACGGAGTTGTAATTCTTCTACCTGCTTTCTTAAAGGAGCAGCACACTTTCTTAAAGGAGCAGCACAGTGTGCCTTTAAGAGAGATCCCCAAAAATCCCATATTAGTGACACTTTGGGACAAGTTCACAAAAATTACCTCTGGAGCATTGTATGCAAAGTAAAAAAAAGAAAAAAAAGAACTTGCACAAACATAGACCCAGTTTTGGACATTGCACGGTCAGCCATTAATGCTTTTACAACTGAAGATCAAACAGCTGAAGTCAGAAGACGACACTAATTTCAATAATGGGCTATTTTGGTTCTCTATTTGCAAGGACATTTATGATTGGCATCCTTAATAAGTCAAAAAACAAATCTCAAACAAAATGTCCCCATCACTGGGGCATTAGGACAGATCTCAGGGTGAACACCCCCTGCTGGCCTCACTAACACCTCTTACAGCAGCAACCTAGTTTTCCCAGGTTTCCCATCCAGGTACTGACCAGGCTCAACCCTACTTAGCTTCAGTGGGCAACCAGTCTTGGGCTACTGGGTGTGGGATACAAAGATATTGTCTTTCTTTGAATGTTACCTGGTATTCTCAAGACCAAGGATCAATAAAAATGAACCAGATACCTTTATAATGATGTTGTAGAGTGCTACAACTTATAGTTTACACAGGGAAAGCAGACTGGGAAAGGCATTCTGAATAAGAAAAAAATAAGTCTTTTTGGGGACAACTTAATTTCCAAAAACCTGACATCAGTATGCATGAACAAAATTGAAGTGTAATGTAAAAAAAAAAAAAAAAAAAACTGATAATGAAAAAAAAAAAAAAAAAATAGAAGAGCAAAGAACAAAGTAGAAGCCCAGAGTTTTACCTCTTGATCATTTTGCTCTTTTGGCTTGATGAAGTGCTGCCAGGAATTGCAAACCCTCCAAACCTTGAAAACTGTCCAATATATGGGTTCATATATTCATACTAGAGGAAGTAGGCTATCTAAAATACCTTCGTGAACGCTACCTCTGTTCTTCTTTGGGAAGAGAAAAGGTTTGCAGAGACTGGTTCACTCAAAACTACGTTCTGAACTTGCCGACTTACCACCAGCATTATAAATAATATATTTTAACTTTTTTTTTATCTCTTCCCTATATGTCTTCTACATTCCTCTGAAAATGTTCTCAAATGTCTAAATTATTTATCATGATTTAACTCATACTTTACATAAAGCGGTGATTTCTCTTTCTCCCTCTCAAAATGAAGCCAATCTGGATTCCAAGGAAAGTTTTGTCCTGGATGTGACATTTGAGTTCAGAGAATCATTCAGCACCACAGTCACCTAGTCGAGCAGTTAAATCATACAATTCAAATATAACTATTACACTGAATAGAAAAATTGATACAGTATACCATAATACATTTTTAACACAATCAAACTTCATTACTGACAAATGTTTGGCAAATATGAAACCTGTTTTATTAGTCTGAAATATAAAGTAGTACTTAACTTACAGATTGATGTTGTAGGAAACAGGTCCTCTGACTTTGAAGCCAAGGTAGAAGGACACCTGTTTGTACACACCTTCTGGTTTGTGAAGGGTTATCTGAATCTGTTTCCCATCTCTAACAGCAATAATTTTACAAATATTTCTAGACCTCCCCATTGATAGGCTGAAGACATTTGACTTCTACATTTTCATCTCCTTCAGTTAGGGAAAATAAATACTGTGGGAAACTCACTTTATTATTCACATAGACATTTAAGATGTATTTGTTATCCACTGTAGTATCTATACATTTATTCCAATACAATAATATTACAATTATCACTTGCTGTGCACATCTTAAGTGGTCACTTTGCATGCAGAATGCATGCCTGTTGTAAAACAGTACACCAAGTCCAAACTGAGTTATTAAGAAAAAGTATATCTCATGGTAATTAGATCAGTGCATAATTTATCTTATATAGCTGTTCTTGTTCAACTGGACTCAAATGCTGATTTGATTCAGGACACTGGTTTTCACATTCATTTTATTAGCCTAATGATTATAAGTACTTGAAATATGTAACAATAAAATTATATTGAAAGCAACCTAGGCCTGGTCTTGCCCATGCATCCAGTCTTCCTCACTTAACCTTCAGTGTTGAATTTTCCAGTTTGGACTTTGATTGCTGGATTGTCCTCATGATACCAGTTATGATCTTTGAGTTGTGGGAAATACTGGTTAACCTTCAATGTGTTTTGACATATACACACAAAATTTATATTACATTTGTGATGTTCATGGGTCAGTTTGACCCAAATATGTTAATGTTTTATAGCAACTAACATTTTCCTGAAATGTTGTCACTCTTTCCCCATGAACATGCATGCAAAGTTTCAACATGCTGACGTGTAGTGACATGCACATACATACATTTGTAAATGATCTTGATGTTCAGCAACTACAGACACAAAATAAAATGTCTTTGTTGTATGTCAGAGCTCTTCATGCCAGTGTCTTGCTGCGTTTAACAACATTTTATTTTCAAAGTTTGAAAAAACAAAACTGTTTAACCTGTTAACTTTCAGTCCCACTTTTTGAGCATAGACATGCAAATGAAAACTATTTTTCCAACCTAAATTGTTAATAATCTTGAATTCTTCGGAATTCAAGCACAGGCAGAGCACAGACCTAAGTTTGGTATATCTTTTTAAAGGCGAAATGTCAGATTATTGTAACCCTGTAAAAAACAGTTATAAAAGTAAAAGTTATAAAAAGTAATAGAAATTTAAGAAAATGTAAAATATAAAAATGTATATATATATTTTTACAAAATATGTATTTTACAAAGCATGTTTAACTCTAAATCAAAGCCAAACATCTGAACAAGTTCTGTGCCAAATTTTAGGTTGACATTGTGTTGGATTTTTCTTCTTTCGGCACCTGACTCAAAATTACCTGGGGCGTCTCCAATCGACACCCAAGCATCTACAGTCGACACTTAATATCTATATCTGGGGCATCTCCAATCGACACCCAATAATCTTTATATTCTAGCTCTGCGTCTACAGTTGACAACTGGCTTCGAGTTGGACGATGTCTCATCCCTTTTCCTATAACACTATCAAAATGTCTAGTAAGCTTAACTAACTTGCTGCACAGCATTAACTAGAAAGATTTCAGACAATGCCTTCCAATATGCTTTAATCACGCCGGGGGGATCTCAAACAAATTTCAGAGAGAATCCAACCAGCACAAAGAATACAACAGTTTTTATAGAATAGGAGCATAGCAAAAGTGACATGATAAGTGACATAATTTCCCTACAATTTGATCGGTTCGCAAACCCTTCTGTTACTAGGTAGAAGCAAATCATTAAAAAAAGTGGAAAAGGTTAGAAGTTCAGTTGATTACTCAATATGTCATGAGAATTTCCTAGACTGTTATATTTTTGATATTGTCTAGCCAGCATCTAGCCAGAATTTTCCATTGGTTTCGACACAATCTTCAGAGTAGCCTACATTTTGTTCAAGTGTTATAATGTTAGGCCTAAAGGAGAAGTAAGGTTAGATGTTAGAATTATGATTAGTTTGATACACAGTTTGCTATTTTATTCATTAAAAAAAATCCATCACAACATCTAAAAATAAATGCTTTTAAGTACGATTTTTTGGGCAGTCCCAAACTTTCCCACTAGATGAAATCCAGGCTCCACTGGTGACCATATAAGGACTCTTTGATTTCCATATATGATTTGAGTGATCTGAACCATATATTTCCACA
This sequence comes from Scardinius erythrophthalmus, assembly GCF_964197995.2. Taxonomy (NCBI): domain Eukaryota; kingdom Metazoa; phylum Chordata; class Actinopteri; order Cypriniformes; family Leuciscidae; genus Scardinius; species Scardinius erythrophthalmus. The sequence continues at coordinate 13,912,862 of NC_138222.1, read as the reverse complement.
ATTTTCAAAATATTTATAGACATACTATTCAGAAGTAATTTGGGCATAATTATTGATGGAGAGGAGACGGAGTGATGCAGCCAATCAGTATAAATATATGGGGATGATAAGGAGGCCATGATGATGCACAGAGGGCAAATTGGTCCAGGATGCCCTTTGAAAAAGAGTAGGGGTGTAACATAAATATTAAATTCAATCTCTAAAACATGCATTAAAACATATGTAAAGAACAGAGCGTGTTTGACACCGTATCACAAACAGAGAATATATCGAAATGTATCTATTGCTGTCATTTCTTTTGAAAAACAGGCACCAAATATGAAAACTAGTCTGAAAGCTTTGTCAAGATAGCATTGTTTTAAATGTGTAATCGCAAACATCCCACAGATGTGGGTGAGGGGCAGTCTTAAAAATAATGGTTAAAAACATTTAAATTCAGATATGTATTCTTTGTCATGTGTGAAAAGTACTGTAGTAGTAAGTAGTGTGAGTTTTGTATTGAATCCAATTAGGGTAAATTTGACCCACTCCCAGAAATCGAACAGTGCACAAAGGGTTAAAATACATCAAAAGTATGTTTGATCTTAACACATCTACAATTATAAATTGTTGAATCCACTCATTATGTTAACTTAAGAGAATAAATTTGTTTTTAAATTGATGATTTTGAATTGAAGTAGATTTAAATTACAAGTCTAACATTTGTGTTGATTAAACTAAAATCATTTTTATATAAAGAATAAGCAATGTTCATAAAATTTGCATGATAAATAAGGTACAAAGTATGTGCTATGCTAGCTGTTAATTTAAACTGAATTGGTAAGATTAATTGGTTCCAGGGCCACCACTCCATTTTAATTATGTTGAAACTAAACTATTGGAACAACTTAATTTTTATGAGCATTGCAACAAATTAATTTCCTTCTAACTTAATGTAGTTTGTTGGTTGAACAATTTAATCAGAAGTTGTTATAACTCAAAAATATGAATGCAAACCATTGCGTTATATTTATTATTATTTTTCTTGAGCCAAAACATTTGTTTTTAGAGTGTATTCTGTGGACTGGCCAGGAAAATCCTCAATACATTAACAAAAAAAAAAGAGAACCCTTACAGACCATAGACTGTAAAAAAAGATGGACGACGCCCCTTCGCTCTCTTCCATTGATGAGAACTGAAGCCGCCAGAGTCCCGATATGGCGCTGACATATTGGAACTTGAGTCTGCGCAGTAGCGATCTCGGGACCAGACCTGCGCAGTCGTGAGCAGGAAGTAATGCCGCGAAATCAACGCTCCGCCCTCACTCTCGCCGGGAGCTGTGCTGCGTTCCAGTCCACTTTTAGACACGCACTTGCGAACTTCCCTAAGCACTTCCCCTCGGGGGAATCCCTGCCGCCATTTTGAAGTGCGTTCCACTTCGTGAAGTGGACGAGGGAAGTTTATATGGACAGACCCTCGTTCCCTCGATTTTGACAGAGGGAGCGAGTCTGCTTCAAATGTACACTTCAGGCACCTATATGTCCCACAATGCAACACGATTGTGACGTCACCGCATATCTCGTCTAATCACCACCACACAGACAACTCTATGATATATTAATTATAATTTTTTTTAAATTTAAAACAACCCAAACACACCTATAAACATTTGGATGCTGCATTAAACAAATTCTTAAAGGGAAAAAAATGTAAATAATAAATCAACTCCACAGCTGATTCCAAGTGATCAAGTGCTTAGGACGTTCCAGTTCAGCCCATTGCAGTTTCCGCCAGTAGTGGGCACTCGCAATGACGTACATCCGAGTGAACGAGACGAAGGGAAGTTAGCAAGTGAAGGGCATGACAATTTTGGACTGGAACGCAGCCCTGGTCGGGAGAGTGCATTCTGCACACTTTTTTGAAAATTGATTGCATTACGACAAGAGGCTTGTTAAAATAAAGTAAATACAATCTCCTCAGTCCTCCGAAGATCCCGAAAAAAATGTCCGTTGGTGCTTCAGTGACTACTTCGCTCGGAGAATCTGTCAATCACAGCTGTCAATCATGCATCACGTAACTAACTAGAAACCAACTTATTTTTGAAACAGACACTTGAACTTACATCAGCGTGATAAAAGCTACAGCAAATGAAAGAAACCACCTTTGGAAAAAAGATATTTGAAGTGTAATTAAATTGTTTAGTTGGTCTCACGTCCCGTTGAATAACACGGGGAGGTGGGGCTTATGACCTATACTAGGACCAGTCACCGGGGGGCGATCGAGACGTTTTGGCTTCACTTTTCAGGGCTTGTGCGGCACGCTTGTTACAGACCAACATTCTTTACTGAATGTAAGTTTTTGTTACTTGTCATTTAAAAGAAACAATTAATCAATAAAGAACACATACAACCCATTTATTCCACTTAGTTATAATTGAGACAAAATGGTGCAACAATATTCACACACAAATGACAATACAAAGATGTCCTTACATCTTTTTTAAAACAATTGATTCCTCTCTCGATAAGTCAGGTGTGGTCAACATAAGCCAGGTGCCGGTCAAGGCTCTTTAGAGTCTTGCAGCATTTCCCACAAAGGCTACACTTGAACGGACTCTCTCCGGCATGAGAACGCCAATGGATGCGTAGCTTTCTCCAGTGTTTGAACCTCTTGCCACACTGAGTGCAGCTGTACGGCCTCCTTAAATGTAGTTTTTTGTGCTGACGGAGGGTTTTGCGTAGGATGAAGGTCTTGGAGCAGAGCGAGCAGCTGTAGGGTTTCTCGCCGGTGTGGAAGCGTTTGTGTCTTCTTAGGGTTCTCTTGTAGATAAAGAATTTGTTACAGATACTGCAAACATGCAGTTGTCTAGACTGGCTGATGGATTTTTGCAGCATTTCAGCCTTCTGGATTTGTACAAAGCAAGGTCTTAAACACCCCCTGAGTTGAGGTGTCAAAGAGCGATTGGACAGTTGATAGTTGTCCAGCCTCTGTAAAGGTTCAAGCATTTCCTGTGACTCCATTTTTACAAGATGGCTCTGAGGTGTCTGGCTTCGTACAGTGCCAAAATAAACCCCAAAAGAAGACTGATTCCAGTGAAGACATGAATCCTCTCGTTGAAAAGAGGCGCTCTGGTCTAACTCTACTGGTTCATGAAGCTCACCATCTTCAGGCTTCAGCTGAGCTTGAGTATTTTCACATGAGGTCTGGCACAGTTGCGTCTCTTCTCGACATCCAGTTTCTAGTTCTTCTTCTTCAGTCGTCACAGCAACATCTTCATTTTCTCGTTTAATGACTTGTTCTGGCTCTGGTTCAGTCTTGCCCAATGTTTCTGGCTGATGATCAACAGTTGGCGGCCCTTCTTCAGGCTTTCCGACAGGTATGGTGGGAATCTCCAGAAATGTCTGCATTTCATTGTCATTTATGGATTCTGTAGTTTGTATCATCGTATCTTCTACAATGGCTATCTGTATGTCATCCTCTTTTAACTGTGCTGTTAATATAGGAGATGACACCTGAACTGGATATGGATTGAGAATTTTCAGGGTGTTTGACTGGTTTGGTTCTACTTCTGGTTGTTCAGATTCCCCATACGTTAACTGCAATGGAGTGACTGTGTCTTCAGATTCCACTCTGACTTCACTGTCCTGCTGAGACTGCAGAACAAAAGACAATTAAAAAGAATTAAAAATGGAAGAAAATCATATACTATGATGATGCAATTATTGTGCAATCAAACATAATGGGTAAAGGAGTTAAATCAGATGCACAGAGTAAAGTTTATGGCCATTTACATGGATTTCACTTGACCTATATGACTGTTGACGGTACAATATTATTCCAATTAGATATTGGGTAAAAAGCCAATGCAGACTGTGCAAAGTCAAGTATTATTTAAGCCAGACTGCATGAAAAAAAAAATTTAAGTAATAAAAGTAATAAAAGTAATTAATAAGTAAGTAATTAATTAAGTAAGTAATAAAAACTCAGTGAGTGTTTTAGCGCAATTTTCTCACGTCATGGGATCACAACACTAAGAGATAGTAAATCTTTTCCTGGATTTTTTTTGTGCGTTCCCGAGATTAGACCTTCCTTAACATAATGCCGAAAACCTGAAGTCTCTAGGTGGTCTGGTTGAGGAGTAGATAGAAGTGCAAGATTGGTGCGCACAGACAGAACAGAAATAATGAGTTAACAATCACAATTTTGTCCGGTGGAAAATTGCGCTAAAAAAAGGTTCAAAGGCTTTTTGACATATAAAGTCGTGCTCAGAATTAATCATACCCCTGGTAAATATGATCAAAAATGGCTTTAAAAAATAAATCTGCATCGTTTATCCTTTTGATCTTTCATTCAAAAAATTTGCAAAAATCTAACCTTTCATTGAAGTAAAATAATTGAAAGTGGGGGGGAAATCACATTATGAAATAAATGTTTTTCTCCAAAACACGTTGGCCACAATTATTCATACCCCTAGAATTTTTTATGAATAAAATATTTCTTAAGTATATTCCCATTAATATTTACCTTTTTTTAGCACACCAGGGTGACTAGGAACATGAAATTGTCCAGCTATGACTTTCACAGGAGTTTAAATATGAGGAAACACAAAGGCCAAATTCCCTTAATCATTCATCACAATGAGTAAAACCAAAGAATATAGTTCTGATGTAGTCCTGTTCTGACGCTGATAGTTGTTCATGATTTTCTTGTTTGTTCTGAGCAGATCAACTGCCCACTTTTCCTCAGGAAAATCCTCCAGGTCCCTTTTTTTGGACCCTTTCCTGGGGATGTTAAAATAGACTGTAAAGTAGATTACACAAATTTACCTTATTGTCATTGCTCTCAAGCCGATTACTGGCACATTGTTCACCTGCAAAACAAGAATTTCAGAAATATTTTGAATTACATAAAATTACATAATTGTATAAATTTTATAAAATTTCATTTATATAAAAAAATACATAAAATTCATGTTTATTTTCATTTTATTTTATTGAAGCCCTTGAATTCACTCAGATTTTAGTAATGATCAATCATTTTTAAAGCGATAGTTCACCCCAAAATGAAAGTTCAACCACTCACTGTGGTAAGGTATTTGTTTTTAAAACGGAAAGGAAATTTAAAAAAAGTTTGTGAGATAACAGTAAGGTGATCGTCAAACAAAAGCATAAAAAAAACACTGTAATGCAAACAAATGCTTCTCTTTTATCTTTCACCTTTTCTGAATGATGTTATTTGCATGATTTGTATTACAGACCCTTTCCAAAAAATTTGCATATCATGGAAAAGTTTATTTATTTCCATAATTCCATTCAAACCGTTAAACTTCCATAGATTATAGATTCAGGGCCCACAACTTAAACGATTTCAAGTATTTAGTTGTTTATTTGTACATAATTTGGGCTTCCAGCTCATAAAACCCACGAAAACAGGATTTCAAAAATTTGTAATATTACATGAAATCACACAGTAATTACACAGTGATACCATGGTCATTGAAGCAGGTTTTGGTTCTTTTGGCAGTGTGGGCAGGTGCAAATCCTGCTGGAAAATGAAGGAAGCGTGAAGTGCTCTGAAAATGTCCTGGTAGGGCACCTGCCCACACTGCCAAAAGAACCAAAACCTGCTTCAATGACCATGGTATCACTGTGTAATTACTGTGTGATTTCATGTAATATTCAAAAAATTTTAAATCCTGTTTTCGTGGGTTTTATGAGTTGGAAGCTCAAATTATGTACAAATAAACATCTAAATACATGAAATCGTTTAAGTTGTGGGCCCTGAATCTATAATCTATGGAAGTTAACGTTTTGAATGGAATTATGGAAATAAATAAACTTTTCCATGATATTCTAATTTTTTGGAAAGGGTCTGTACATTAGAACTGTACATTTCTGACATATGGACATTACTTTGACCGTCACCTCTGATAACAGATTACTCTAAATTGTAATATAGACACATGGATTTTCTGTAAAACTGCTTTGAAACTATATGCATCGAGTACCTCTTGTTGTGAAAAAATACAAATAAATGTGAATAGATTGAATTGAATGAGTCTACAGAGTTTTAAAATATGGGTGACATTAGCAGTTTTTGTGAATTTCTGTAATTTCTTCTTTTTTACATCCAATCCCCTTGTAGCATCATTTAATGTGTGAATGTTTCTTAAGCAGAAAAACACAATATACCTCTTTTTTTATTATTTGTCAAAATGTTGGGAAGCATTTTGAAATATCAGTAAATGATGAAACATGCAATCACTACAGTAATATTTACATCGATTTCACCTGCCTTTAATACACAATTTGTCAACTTTTTCATGTTTTCCTCTGTTTTTGATGAGTGCGGAGAATATTGACACCTTATTTGACTTTATGCGTACCCAAATTATGCGAATGCTTATTATCGCTTATATAAAGAAACAACTGGTCATGGTTTAGAGTTTTATGAACTATTTTGGCATGATCTGAGCTTGTTTTTCTATATGTAAAATGTCTTTGTATGTTATTTTACTGTTTTGATTGGTGTTGTTTTTACAGCAGCAGTTGTTTTATTGTGCTATAAATAAACAACTATGATTTACAGAAAGCATCACCGAACAAAAAAAAACAAACAAAAAACTTCTGAATTCAGTACATTGCCCATACAGTGAAAGTTAATGGGGTGCAGCATTGTTTTTGACCCAACTAACGTTTACTGTATTTACAAAAACACCCCAAAACATTCCTATGTTACGCAAAGTGAGTAAATACTAATGAGTAAATAATGACATAATTTTATTTTGAGGTGAACTATCACTTTTAGGCACTGAGGTGAACTATCACTTTTAGGCACTGCCTATTTTTTTACATATTTATTGTTCCCTGTTGGGAATTTTAAAAGTTTATTATTTCCTTTTTTTTTATTTTTATTTTTTTACTGATAACATTTCAGTTTAACCATTCCCACCAAAATACACTAAGTACTACATTCATTAATAACCACAATTAAATATATTCACAACTGTCAAAAACTAATAAACCACTTTTGAAAAGTTATGTTTGTCAGGATATGACACTTACAGTGGTTTATGCACATGCTGTCTGCGAAACTCTCTCTATACGCTTCTGTAATTTCAACCAGCAGGACATCAAGAAACGAGCCGAACAAAGATTTCACCCGCTCTTGAATAACACTCAGCGCTCTGACATCCTTCATGTCTACCAACAGGTTTAAAGCACTATAAAACCTTGATCAAAAGTGCATACACTTAGGCACAAAACGAAAAAAGCCGCGAGTTTGGACCAAGCGTTTGAAACTGCGTTCTTCGCCACGATTATGGCGTATGAATCGCATCTTCCTGTAGAGAATGGGCGATTTGGAAACGGTTCATGAACATAGACAGTATATAAACTGGACACAGCGACCCCATTGGATTCGGATTCAACGGAGACAAGTGAAGTCAATTAGAGGCACTAACTTCCTGGTGGTCGAGCGTACTGCGCAGACTCAAACTGAGCTTGACGACGTAGATGTGACGTGAGCAACCCGTCTGTCTTCTAGTAGCTGTGCCAAGAGAAATCTGAATCATTCCCTTCCGAAACTTGCAGAGACGGAGAGTGTGAGTAGGAGCTGTCCATGAGCTTGGAGCTGAAGTAACTTTTGCTAGGTATTCTGATTAATTACTTTGTCATTTTGCCTCCACGTCCCCCCGATTGCCCGCGAGCTTCTCCTCCTGTCCATACGGTAATCTCTCTACTGTGCGACAGAGAGTCGTGTGGTTATGACGCAATCGTTAGCCTGCTTTTACAAAAACTGCTTCTACGGGGCCATAACGTAAGCTACAAGGTAATGGAGCCTTTTATACATTGTCGTGTTTCTTTAGAAATAAACAATGAATAAATAGAGTCTTTAAACGCCTCAGATGTAAAGTTATTCGCTGTCAAAGTGACGCCAAAATGAATGGGAGTCAATGGGATGCTAACAGCAGGTGGTGGTCTGCTAGCCAATAGCGGCGCCCGGGGAAACTTCAAAATAATATGAATCCCTGTGACCCCCTGTTCATGAAGCACTTCTTCTTCTTTAACGGCGGTTGGCATACATATTATCTGTGCATTATCGCCACCATCTGTTCCGAAGTTGCAATCAACCAGTAAGTATCTAATTCTACGATCAGTTGGGGATAGAGGGGGCAAAAAAAAAAAAAAAAAAAAAAAAACCTTATTACCAAGCATAACCTAAAATAAAGCCCAGTTTCCCTTAAAAAACTAGTTTAATCTTTACGAGTTTCAAATCTTCTTCTTCTTCTTAGGTTTTAATTGGCGGTTGGCAAATCAGCTTGGTGCTTTACAGCCACCTACTGATATGGTTGAAATAAAAAAAAGAAGGAAAAATTATTTGTCTTTTCCCCTCCCTTCTAAAGCTAAGGAGGTGAACTTCAAAATTGTAAACGAGATTTATCCTACTAATGCATTTTTAAGATTGAAATTTAATTTTGATGTGAATAATTGTGTTTTTTTGTGAAACAAATATTGAAAATTTAGAGCATGTCTTTTGTTGTGATATGGTGCAACTTTGGTGCAGAATTGGTTAAGATCTAGGTGGGTTGAACCCTTCACTGTGAAGTTAATTAGGTTTGTTGTATGTCTGGAAAACAAAGAGTGTGATTTTGTTATTAATTTCTTGTTATGTTTTGGAAAGTTTTTCGTTCATAAATTCAGATGGTTTAAATCTAAACCCAACTTTAATCAGTGGATGAATGAGGTTAAACTCTTGTGCTAATCTTTAAAATTTGTTAAAAAATAAGAAAGCCCTTAAATTGATTTGTCTATTGGATACGTTTAAAAAGCCCCTTTGATTTATTTTCATTTGATTTATTTTTGTATTTCTTTTTATTTAATTATTTGTTTGTTCTATTGTGAGTTTCCTGTTCTTTGTACTAGCTATGCTCAACCTAAGGCAGTCAATCACTAATGTACCTGTTTGTTTGTGTTGTTGAAGCATAAAAAAATAAAAATAAATAAAAAATCGTTTCTCCCATCACTAACTTCCTGATACGTTCGATCACGTGGTACAAAACAAATCTCCTTATTGGTTAACGTAATTAGTCAGCGCTGCATTGCCAGAACGCAACAGGCATTGTAGTTTATATTTATATAAACACATACACAGCTATATTTTTTTTCAATTCTGTGTTTAAATAGCCTGTATTTTGTTTTTAACAATGTCGCAACTGATAGTTGTTTAAAATCCCGTTTGCGGAAATGCAAGAGACTGGGCGGACAGGGGAATAAATGCGGCAGCTCTTCCTAACAAAAACAGAAAAAAAAAAAAACACGAATTATCAACTGGTCCAGAACACCGGTGGCTTTACACAACAAATAATTTAGGTACGTATAGTTTACGCGGTTATAGAAGATTCACAAATGTCTGTAACTTACAAGTGTATCAGTAGGTTTTACATTTAAGTAGGTTAAGTAACGTTAACTCACGCAACAAGTGGATCAAAGTCAGTACAGATTCTTTCAGTTAACGTTAACGTTAACTTACACCTAAAAAAAATCCAAGGGTCAATAAGATAATTAAACCAATTAAGAGTAATAAACAGAGCTTTGCTTTCAGTCAGTGCTAGTTACCTTTAGTCTCGGGTCCGTTTTTTGTTTTTGTTTATGTAAACAATTTACAAATCGTGTTTGTTTAGGTTTGTTATACCAACGCATGTTCAGTAAGGGACTAGAACACGGGGGAACCAACAGAATAGTGTGTATTGTGACTTAATGAATGAGTACATCATGTAAAGCGCTGTGATGTGATCTTCATTGTGCACGTCAGGTTTTCCAGTTTTGTGTGAGAGCTTTATGTCAGTTGGGTCAGGACAATAATTTACACATGGACAGGACAGTAACACCGAGAAACAGTGTTAAAATGTATAATTCTACAATGCAGAGCCAGAATACCGACGAGCAGGCCAATACACCTCGTCCAAACAGCTTGTCCTATTGCTATGATATTTTGTCCAGTCATCAGACCTGGTCAAACTTACTTTCACTTTTGTTTTTTTTTCTCCAGCGGAAGATAAGGGATATTCTGCTGGAGATCATCGCTGCGACTATATTATCCTAGGGTAAGTTGTGGTTAATGCTTGTATTTTTTAAGTTAGGCAAAGTCTGTCACAATATGACAGGAGAAATTGAACAAACATTTCAATTTTCATTACTAAAATCAAAAACAGATTTTGTGAGTGTGTGTGTGTGTGTGTGTGTGTGCACCATCACCATCACTCCCGCCCCGTGCGCACCATCACCTCCTCCTAACTCAAGAGTTTTTATTTTTTATTTTATTTTTTATAGAAAATATGATTGAATTGGCTTATGTCACATATTGTTTTTATTATCTCTGATCCATATTGTTTTGTTTATTACACATTCACCACTATTAATAGTGTAAAGAATACTGTATGAATGAGAGAAAATGCTATATTATAATTTATTATAACACACAAACACACACACACACACACACACACACACACACACACACACACACACACACACACATATAAGATGCTGATGTGATGGTTCTTGAGTCCATCAGTACTCATCAAAACTAATAGATATTATGTAGATAATAGATAAATCCCAATTATTATCATAATTTCAATTAGTCACAGCCTCATCTACTTTTGTGTAGATGAGACTGTTGAAGTCGCCTGATGAAAAATCCTGTAGTTGTTTAATAGTGCAGATGGCAATTGTATCATCTACATGAATTATTAGTGCTTGGACACCGATGATGGCCACATGCAGCTATATTTTTATTTGCTGTTGTTGTCAGTATTTGTTTTTTGTCTCTCTCTATTTTTTTTTTTTTTTTTTGCTGTAATGTGTTTTTGTAAGGTTTAGTCTTGTCTAATGTAAAACAATTTTGATTGTTTTGCCTGCTGAATGTTAATAAGGTCAGTTGCAAGTTATTGTCACAATATTTATATACATATCACAACAGTATAATATCTGAGGTTTATTTATGTATTTTTTTAAATACACAATCAATACAAATCACAACTTTATATTGACATGTTTAAGGGGTCCTATTATGCTTTTTCACTTTTTCAACTTTAGTTAGTCTGTAATGTTGCTGTTTGAGCATAAAAGAGTGGTGTACAGAGCTTAAAGTCCACTCCAAAGGGAGATATTTTAATGAACAGAATCCACTTTTCAAGAACTACAACAAACGACTCGTTTGGACTACAGCGCAATTTTTCCGGATCTTAAGAAGTCATAATGTTCCTCATTTAAATAATCCACGCCCATAGAATACGCAAAACAAAGGTGTTGATTACTGTTTGGATTACTTTAGTTTTCCAACAAATATCACAATTAAATGGTGTATAACATTGTATCTTAAGTAACTAAGAAAATTACAAAAACAAAACATACCACTCTAAAACATCATGTGAATGCCGTGCTTGCATAGTCCGTGAATGAAATCCGTTCTGCATGATCCTCTTGTTTGTTAACATTTTATTATTATTATTATTACTATTATTAAATCTAAATCAGGCTTGCATTGGTTTGAAATTGCCACTATTTACATCTGAGTGAGTGGAGCTCACTGTTATAAAGGGACGGGACATTTCCCGAACATGCGCTAAGCGGTGTCAAAGCACACTGGGCCAGCTAACCAAACACAGCACATTTTGTATTTCGAAAATAAGGGGCTTCAGCACGTTCACCCAGACTGGGGAGACAGGAGCTGTTATAATGTAAAAATACGTGAAAAATAATGCATTTTTTGAACAATCAAGCATGAAAACATATTTGAGTACATCCTAAAAACAAAATCAATACTTCATAAAATGGCATAACTTTTTTTTGCCATAAAATGGCAAAACATATTTGAGTACATCCTAAAAACAAAATCAATACTTCATAAAATGGCATAATAGGACCCCTTTAAATGTGGATTTGTAAATGATCTATTTTCATAACTGCTATTTCTTTGGTTATTGCTATGCTAACATAGCCTCTTGCATTGGCAAGAAGACATTCATATTCATATGAAGAGTTTAACAACATAACACAATGTGGATTTAGAATAACATGATGTAATTTTTGGGTGAACTACTCCTTTATAAACCTTTGTATCAACAATCCAAATTTGGCAAAGATAGGTTGCAAAGTGTAATGTTAAAAGTTAACTTTAGACTTATGCTATATTTTACAGTTCAACTCCCCAGAGTCCTTCTCACAGATATAGTTATGGCGACATCTGCTGGAGAAAGCAGCATTTTAGAGGAAGAGTTGACGTGTCCAGTGTGTCTGGACCTTTACCGCGATCCCCACTTGCTGCCCTGTGGTCATAACTTCTGTCTGCCGTGCCTGCGGAGGCTCAAGAGCCGCTCAGATCGCGGCCGTTTGAGATGTCCGGAGTGCCGACAGAGTCACCGCAGCTCTGCCAACTGGCAGAAGAACTTCAAACTGGCCAACATTGCTGATAGTTTCCGCCGTCGTGGCCAATCAGTTCGATCCACTCAGAGCCGGGGTGAACCATCTCACACACCTGCTGAGGTACACTGTGATTACTGTCCAGTGGATGGCAGTGGAGATGGGAAAGGTCTCATGGCAGTTAAAACCTGCCTGAAGTGTGAAGTGTCCATGTGCCCAAAGCATGTTCAGCCTCATTTGGAGCTCCCGGCTTTCCGAGAACACCCGCTGGTGGAGCCGCTCTATGACATGAGGAAGAGAAAGTGTTTGGAACATGATGAGATGTTCCGGTACTACTGCATGGATGAGCGCTTGTTCCTCTGCAATGCCTGCACCATAGAGGGAACGCACAATGGCCACTGCATCAAAACGCTGAAGAACACCATGAAAGATTTCAAGGTAGGTCTGACGTGTCAAGGCCCATTCACTCTTGATGATATTTGGTTTGAGTATTCCAAAGATGGGCAAGTTTGGTTTAAACCTGGTATTAAGATGCTTTTTTGTTGATCCGATCATAAGTGGACAATGTAAGATACAGGTTTAAAAAAAAAAAAAAAAAAAACGCTTTCTGTCAGATTTCTTTCGTAGTGTAGTCGAATGCTTTTGAACAGACACACAAGACCGCCTACTTTTTGACCTGTTTTGAGAGAGTGCACCAAACCAATATGTTCCATCTCCCCTATGTTGGGCCAAAACACATGGTTTATGATCAAATTCGCTGTTACCATTAGTATCTTTTCCATTATTGGTATCCTTTCCATTCACCTCATTTCACCCTTGCTCTTGAAGCAGTGTAATGGCTTCATTCATTCAGTCGTATCATGGTCACAGGAGACACATTTAAAATGCATGTTAAAGGGGTGGTTGATTGTGATTTCACTTTTTTCATTTTAAATAGTGTGTAATGTTGCTGTTGGTGCATGAACATTATCTGCAAAGTTGCTGCGCTGAAAGTTCAATGTAGGCAGAGATATCGACTTTTAAAAATCAGGAAGTTTAATGCCTACAAAAACGACTCGAATGGGACTACAACGAGGTACTTCCCGGGTTTTATACGTAACTAACCCATGCAAAAAAGGGGGCATGGCCATATTTCTGCGGCGTTGTCGAAGAGGAAGAGTTATAGTGGAGAGCTGTAGCCATGCCGTCGAAAGTGTGTTATTTTCACCCAGCTGTCAGGTCTTCTGTGTTCGGGCTTCATACGGACGCTGTAGTTCGTCAACAATGGCTAAAATTTATGTTTGATTATGTTCCTGAAAATTTCAATCGTAATAGCTCTCTGTGCTGCGCATTTTACGGAAGACAGCTTCCAGAATCTCCACGAATTCAATGCCGGATTCAACAAGAAACTGTTACTAAAACATGAAGCAGTTCCAACTTTAAAACCAGAGGCAACAGTTGTTGGGCCACAACCTGTAAGTAAGACTTAATAATTTGAAATGTATTTGCATGTATAATTTCAGACATAATGTTTTAGTTTTATCAAGGACGTAAACAAATGCCAGCGCTGGCTTTAGTAGCCACTTACACGTACAAACGCGTACAAACATTTTGAACCTGAATTTGTAATTATGCACTAATTTTGTCAATGTATTTTCCATGTATATTTTATGACGATCGATTTGATCAAGAACGTAAACCAATGCCAACGCTGTTTGTTTATAGCCAGTTAGTTCGATGCTATTTTGTGTGCATAAGACAAACGTGTAGGCTATAAAGTTTAAAAAATATATATGTAGCCTAATCGCAACAGCAAACTTCAACCTGCTGAAGTTAAAACAATAACTTTAAAAAACGTTATTACTCAGTCATGTATTCAGTTATATTAAATGTTTAATCAGGAGAAAACCATATCTCAAAAGCTAACAAGCAGCAGTAGCATTTTCAAGTAACAGCATATCAAAATACATATATAATAATAGTAGATTAGAATAGAATAATAATAATAAAAAATGTACCATTCAGAAAAGTTTTGTAAGAGCCGTGTTTGCGGAGGTTGCTTGACTCTCTTCATTGCCGCTTTCTGGGTCTGATATTTACATTTGACCGGAGCACATGCAACTTTCGCCTGTAAAGGTAATGGGCGTGAAGTTTCCGGACAACATGCACTACGCAGTTTAGCCAATTATAACACACTGGCCCAACTAACCAATCTGAGCCCATTGCCTGTTTCCGAGGGAGTGTTTTCATAGAATCAGGAAGTCAACCGGTCGTTCAAATGACAGAGGAGAAAGCAGCTTACAATAAAGGTGAAATTTATGAAAAATAAGACTTAAAAAAAAAAAAAAACCCGAAGACATGTTATATTGCACCCCATAAACACAATCATGCAAAGAAAAAAAGCAGTAAACCACCCCTTTAAGACCAGGTGTAACCAACAATGTGGCTTGGCTGACCATGCTATCGGAATTACTGTAAAAACTAGTTTTCTAGTCAGAAATTGGACGTGAACGCCCTCTCAAGTCGTATTTACTTCCTGGAAATTCAGCCATAAACTTTAAACATGGTATAAAGAAAGAACAATTGCTGGTGTGACTGGTATTCTTTATAAGTTGTGTTTTTTTCTCCCCACAACAGCTACATCGCTTTGTCTTGTCATTATTTTACACAGCGAAAATAGTGCTGCATTCACGCCATGTCGTAATTACCGTAGGCTCAAGATGACAACACGTGATGTTCTATATGCAGCTGTTCACGTCTTCGGACTGGGAATTATACTTTTATATGGCGACACTCAACGTCTAAAATGAATGTGCAGTGGTCAGGTGGTACAGTGGTCACATGGTACAAGTTAGAGCTCTCAGAAAATTCCCACCTTACAAGCTGTAATTACGAGCTCTACGAGAACATTAATGCCCTATTATAAGTTGAAATCTGGATACAAGTTAAAAACTTGGAACATACCTTACCATGTATTTGGCAGAAATTCCAGAATTGAATGTGAATGTTTATATGGTTGTCAATGAATGGAACACTGTATTTTATTCAAAATTAAGTATCTTCAATGTTTTAGCTTAAATAAGATTTCCCAGAGAAACAGGCACGAATAACCTAATGTTCTCTATGATTCCTATTCTTTCCGACAACACAGCATTTGAACGCGACAAGCTTGTAGCCATGACTTTAGAAGTGGGAAGTAGGACCTTTCCGATAGCATGTGAAAGCAGCATTAATACCAGGTGTAAACAGGGCCAAACACACCTGCCTTTAATTTTCAAGTGAAAACTGTTTAATTTTCCCTGAAGACTGTTAAGCCACGATCATACTAGACTAGCACACAAAATTTCTACAGACACTGCAACGTAATATGAGGTCAACCTCTGCTATGTCTCTCTAAAAACATAATTCAGCATAATTCAATACAGTGGGCTCCACAAATATTTGCACCCTTGGAAAATATGAGCAAAACTGACTTTGACTTTGCAATTTCTCGCCTTTGTCTTTTATTCAAAATGTTCACAAAAATTAAACCTTTGAAGTCAAATAGTTGAAAGGTAAAAATTCTGAAATATATGTATTCCACAATAATTGACACCCCTTTGTTTAATACTTTGTGCAACCTCCTGTTGCCAAGATAACCGCTCTGGCTCCTCTCTTATAATGTGAAATAAGGTTGATGAACATATGGCAAGAGATCTGAGACCATTTCTCCATACAGAATCGCTCCAGATCCTTTAAATACAGAGGTCTATGCTTGTAGACTCTTCTCTTCATCCTGAAGAATAATTTGGGTAAATTAACTAATTAAGGTCACGTCGTGGCATATCAATCTTCAAGTGTTCGCATGATGCAAATTTACAGGGCAGAGTTCACCAAACTTGAAATTTGCATGAGCTTGCGTGCCAAACAACAGCCATGTGTGTTGGAACAGGGTTGGAAGTCTGCAAGAAGGTAGTCTTCGAGGAGCAGGGTTGGCTACCATTGTAGTGTTTGAAATGCAGTACAAAAAATGAGTGAAGGAAGGTTGTACAATATTTGGCAGCACGTGATTTCAGATGCTACGATACAAAATATCCAGTGTTGACAGACCTTCAGGAACAAGGTTGAAAACGATCCGGTATCCGCTTGTTTCAATAATGAATGTTCACTTGCTGAGCAGAATCATTCACATGTTAGTAAATTCTCTCTTGTTCTCTTTTTTCGCTCACTGTTGTCTTCTCTAGGTTTATCTTGACATTCAGCTGCACAAGACGAACAGGAAGATCCTAAAGGCAGAGAAAAATCGACTTGAACAAAAAGAGATTGAACGGATTAACAAGGTGAAGTTAGTCATGTCATTAGTCAATTGCAATTCATAGTTTAATCACGAGGCCTTTGCGTCACATCCCATATAATTTTGTTTTTAGTCTTAAATAATTTATCATTGAATATTTATTCTCTTGTTTGTAGCTTTTGCTAAACACTGCTGTTTTTGCTAAGTTACATTTTTGCAAGGGCAAGCACCCCTTTCATTTTCATACAGAAAATATAAAAATCTTGTTTGAAATATTTGTTCTGTTCTAGGTCTTCCGGGATGACACAGAACAGCACCTAGATGCTTTCCGACAGACTTCTATCGCACATCTGGATGCTTTTCTATCATCGCTGCGTGAATGTGTCAGCACCTATGATGGTGAGCATTGTTCTGGAATCCAGCAGAACTTGAGTCGAATAGCACAAGATCAGACTCGTCTACAAGAGGTTCACTCAGGCTTTGAGAGGCTTCTACAGGAGAATGACTCTTTCCAATTTATTAAGGTACATTTTACATATAAACACATACACTGAATTCAAATTCTTGAAAATCATCTGTAACTGTTTCTGACAGAATTTTAGGCTTTTATTGTCTTGCTAAGGGCACTACAACAACAACAATGTACTAAAAATGGTAAAGTTTTTCCTTTGTGTTTTACTCATATAAACGGCAATGCTGTCAAAAGGGTCCCCATTCACACGGATCTGCGAAAACAATTAAAAACACTGCGTTATGCATGCCAGGCCAGTAGTTAGCAATGTCACACTTCACTAGTTTCACAAATTCATGTTTTTGTAGACAATAATGCTAGCATTTTCAAAAACATGCACTTTGAAACACATTTTCAAAAGTTTGCATTTTCATGCCTCCAAAACATTTTTATTGTGTAAATAAATGGCCAAAACACATACAATTTTTCTCCATTTTTAGTTGAAAATGGTGTTGTGTAAGCGGCCCCTTAAAGAAAGATGAATCCAGTAGTTTTACAAGTTGATGAGGATAAAGTCTGGTCCACTTTGAAGCTTTTTTTGGCCAAGAACTGCCCACTTAGACAAGAAAAGACCACCTGAATGACATGGAAAGGAACCAACTACAGTTCATTTTGTTTTCACATAACGTTTAGGGGCGGGTTTATCTGAAATGGTTGATACAACAAGTATAGTTGGATGTGATGTGGAAATAAAAAATATGCAAATGGTTCTACAGAAAGTACTGAAATAATTTTGCTCTGATCACAAAGACTACACAAAGTGGCTAATTTCTTCAAATCCTAAAAGATTTGATGCCACAAACTATGGCAGACCTAGTAATTGTTTTTTCCTCATAAGCACACCTTGTAGCAACCTACACACTGGCTCTAATTTTATTGATCAATTTCCAGGGGTCTATAAAGATCCTGCTGGGGGTCTGGGGATAGATATAGCGTTCTCTTTAAAAGCATAATCTGTATGCTCTCTATATGTTTCGAAATGTGTTTCCAAATATGGTACATTATTTGTATCATCTACACCAGTGTATCATCTTCTGTTTGGTAAACCTTCACCCACAATATTTAACAGAACAACTGACCCGTTATCTGGCAGCAGCGCTAATTTAATTCCGTACCCGACCCATTTGACATAAAGACCGCTACCTGATCCGCAAATCACTTCTACAGTCTTGTGAAAACTCCTGGTATAGCCTAACCTGACTACACTTCACCATACATCTCTTATTTGCAATGCGCCTATACTTTGTTGGTTATGAGACATTTTGCAAGGGTGCAGTCAATGAACAATCGCTGAACCATTGGATTAAACGCCTCTGATTGGCCATTGCATTAATGTGCTCAAAAGTCTGTGATTGGCTACAAAGCTTAACTTAAAGCATAAATACAAATATGCGTTTGAAAGCAGTATCAAAAATATCATATGACTGGCAATGCCTATTAATTCCCAAAGTGCAACTGCACTGCAAATGAAGAGGTAAACATTTTCCACCCATTTCTTTTAAAAATTTGCAGGACTGTGTAAGCGATCTGCACTGTAGAATGTTAAAAATAAAATAAAAATACTCTTTTCAAGTTCTTTATTAAACCGAGTGTTCCTTGTTTGGCAGTTTGAACAAAACTTTTATTTGATCTTCACTTTGTGGTTTCTCTTTGGATTTCTTTCAGGATTACAATTCATCTATGAAAAGGTAAGACAGACTTTTGATTTGAGGTGCTTTCAAACATTTGCAGTGAGGGGGATTCTTTTTGTCCACATGGTAATGTATTTAATTTTATTTTTAACTGTGTGTGTGTGTGTGTGTGTCAGGTACCAGAGACAGTTAAAAACACCTCTGTTTTTCCCTGATGAGCCCACAGTCGACACTGAGCCACTGTATGAAACTATGGAAGGAAAGATGGGGGAGTTCATTGCTGAATTGCGGCAGCATGGCAGCACACTCATCAGCACACTTTGTGAGTCTCAAGTGGTTTGTGTTAAATACAGGAGTAAACAGGGCCCAGGACTTATATCCAATCACTTATAGATGGCATGAAATGAAAATTCTAAATGCGTGTTATAGACCTTTTTGCGAACTACTCTTACATGCATTGGTTTCATTTTCCTAAATAAAACATTAAGAAAATTAGTTTTGACCTCATCATATTAAATCAAAATGCTTAAACTGGACCCTCCGGTGAAAATGACAGACTTCTCCAATCATGGTCAAGTCAGGTCAAGTCACATTTATTTATATAGCGCGTTTTACAATACAGATTGTTTCAAAGCAGCTTTACAGTAATAATAGGAAATTAATGCAACAGATATTGTTTTGGCTGTACAGCAGCTCTAGAAGAAAGTCATTATCCAGTTTAAATAGGTTCAGCTTTGATTCATTTCAGTTGTAAAAAGCATTAGTTATTAATTCAGGGGACGGTGTAACTGAGTATGAGTTCTGGCTGTTCATTTACACAACAGCGTTTTGGTGGCCTGAAAATGCAAACTTTGAAAAACGGGTTTCAAAGTGGAAGTTTTTGAAAACTATACTGTTATCATCTCTGTGTAACCTTAAAAAACATGAATCTGTGAAAACGGAGACGACATGCACATGCGTATTACGTGTTTAGTCTACAAGCATGCACGTTTAAATGCGTATGTGCACAGGCGTCCGTGTGAAAAAGATCTGTTCCTACTTCTTTTGCATAACGACTTTAAACTCCACAATAGGAGATGAAATATTTTGTGATTGGATCACTGAAACCATGTGGAAGGTTTTGACTAACTTCATATCGCTATCAATCCTAAATGTGTCCCGGACCGCAGTAATGTGCCGTTTCACTCACTGAACACGTGAATGTTATGGAGAGTATTATGAGGAGGTGCACCAAACAAAAGGGATACAAACTTCTCTACGTTACCTGAACGTTCGAAATTGCAGTTGACATCTGTATTCTTTTTATTTAGCGCATTTAACATTCTCTTGTGACTGAGTCACGTAACATGACTTCGTCCGCTCGTTCATATTTGTGTGGTCTCGGGTGACGATGCAAATCTGATAGCAGGTGGACAGCAGGGTTATATAGGTATCTAAATTTAAATAAAATAATAAGAAACTTCGGTAACACTTTATAATAACGTTCAGTAGTAAGTCATTAATAAGTGTTTAGTTAATGATGAACTAATCATTTACAAAACATTCATAAATGATTAGTAAGTGATATACTACCATTTTATGTATGTTTTGTAAATTTCGTTACAAGTCATTTACAAGTGATTAGTAAATGATTAATCATTTATGAAACATGACTATGCATTCATAAATGATTAATAAGTGATATGGTAATTATTTTGTTTTGTAGATTCAGTTATAAGTCATTTACAATTGATTAGTTAATGATTAACTAATCATTTACAAATCATGACTGTGCGTTTCATAAATGTTTAATAAATGTTACTTTTTTTGTATGTTTTGCTCACATCAGGTCATCACAGTGATTAAAGTGATTAACATCACAGTGATTAAAGACTCCATGTGTTTCAGAGAAGACAGCTGTCTATACCCTCACCAGTCAGCACTTACACTGCAGTACACACTACAGTGTTCAACACCTGTTATAGATGTGTAAACACATGAATAAATCATTTACAACACTTTCTGCATCCCCTAATCAAAAATGTACACTATTCATCACTTGTAAATGTGTTACACTTCATTCGTAGATTACCACTTCAAGAATCAAAAAGGCATAAGATCTACGAATATTATCTACGAATGTATATGTAACACATTTACAAGTGATGAATAGTTTACACTTTAGATTAGGGGATGCAGAAAGTGTTGTAAATGATTTATAACACTTTCGGCATCCCCTAATCTAAAGTGTAAACTATTCATCACTTGTAAATGTGTGACACTTACCTGTTATAAATGATCTATTCAAGGCATTTACAACACTTTCAGCACTCTCTAATTGCTATATACATAAAAAAAGAATATATATATATATATTAAACATTTATGAAATGCATATTCATGTTTTGTAAACGATTAGTTAATCGTTTACTAATCAATTGTAAATTACTTATAACTGAATCTACAAAACATACATACAAATCATTAACATATTGCTTATTAATCATTTATGAACGCATAGTCATGTTTCGTAAATAATTAGTTAATCATTTACTAATGACTTGTAAATGACTTGTAACAGAATTTACAAAACATACATAAAATGTTAGTATATCACTTGCTAATCATTTATGAATGTTCTGTAAGTGATTAACTCATCACTAACTAACCACTTATAGATGACTTACAACTGAACATTATTATAAAGTGTTACCGAAACGGTATTTTATTTCTGCCAGTTGCCGAGGCAACATTTCTCATTTTATTTAGTTTAACTTGTACTAAAACTGAAAAAAAAAATATGTATATACTGTATATATTGGCATATTTAAAAATAAAACTACTAAAAATGATATGCAATTACAATAAAATTACTAAAATTAAAATGAAAACAGAAAATCAAAAATGAAATATGAAAAATCATAATAGTATCTATACTAGTATCTATATCTATAATAGTTAAACTTAAATAACACTGTTGGCCTAATGAGGTACAGAAAGTAAACTTGACTAAAGAATATTCTGTCTGTCTGTCTTTTTTTTTTGTCTTGGCTCTTTATAATTATTGTTCTCGTATTTTTGTTTCTTTTTTGTAGGTGAATTTGAAGGGGGAGATGGTGAGGAGGAGGTGGATGATGATGATGATGATGATGAAGAAAGTTTTGATGATGAAAATGAAAGTGATGCAGAAGGTGAGGAGATGAGGAGTGAGGAGGAGGAAGAGCAGATCATCACGGAGTCTGAAGATGAAGAATATACCCCAGAGGAGGAAGAAGATGATGAAGAAGACTAGAAGAAGGGCTGGATGAAGATAATCTGCTCTTAAATTCCTAGAATTTGTGTAGCAAATGAGCCACCGTTTCACTTGAAATCGATGATGCAGTGAACTGGCATTTGAAGAGTGTGTGGACACATGTATTGAGAGTCAGTATTCGTTCCTGTAATAAGATGTTTTGCTGAAATTTTTCTGTTATTTAAATTGCATATAAGATTTTTCATGAGATATTTCGATAAAAAAAAAAAATTATAATTGACAGGAAGTGACATGGTGTTTATATATTTATGAGAATGGGTTGTGTGTTGAGCCTGACATAGTCTGTAGATGAAATCTATTTTCTGTGATGTTGATATTATCTTGGATATCTTCCAGTCAGGTATGTTTCAAAGCTCAGGGTAACGCATGTTAACATGGATGTTAATTTGGGATGGCTTAATTTTGCACTTATTTTCCAGTGATTTTGTAAGAGTTGGTGTTGGAAAAAAAAAGTTAAATAAAATATAGTTTCATAATTTAAAAATCAACTGTTTTGTGGCTGAAACGCTGAACATAAACATGTGTTTAGTTATTTTAGTTTAGTTTTGTATTTACTAAAACGAACTAACATGAGCAATCCATTTGTTACAGTATTCATTCATCTTTATTAATATAAGTTAATACAAATCCAGCTGTTCGTTGATTGGTTATGTTAGTTCACAATGTATTAACTAATTATTATTAATAAATGCTGTAGAAGTTGTTAATTCTTAGTTCATGTTAACTAAACTAATGTAACCTTTGTCTACTGCTCCCTTCTAAGCCCTTGAGTCAGCCTCTCTGAAGTTTCTGACACTTAAGGTGGCTTTTCTTATTGCTTTCACCTCTCTCTAAAGGCTAGGAGATCTGCAGGCTTTGTCAGTCACCTCTTCCTGTCTGGATTTTGCCCCTGGACTGGTCAAGGTGATTTTGCACCCAAGGCAGTATTACGTCCGTATGTGCCTTTTTCATCGTTTCATCCTGTTGTTTTCCAGGCCTTCTCTCCTTCGCCTTTTGAAACTCAGGAGCAAGAGAGGCTGAATAATTATGTCCATGCCTCACTCCGGCTCACGCAAGTGTTATTTCTAGAATTGATTATGCACTGCGTTGCGTCTCCTAACTTCGTCCTAGGCCAATGCTTGGTGTGTACTACACGTGACTCAGACAACGGCATGCTCTGAAGGTGTTCCCATTGTGTCAACAACATGACGCAGCGTCTCGTTCACATTTGCAGGGAACCGAGTTATTTACATAACCCTGAGACGTTTTCATGTTGTTCTGTGTGAACACACGGCTTATGAGTTCTCATTAGCTGTGTGTTCATATCTTGTTTTGTTTGAGCACATGGCTTGTGAATGCTGGCCATGTGCTTGTGTTTCTGTTTTGTTTACTGCAGGGGTCTCCAACATTTTGTTAGTGAGGGAAGACATAAAAAGTCTAGAGGGCTATATATACCATATATGGGTGATTCTGCATCTACGGGCACTTTTGACTATCCCAATTTAAAAAAAAAAATCAACCTCTATGAATTTCAATTTTAACCATCACAGTCTATAAAAACATGTAAACAATAGAATGTAGTCATTAAGATTTTAATCTGGAACAAGTTTATTTTTTTATGTTTTTCGGGTCATCTTAAAAAGTGTCCTTACCGCAACGTTACAATAACGTTCATTTTGTACATTTTTCTTTAGTAATTTCTATACGTATTTAAATAGCTTTTTCAAATTTGATGCAGTTTTGTAAATACTGATGTAAAAAAATAATAATATACAAAATAGGGAATTTCATGTTTTTTTCTATGCCATGTACAGTAACCTTAGATGTCAATTGTTTCCATACACATAAAAGATAACATAATTAACTTTTTATGACAGATGTTGCAATTTCAATGTGTTAATCATCTCAACTTAAGTGTAAAAATATTTTTTTGCAAATGAAAATGTGAAAAAAAAAAAAAATGAAAATAGAGCAGTGCTGCGGTAATGACATTTTGTGTCGGTAAGGACAAAATTACATTTTTTAATGTAAAAAAGGGCATGTTTATATATACAGTGCTATGCATAAGTTTAGACTCCCATGCTAAAGTTGACTAAAAAGAGGAATAAAAAATCATCTTTTGGAAATTGAACTTAATGCCTTAATTTAAAAAATTAGGAAAAATCCAACCTTTAAGGACACCAATTTTCTTTGTGAATGAATAATGTATCGTAAATAAATAAATGTTCTTCCTTAAAATACAGGGTGCATAAGTTTGAACACCCCTATGTTAAATTCCCATAGAGGCAGGCAGATTTTTATTTTTAAGCATTTTTTTTTATTTATTTTTTAGGATACTATGCATCCTGATAAAGTTCCCTTGGCCTCTGGAAATAAAAATCTGCCTGCCTCTATGGGAATTTAACATAGGGGTGTCCAAACTTATGCACCCTGTATTTTAAGGAAGAATATTTATTTATTTTTGATACATTATTCATTCAGAAACAAAATTGGTGTCCTTAAAGGTTGGATTTTTCCTAATTTTTTAAATTAAGGCATTAAGTTCAGTTTCCAAAAGATGATTTTTTATTCCTCTTTTTAGTCAACTTTAGTATGGGTGTCTAAACTTATGCATAGCACTGTGTATATATATATACTTAAGTACTAATAATATACTGAATAATTTTAATTTAATATACAGTAAACCTTGAATTTCTCTACCGCAACACAAGGTCTTTACAAATTTGCTGCGGTAAAGACGTTGCGGAAATTACATTTTTGCTAATATTTGAGCTAATTGGCAGCTAGCAAGGCCTACCACATTAGTTTTGACTCTTAGCATCTTAATATACATGAATTCAACAGTAATATACATTTATTTTTAAAATGTAGTTTAAAAATACACAATTAATGGCTGAATGGTAACGACGCACAATAAATACTAGAGCAGAAAAGATGATGTGTACCTTATTTTTTGGTATCTTGTGAGTGAGGTAGTGTGGTGGCCCAGTCTGTCAACAATGTGCTCAAGTGATAATTTCTGTTTCCATAGAAACTAGACTTGTTCGATAAAAGTTCATAATAAAAGCTTTTTTTCATTGTTGCGGTAAGGACTCAAAAGTGTGGGACAGGCACATTTAGTTAAAAAAAATCATAAAAATGATCAGTAAATAATACAAAGACTTTTAAGATGCTGTAAATGAATCTGTATATTAAACAATTCCATTTGAAATAATGTCATATTGTAAAAGAATGAGCTAATTTTAAGTAACTCAACATTGAAACCACAGGTGTGGGACATGCAAAAATGGTGTTTGGACCTATGCTTCATAATTTTACATTAAATCATATTATTTATTCATTATTTTTTATGTCAAGGTGTGTATTGACATTACGTTTATATTTGTGAAACATCAAATGACAAATTTTAGCATAAATCTAAAATTTCACTCCCGGGACTTAAAAGTGCCCGTAGTTGCAGAAACACCCATATATATATATATATATATATATATACACTCACCTAAAGGATTATTAGGAACACCATACTAATACTGTGTTTGACCCCCTTTCGCCTTCAGAACTGCCTTAATTCTACGTGGCATTGATTCAACAAGGTGCTGAAAGCATTCTTTAGAAATGTTGGCCCATATTGATAGGATAGCATCTTGCAGTTGATGGAGATTTGTGGGATGCACATCCAGGGCACGAAGCTCCCGTTCCACCACATCCCAAAGATGCTCTATTGGGTTGAGATCTGGTGACTGTGGGGGCCATTTTAGTACAGTGAACTCATTGTCATGTTTAAGAAACCAATTTGAAATGATTCGAGCTTTGTGACATGGTGCATTATCCTGCTGGAAGTAGCCATCAGAGGATGGGTACATGGTGGTCATAAAGGGATGGACATGGTCAGAAACAATGCTCAGGTAGGCCGTGGCATTTAAACGATGCCCAATTGGCACTAAGGGGCCTAAAGTGTGCCAAGAAAACATCCCCCACACCATTACACCACCACCACCAGCCTGCACAGTGGTAACAAGGCATGATGGATCCATGTTCTCATTCTGTTTACGCCAAATTCTGACTCTACCATCTGAATGTCTCAACAGAAATCGAGACTCATCAGACCAGGCAACATTTTTCCAGTCTTCAACTGTCCAATTTTGGTGAGCTCATGCAAATTGTAGCCTCTTTTTCCTATTTGTAGAGGAGATGAGTGGTACCCGGTGGGGTCTTCTGCTGTTGTAGCCCATCCGCCTCAAGGTTGTGCGTGTTGTGGCTTCACAAATGCTTTGCTGCATACCTCGGTTCTAACGAGTGGTTATTTCAGTCAAAGTTGGTCTTCTGTCAGCTTGAATCAGTCGGCCCATTCTCCTCTGACCTCTAGCATCAACAAGGCATTTTCGCCCACAGGACTGCCGCATACTGGATGTTTTTCTTTTTTCACACCATTCTTTGTAAACCCTTGAAATGGTTGTGCGTGAAAATCCCAGTAACTGAGCAGATTGTGAAATACTCAGACCGGCCCGTCTGGCACCAACAACCATGCCACGCTCAAAATTGCTTAAATCATCTTTTTTTCCCATTCTGACATTCAGTTTGGAGTTCAGGAGATTGTCTTGACCAGGACCACACCCCTAAATGCATTGAAGCAACTGCCATGTAATTGGTTGATTAGATAATTGCATTAATGAGAAATTGAACAGGTGTTCCTAATCATCCTTTAGGTGAGTGTATATATATATACCATTTTGATAAACTCTTAACGAGTGCTGAGAAGTCTATCTAAATGGATCTATCTGAATGAAGCTTCAGATGCAGCCTGGGTCTTGTAAAATATTATTGCTGCCTACTTAATGTTGCTTTCAACTCACAAACTTTTTCTTTTCTCAGTGATGTACCTGGAGCATAACAGCCATTGAAGGTCTTGTGGGTTGTGGTAAAATGTGTCTCCATATTGTGTCTCTTGGCTAACGCTATGCTATAGCTCCACAGATAAGGCATACAGCTTTATCTATGACGTTTGTGAAGAGGAATTCTGTATCCCACTCGTTAAAGTAATATCTTTTTTATTTTTAGCATGACCTGGTTCATCAACATCCATAATTAATATTTTTTATATAGTTCACTTCACCTTATTTATGCCGTCAGTCCACCCCCCTTAACTCACAGAATAGCACAAACATAACATACATCAAAGTACAGTGATACATACACAACTTCTAAATATTTAAAATTATTAAATGATTATTTTATTTCATGTTATATGAAATGTTTCCACAGTTTTTTCTCACTTTATGTAGTTGTCATGAAAAAAAAAAAAAAATTCAAAGATTACTATTCAGGCTACCCACTTGGCGGGCGACTCAGACTCCATGCAGGCACCATTTTGGAGACCACTGGTTTAGTGTGAGCACATGGCACAAAAAGTCATGTGCTCACATGTCTATTTTGTAACCCCATCCTTCTTGTCATCTTATTATTGGATCATTTGCCCCACCTGTCCTCCCTCTTATTCTCCTTGTGTTTGCAGTCCTGTGCCAGATCGTCTTCAAATACTCCCTCTCATGTTATGCGCTGTCTGATCCTGTCTTGTTGTTGGTCCGGTCAAGTCCAGCTGCTGGTCGTGTTTTCCCCCTCTGGGTGGTTTATTTTTTATTAAATAAAGCCCATCAATTCTGCATTATTGAGTCCTCGCCTCATCCCTGAACCTCAACTCTGATAGTGATTTATAAATGTGATGTAAATCTGAATTTTCAGCATCATTACAGTCTTCATTATCACATGATCCTTCAGAAATTATGCTACGCTGATTTGCTGCTCATGAAACAGCTCATGCTGTTATTTGAACAGCAAATCATAATATTGATTTCTGAAGGATCATGTGACACCGAAGACTAATGCTGCTAAAAATTCAGCTTTCCATAACAAGAAAAAAAAAATACATTTTACAATGCTTTTACTTATTTTTTCATCAAATGAATGCAGCCTTTGTTTCAAAAACATTAAAAATAAATCTTTTGACTGATATGTGACCTGCCCATGTGCTGATGGGCATTACTGAATTTTCTTTTCTTTCTTTTTTTAGCTAATAAGCTCTGACTGATCACTTTAGATCCTCATTTTTAAAGCAACCCTGGAAAGCAAAAATAATTATTACCATGTATTTATGCATTTGTGATGTTGTGCATTTTACATCAGAACATTGTGCTGTGGCAAACACTTTTCATTGTGAACTTTATCTGAGTGTGGTAAAGAACGGTCTTGCACAAATTTGTAGGTTAGCAAATATATTTTAATATATAATATAATATTTATATATTCATTTAAGCACAATGACAAAACAGCATCATTTTGGTTTAGCTAAATTTACTCCAATAGAGAAGCCACATCTGTAGGTATATCTAACATTTTTTCATACTGTCCATCACTTTGTTGTTTTCACTGCAACGTAAGAAAAAAGAGAAAGCAAAAAGAATACTGAAGAAATGCTAACAGCACACTGCCCATGAAGGTTTAATGTTTAATGTCAGAAGAGAAAAATGAGATTCAAACATCAGCGATTTGCAAAGCGTTCCAAGCCAATGTGTCTTGTGAAGCGATAACTGGCTATGCTGGATTAGAAAAAGAAAAAAGAGAACAACTGCAACACATCAATAAATAAATATGCAATGACCCTAAAATGCCCAAACAAAGTCGTCTTTCAGCAACAGTCTAAAACAGACCAAAGTTCAGTATCTATTTTCATTTACAAGCAGCTATTCTACCCGACTTCAGCACAGCATGGCAATCCCACTTCAGTTTACCTGCCACTACACCTCCAAAAGAACCAATCCGAGCGCCTAAACACAACTGCACAGCAAAACCTTCTAGGGTGCAAGCTCTTTTTTAAATTGTATGTAGCTTCTTATCATGAGATTAATAAATAGTTCTGCATAATAAAGTCTGTTTAAGCTTCTGAACAAACAAGAATTCAGTTGGCACTTTGTCATGGCATGAGAGCATGCTTTAATCCTCAGTGTAAACGTTACAAGAATAGCTCTTATGCGCACGATTTTGCATGTGCTCTATATTTGAATGTGTTTTCCTGCTACAAATGTGCATCATCAATATATGACATGTCTCTCTATTTGCCTTTTTTTACACATCTCCGTTTCTGCAGTAACATTAACTTGTTTATCATGAGCTATTCAGCTCAAACACTCTCTACAAGGTCTTTACATGTACACCCGAACATTTTAGAAATGTGAAGTGAAGAATATGTTTTGGGCCATATTTCACCCTAAAATAATACAAATAAATATGAGCTATTATTATTATTATTAATAATGCTAATGCTATTATTTTTAATTCAGAAAACAAATCAATTATGGTTACCTGACAAAATTTTACAATGTAAATGAAGTCTTAATGGTCCTAAAATACATTTCATGTTCTTCATATAAAATAATATATTGTTTTAATTTTGGGTTAAAACTCGGTGAGATTCACCGTACAGAAGTTATATCACCATATTTCTCTTTTCTCAGCTCTGTGATGATCAATGTTCCTGTATTCATTAAAGAACTGTACTACAATCCACTCCATCAAACTACACCATATTTCAACACCGCCAAAATCACTCTCACAATCTTGACAATCTCAGTAACAGCATCACATAAATAATGATAAGTGTTGCAATCTCCACGCAAACCGATTCCACATTTCTCAAGACCGCATTCTAACATTCTGACGGGGAATTTGATACGTACGTAAATTAATGAACCTTAAAGGTGTTCTTGCATTTACAGCCAGTGGCCTCTCATACAAACATTTCACAACATGACACAAGCATGGGTACTACACACAGTCAAAATTGTCATATTATGCTGATAAGCATAACTAAGAAAGATAACAAGCATTTGGAACAACACTACAATAAAAAAAATAAAATAAAAAAGACAAAAACACATTTAAATGATGCTGTAAAGTTAAAACAGAAGATTATAGAAAAGGATCTTGAGCCCAGTGCCCTATGTTAAAACCAACATAACAGACCTAATCTGAGCCATCACACGCACATTTACAATTATGAATAGACGTTCCAATTTTGTCCAATTAGTAAACATACATCAGTACAACCAAAACAAGATACAATTGCATTAAATAAATTAATAATAAAACACTTTTATAAATCCACAATATTTTTGTATGTACAACTTAAGAACAAAACATCAGTCAGAACAAAAGAAAAAAAAGAAAGAAAATTATATTTTGCTAAAGATAACAAAACCTATTTTTATTTTTATTTTTTTTGCATTGTGGCATTATTTTGACAAATAAGCACATCCTCCCCCATTGTCATTATTGTAATGGAAAAAATACATTAAAATAAAAACCTCTATTACAGTAGTGAGAAATAATTATATCAATACATATTGTGTGCTTATGCAAATTATATTTTCATTACATTTATTTTGAGGAGTACTTTTCTTGACAATTCACCCAAAAGGTTTTCAATTTTTTTTTTCTTTTTTGTTGTTAATTTTTTTTGTTTGGCTAGATTCAGTGATTTCTTTTATGCCAATATGAATCTTCAGCATTACAAAGCTTTTGCAGCATTATCAAGGCTGATATGTTTTAATACCGTGACATCCAATCTGACAATCAAATGACATGAATTATGTGTATATGGCTTCAGTGGTCTCTTAGTTCTTACAGTATTGTATCATTTGGCCGAACACATAATACTCTAGGGAACTGCATGTAGTGGTCATTAACAACATCAAAAATGTGTATAGAGTTGACGCGTGTGCACAGTACCGAATATATTCTCTGCATAGAGGAAAGGAAGTGGCATTAAACTACAGAAAGACGCTGCTTATTCCATTGAGCTCTGCATTATTTCCTGCTGGCAGAGGAAATTCATCTGAATACACCTCTATTGTTCAAAAAGGAAACATGGAAAAGGAAGAGCGATAGCAATATGGCTTTTCCAATGTTCTCCAGTTGAGGCGCTGTTTTGAAAATACACTTGGTAAAATTATTTCAAGCGCAAAGCACAGTGCTTAACAGATGCCCTTGATATAGACGAAGCCATCATTGAACAAAGGCTAACCTACAGGTGCTCATGCACACAATATGTGAAACCACTGTAAATGACGTGAGGACATCTGAAGCCCTTGGTTGCTGGTCTGGGGACGTTATTAAAGTCTTTGATTGGTTGGTAAAACTAGCATAAGCATATAGAGAGCTGATCTAGAATCAGATATCACAGAGAACTCAGTCCACGGATGACAGGACAGAGGATGAAAAAAAAAAAAAAACAACCACAGCATTACTGAACAAAACAAACAGAAAAACAAATCATTTCAAAGACTGATCATGGTGTGTCCGATGAGACTGATTTGAGCGTTTGGCCGTGTGTCCAGAGAGACACTAGACGGGGAACATCATCACGTCACATACCGCAAAATTCACAAGATGACATTTGTACACAATTGAGAAACATCAATACAACAACAACAACATAAAAAATCTAATAAATAGAATCATGTACAATCTGTTTTTGACAGTTTTTTTTGTGACTCGTCACATATATCTGGATCTTTCACTTTGGAAAATGACAAAAATTAACATTCTGTCATTTACTCGCCCTCAAATCTGTGTGACTTTTATTATTTATTGGAACGAAAAGGAGAACTGTTGCATACAATGCAAGGGGATTTGCGTGCATTCAAATGTGTTACAGTACATTAAGAGGCATCATGCCAGGTTTGAAGTCATTGATACTAAATGCTATTGGTTCTTGCACGAATACAATGAAAGTGAATGGGGGCAGGTCAAGGACCCAATTGGACAAAGAAGTATATACACTTTTTTGTCCATTTGGGGCCTTGACCTGTCCCCATTCACTTTCATTGTATGAACATTCTACTAAATATCTCGTTCTGAGTATATTTGGAAGAAATATACAGGCTTGGAATGTAATAAATTATTGTCCTTTTTGGGTGGCAACAGCAGAAATAAAGTTTACATTTCACTGATCTAAAACTTGACAGGACATTCTTTACAGTCCTCAGAAATCCACAGTAACTATTTCAAATTAAAAGGGCCATGAATGTCCATGGCCAGTTGCACTCTATCTTTTCAAAATGTTCCAGACTTTAACAAATATGTAGTTCTAGATTCGATTTTGCTAAGGTCTTAGAACTTGTTTTCTTAGATTCAATGAAATCACACAACAGAATAATAAATAGAGAGTTGCAGAAACAGCCTGTAACTGAACGATACGTCCTGCCCTCATGCGTGGGTGGAAATGCAGACGCATAAAAACACACATGGCATGTCCTCAATAACCGTTTTGGCTTTATAATATGAAAACAACAGTCTGCAGGGGCTAAGCAACAACACAGTGATCAAGCAAATTTAGAGTCGTGTTTGAACAGTCTTTCAGCAGATGGTGTCAATAAAAGGCGCAATCTGACCAACACAAAGAATATCACAATCATAATCATGATATTAATATTTGTAAATGCAGCATGATCTTAATATTCTGTGTTAGAACGATTGGCAAAGATGTGTGTTTTTCAAATCATTGTCATACTTATTAAAATATAGCCTACTTTTGTGAAACAAGAATAGTTAGAGTACAAATAGAAGAAAACACCTAAAAAATGATGTGCTGTTTGGATGCACAATGTGATCCATACAGACTTTTGGCCACATAGAGTGTTGCAATTTATGGATATTTATTTCCCATTTCATTAACATAATTATTTATTTATTTTTACCACATCCTTGACGTAAATATCTGTTTTAGTCGCAGCTGTTTCTTACCCTCTATCAGTATACAAATTATAAACAGAAAATATATGTGATATCATCCTAATGTTTCACATAAGGGTATACTGAGGCATCTGGATAAACAATTCACAGTAGAAGTAGTCAAATTTAAAGTTTTAACAAAAATATATGCCTTCTATTTCCTGATGCAAATACTGCAGAAATTGAGTTAAAATGTTACTAAACACACATGTTCTACCATGTTCTGTTTTGATGGACTCTGTTTTTAGGCCCGTTATACATCTAATATAGGATATACATGTCTAGTTTTGTCTCCCATATGTACTAGAACACTATTTTAATGATATATAAGACTGCTGTTGTTTGATAATAAACAATTGTTAAAATAGAACTGATAATTGAATGAACTACAATTCATAGAAGTATGATGCAGAAATATAAAAAGCAGTATTAATTCTCTACTAGGTAATTGCATACCCTGCAACAATGCATTTCATTTCTAAAGAAGGCAAATATTGGCTTTCTAAGTGGCAATCACACAAATTCAGAGATGAATTCTCTGTAACACTTTTAAATGTTGATATGAGCTTTTTTTAAAGGGAATGTACCAACCTCAAGTCTACCCACATTACTAACTTGGGAATAAATGTGTCTAAAGGAACAGTGGTCCAGTGGTTAAACCTGTTTCACAACTAGATTCACACCTTAGGCCAGTTGCACATTAAGACATCAACTGCAAACTCCCTATTACATTGGTCTGACCAACTTCTGACAATCCCACTAAATGCTATCAAGAGTCCAAATAAACTCTCTCACACACATACAATATTCAACACAAGTGTCAGTGAACACAGAATGATTGTTTTTCATTCCGACACACAACTTGACCCATTCACTTTACAATTGTAACCAGACTACAAGTCTTTTGGTCGCTGTCTTTTTGTCCATTTCTTTGTCTTCCGTTCTAGTTCTTCATGTGTTCCATGCCTCCGTGGCATGGGCGTGGCTGTAAAGCATCTTGGCAATCTGATTTGCTGCTTGGCTTCTGTTCATTGGGAGGTGAGGTGGGCGGGGTGGTGGGAGTGGTTTGGTGACTATGATGGGCAAGATGAAGTGCCGGGGATGAGGAGCAGAGGTCAAGAACTTTGACCTCATGCTTTTTTAGGGGGAGGGGCCAGTTTGATAATTTCATCTTCTGATGGTTGGCGAATGATATCTACAACACAGAAGAGAGACACAAAGAGAACTCTGTTACAGACAACATTACACAGAGTGCTGGGTAGTCACTGATTACATGTAATCTGGATTACATAATCAGATTCCAAAAATTAAGAACTTGTAATTAGATTATATTAGGCCTATATTTTAACTTTATCTTTTTTTTTATTGTTTACATGATTGCATGTTATTCTCACAATGGTAGTAACATTTAACAAATTATTCATAAATCATTGATTCTACTTTTGCCATGTTTCAAATTTCTATAAAATTCTACTGCTTATATATGTTCATGTTTGTTTAATTGCACACACAGATCAGTCACTAGTCATATGTCTATAGCCGCGTTTCCACCGCAGGAACTTTCCTCAGGAACTAGGGACTTTGGGGTGGTACTCGGTGTGTTTCGACCGCAGGGACCAGGGTCTAAATGAAGTTCCGGGTAGAAAGACCCTGCTCGTGAGGTAGTACTTTTTCAAAGTTCAGGAACTTTCGGGGGTGGACTTTGGGCACTGAACATGCTGATTGGTTAAGTTCGCACAGCATTTTGATTGGTTGACTCCACGCAGCATTTTATTTAAACCACCATTTTTTAAAAGTCTGTTGTATTGTGTACAGTAAGAGTTGTTTGCATTTCGAATCAACAATGGAGTTTAAAAAATACGACCGATGGACTGATGACGCGGTTTATAGGCTTTATTAAGCTTATATGCGGAGGACGGAATCCAGCGGAAACTGGAAAGTCACGCGCAGTCCTACGTTACCAGACTTCTTTGCCAAATCTTCACAGTACTTTAGACCGCGATGGAAACGCAGACAGCAACAGGTCTGGGGGACAAATTCTTCCGGGTAATTTCAGTGGAAATGCGGCTTATCACTGAAAACTGAGATCCACACCACATTTGATCACTGCATTTACGGAAATCATTTCAATTCTAAGAAGTGTTTTCTAAACATTGCATTTCTAATCGTCTCCTGACAAACACATTAATTATCATTTGAATAATTACTAAATGATTAATTTGACCATTCACTGTCTCTGGAAGGCTTTTGTCTTTCAAACACATTAAAATGAAAATTCACGTCATTTTTTAGTAAATGTTTTATTTTTGATAGTTTTTATTTTAAAATTATTTATAGATCAAAAAAAAAATGGCATATGTATGTTTTTTGTTGAGTATCATATTTGATACACCAGGCTTTTATGCCTCATATGGTATGATATAGTAAGAAAATGAAGAAAAAAAAAGAGCTCAATTTTATGCAGAGGCCCAAAAATCATCTTTGTTTGCACATGCAACCCAATTTCCTGAGAAGGGGAATGAGATGCTGCATCTGGTATTGATGCTATGGGGAGTGTCATCAGCCTGACCAGTGTCTGAGGTACGTGTAAACAAAAGCCAATAATCATTGAGAAACGGCAGTCCATGACATCGCAGAGCGCCCGTGAGTATAAAAGGGTGCACATCAACTCTTTTGTCTGAGGGAGATGTGTAGGCAGGCCTGAGGTTTGTCAACGAGACACAGCGTCTCTTTCCCCTTCTCAGGGAACCAGGTTGCATATGCAACCAAAGACATTCCCTTTCGAAATGGAACTTCGATGCTGCTCCTGGTATTGATGCTATGGGGAATCAATACCCACTACATCATACTATGGGAATGACTACCTTACTAGGCTGTGAAAATGCACAAACATAGTAGGCATAGCATAAAATACCCAGTCGAAGTCAGGACCGTATCAACCCCATGGTCACATCCCATGTAACTCATAAAAGTGGCGCTATTCCCTAAGCCAATATACTAGGAATGATCTATGCTCTACGGCAAGACAAGTCCCGGGCTGTTCCACCTTCATCCCTCCTTTGCGAGACAGGGCTCAGCATGTCAGGTATATCTCACCAGTATTTGACAACATAGGGAGCAGCCAATCACAAGGTAGCTTCTACTCCATTTTAAACCCTACCTAAAGACCCAAAAGTAACTGGGGCAGGCCAGCCCATACCCTGCCTTGAGTCAATAGCCGCGTTTCCACTGTCGGGCCAGTGCGAGCCAGGGCTTTAAAAACCCAACAGTAGTTAGGGAGGGAGGTAGGCAAAGTAGAGGGAATCTATACTGTCCAACACAACTCCGTTCAGCCTGCATCAAACCTCATGAACCTCCAGAGAGGGATATATCTCATGAAAGCTTGTAAACTTCTCTACGACTGCCTCATTGGCAGACCGAAGAGATCAGAGTGTAAGGTCAAAGCATTGAAGATCAATATTTTTCCTTTTTCCTTATTACAGATGCCCCTCTTGGAAACTATAACAACCATAGAATGACCAATGCACTGGCTGTGTGCTTTGTAGCATGGATGGATAGATCTGTGGCTTGTGCATATATATATATATTTTTGGACTGCCTCAGGAGATAGTACCACTCAATGGGCGGGGCTTGGAGTTGCTGCAACACCTGCGTCCTAACCTTAGGCAGGACACAATCCTCTGGCAGCACTGCTGTGTGGAAATTGGGCGGATTTCTTAAGATTTTTGTGAATCCGGCCCAGACTTTCATTCCACGTGAAAAAAGCCAAGCCAGACGGAAGCTCCCTTACCACGGCTCATCCTCAAGAGCTGAATGCGTTTGCTCCATTGGCAAGGCAGGAACCTTCAAAGAGGACGCAGAACCAAGGGAAGGGATAGCTAACAAGCTGCTCTTCAACTGGGGCATCCTCACATATCGTTGCTCACACAGTCTCAACACATGAGGATAATTTGAATACATGGGAGAGACTATATGATCTAAATATAAATTCCTCCATTATCTTGACACCTCAGTGTGGAGACATAGAAGGAATAAAAGCCCACAAACTTATAGGTGGGACAATGGAGGAGGCGGATTATTAATAACACCCGCCTCAACTCTCTCTGCATCTAATTCCTCAGAATTAGACACATCACATTAATCAGTCAGATCGTAGGCAGCCACAGAGGGGCTTCCTGAAATGACATGAAAACAACATAGCAGGAGAAGCCCAAAAGAGTAAAACTTCAGTCAGGCTCCTCCCTGTGCTCCACCTACACAGCAAACACATCACAATGAATGCGTTCAGCTCCCTTGAGAGCAGAGCACACTACTTGCAAGCGCTAGATTCTTAATATAGAAGAATCAAGCAATAACAGATCCTCTTACTGCAAATGCAACATAATGATTGCATCCAGCTCGCTATGGAGTCAAACACTCCAATCGACTTTTATCTTGCACATACAAACAAGCAGCTGAACAAGCGGCTCCTGAAGACAAAAAAGCTGATGATGTGTAAAGGCCCTTTCAAACTGAGCGTGACGCGATCAAGCTAAGCGAATCGCCAACGAACGGAGCTCTCACACTGAACACGAAATGATTGATTTGTTTGCAAGATAGGTGGTGCTGACCGAGAATAAAATTTTTGTTAGCATCTCTAAGGTTTTCCCATTTGGCTTTAACCTCGTCCGCTGCACAACATACAACAGTTAATTCAATTTCAAATTCGGTTTAATTGTCTGTGAGGCTAGTGCATATGCTGTTTTTCAGTTCATTTATTAGACGCGCTCCAATTCACGGAGACCATGAAAGCACGTCCTGTTCATTTTCTTTTCTTTTACAAAGGCACAATGTTGTCTTGTTGTTGGGAGTTTACACAAATAAAAGTAGTAGCGACTTTAGTAGGCAATTATTCTTTTCTGTATGACGAGAGATGATGGAGTATTTTAAGTTGTTTCCACAGTTGATAGGAAAATGCGAGTGATGGCACCGGCACCTCCACCATGTCATGCAGTGCGCGCTCCACACTCTGCACAAACACTTGGATATGCGCCTAATAAGAGCGAACATTTATCTAGATTAACGTTAGAGTGAGCGGCCATGCCAGACGGATAAGTCCTCTTCATGTTTAACAAATCAAATTATGTTGTATTTTCTTACGCCAGTTTGAAAAGGGCGGCTGAAATACAACACTTAGCCTATACAGATAAACGGCCAATGCTGGTGTTTTTCTTTAAATAAATTTGTTTAGGCTTTAAAATAAATATTGTTTGTGGGCTAATTAATGCCATAATAATTTATGTTTATTTTATAGGCTACTTATATTTTTAATGTTTGCTTCGCATTGAATACCATTCAAAGGATTTGTTGTGCACCGCAATGCCATCCTCCCATAGAAAGCCACTTTAAGAGTTTTCTTTATAATAAAGGGTTTCTATGAAAGGAAAACGCTTAACGTGTAATTAAATGCATTGAGTTCATATTCTGGGCTCATCTGCTTTTCTGTAAGATAGTATGCTTATTAATAAGGTGTGTACAGAATTTGATCTTTTAACATGAATGTCCATTGGGGGCTGCTATTGCTTCAGCTTTTTGAACGTAGAAGTATGATAAAGACATGATAGGCTATATACATTTTATGTGGATAAAGGCATATTTTGTACATTACCACACATGTCTTTATAAGGCCTAGAACATTTGTCGTTTTAACGACATAATATCTCGTTATTACGATAAAAGATGTCATTAAAACGACATAACATCTCGTTATTACGAGAAAAATATTTAGTTTTAACGATATAATTGAGTGGAAAAATAATATGTGGCTCTGACGACACCCAAGACGACGAAATAGTTAGTGAGGTAACAGCTGGAGCAGATCATGACCATGCAGTCACTCCTCTCTTCCAGCTATGTTTATGCATTTCTGAAAACAAATTATGAAGCAACTTTCCCGTTATATTTTATTAAATCTATTATTGAAGCCTTTATTACATTTATGTCCTTTCACTTTCAAGTCATAATATAATTTTAGTTAATTCTGACACAAATTACTTTTCCAGGAAGATATCACCATACTTTATTTCTCCAAATAATGCTGGCACAACTGAGCAATAAAATTAAGATAAACAAAGTCTTAAAATGACCTAAAATGACTATTATAAAAAAATATTTGTTTTGTTTTGAGTGCGTAGCGGAGTGATTGAATGAAGCTCGACAAGTCGAAAAACATCCGCTGATGTAATTGCTGGTAGATTCTTCAGGGAAGTTGTGAAGAGTAACATTAGCGCCTTACTCCATTTCACTGGAAGTCGCTTTAAAAAAGGCCTATTGGTACCGGTTTGACTTCTTTGCTCGCTGTTTTGCTATTATTCTCGTGCACTGACTAGTTCACTAAGCTGAACAGTCAATCAGAGTTCTCTCTCTCACCGACGGCCCGAAGCCGATTCAACATGTCGAATCGGCGGAAAAAAAGCAGACGAGGACCAATTTCAGCCGATGCTGTGGAACACACTGAGAAAACTTAGTCGGCTGACACACAAAAACTGCCCGACGGCCAACCGTCGGCTTGGTGTGCCGGGCTTTACAAGCCGTGCACACACAGACTCTCCCGGTGCTCGCTATGTTGTTTTCTAGGTCATGCAAGCATTTGAACAACGTCGTTGTATCGATCGGTTCATCATATAAAGTCATTGTGTCTCTTCAAAAGACTTGGATTTGGATTAGATCGCACTCGATTGATTATTGTTACGATGCCTTGGATCTTTTAAGCTTTAGAGGCATGGACATTAAATGGAGGGACAGAAATCTGAGGTATAAAAATATCTTAATTTGTGTTTGGGAGTTTAATGAAAATCGTATAGGTTTGAAGCGACACGAGGGTGAGTACATGGTGACAGAATTGACATTTTTGGGTGAATTATACCTTACAAATTCAGTAATCTATCTCTATTTACATCAATGATACATATCGTCACATTTTTATATTGCAATATGTCAATATAACGATGTATCATTACACCCCTATTTGGTACTACACAGAAACCATCATCGACTGTGATCAAAAGTGGTTTTTGATTAAATAATGGGCAGACATGCATTATTTAGTGTTTTATAAACTGAACGCCACACCTGCTTACCAGTTCTCATGCAAAAATGTCTTATTCTTTATTGTTATAAAAATACCCCAAGCCACATGAAAAACACATATCATCGTAATCATATATTGGCTTCATGTTTCCACTGTAGAAACGTTTCTTTCAGATATGTATGTGCGGTACCCCGTGTGGAATGAGGAAATTAACACAATGTCATCATTCGGAGGGTCATAGGGATCTATTGTTTAGATTCAAGAGTGTCATTGCGTCATACATTCTTGCCATTTAATTGTGCTCAGTGTGAAAGGGCCTTAACTCAGGCATCCTTTTATTCTCACGGGTGCTCTGTGTGGGACGCCGTGGACTGCCGTCTGCCAATGATTATTGGCTTTTGTTTACATGTACCTCAGACACTGGTTACGCTGATGGTGTTACCCATAGTGTCAATACCAGACAAAGCATCGAAGTTCCACTTCGAAAGGGAAATGCAATTTGGTGCAGATGCTGATATTTGTATGGTCAAAAAATAAGAAAATTCTGATAGCTTGTAATGTAAAACAATGGAGAGGCGGTATTAACATTAAGTGACATGGTATCTGACGCACAGAAGCCAATGGCACATGTCACTATGCGTATTGGCACATCCGGTGGCACATCCGGTCTTCATTGGCATGTGCCATTGGATAGTGGCATGTGTCACTGACATTATTGGCATGTGCCAGTGGTGGATAGTGGCATGTGTCACTGCACTGACATCGCAACACACTGACACTGACATGTCACCTGACTGACACCGAGTCGCGGAACATGTCACCGTGTTGCGACACCTCCAGTAGTGACTAAAAGATTAATTAAACACCTATAGCCTACTGACGTAATTGTGGCACAAAATCCTAAATAATTAGTCTAATTTTGTGATTTTTAAAATATCAATTAAACGAATTAAAGTGCATTAAGATTTTTTCAAACGTGTTATTTGTGTCACGTCTTTATTTGATTGGTATGTGCCACTGAATGTTTTGTAATACCAGAGCTACTTTATGATGTTTATCTCGCAAAGTCACAAACTGCCCATTCTAGGAAAGACACGAAAAAAAATCTATCATGGGTTACTACGAATACAGTCGCGTCCGTTACTGTAAACCTTTGTTTTTGCGTGATGCTGCACAGACGCACGCCAGTAGGTGTCAGTATAAGTGAGTGTAACACTGGCCAGCGCATCTGTGGCTTTAGGCTAATATTTCAAAAATAATTGTATCGAATTATGTATGTAGGCTACACATTAACTTAGCGATATTATAAATCATATTTTTTGACAGCATAAAGCAAATTGTTATGCAAGTGGCATATGACGCAATCCATTGGCACATCTCACGTTTTAGTGACACATGCCAATATCCACTGGTGGTAGCCTACATGCCAGTTGGCCTGTGTCACTAAAACTGACTTAATGAAAAAAATCTTAATGCACTTTAATTCGTTTAATTGATATTTTAAAAATCACAAAATTAGACTAATTATTTAGGATTTTGTGCCACAATTACGTCAGTAGGCTATAGGTGTTTAATTAATCTTTTAGTCACTACTGGAGGTGTCGCAACACGGTGACATGTTCCGCGACTCGGTGTCAGTCAGGTGACATGTCAGTGTCAGTGTGTTGCGATGTCAGTGCAGTGACACATGCCACTATCCACCACTGGCACATGCCAATAATGTCAGTGACACATGCCACTATCCAATGGCACATGCCAATGAAGACCGGATGTGCCACCGGATGTGCCAATACGCATAGTGACATGTGCCATTGGCTTCTGTGCGTCAGATACCATGTCACTTAATGTTAAAACTGCTACTGAAACAATGAGATCTTTATAACAGTATAGCTGACTACTTTCATAAAATGGATAAAAATATCAGTTGTCACTCTACATCTCTGTCTTAGTGGGATGATATTAAAATGCTTGGTTTTATGATCAATGCTCTAGTATAGTTTTAAAACATAATGCAATACAATGATGATTAAGATATGACCAAATAAATGATACTCAAAAGTATGGATATTCTAGTAAACCTAAGTTACTTTAGTCAGTGTTCATCTTGAAATATTGCTAATATAAAAGTTACTCTTGTGTTTGTTATAAAAATCTGTAAAGACTTCACAGTAAAAAGACGTCACAACCTGAAGATGTACAGTTATAATTATACTAAGCCTTTTACTAGCTAAAAAAATAAAACTATAAACTATCCATCAGACCACAGAAGGCATGTAGTAGATTGTGTGCAAACAGGTTTTTCAGCAAAGTTGATCATGTTGATAATGTAGAAGCATTGGAAATTTGTGTATTAAAGATAATACAGTAGGCTTTATATGGTTAATGTAATCTCAGGTTCCTTTTGAGTAAATTACTGCCTACGTAGACAGCAAGACTGACAGTAAGACTCACTCCTTCAGAAGTAAATAGGATGAAACAGTGGAGCAATGTCAGAAATGATTGTAATGATTTGGTGGTGGTGAGACAGCATTCAGCAGACAGAGTGAAAATCCAAACGTAGTTTTTTTAACAAATGCAATCCAAGGTCATAGTCCATACCAGGCAGAGGGTCAAGCACATGTAAACAGTCCAAACACAAATACAATCCACTGAGGCAGATGGGAACAAGAAATCCAAATCCAATGAAAATATAAAGAAACCAGGAACTGCTCAAAATCCTGAACTGAACTGAACTGAACTGAACTTAGGCAAAAGGCATTTAAATAGACAGGGTGATGATCAAATGAAACAAAGCACAGCTGAAACAGATAAACTAATAATGAGCAGAGGATTCTGGGAAATGAAGTCCAGGAATAACAGAGTCTATGGAAATGGTAAGGGACTAGGCTGCCATCAGTTGACACATGATGGCACCTGCAGCTGACAGATGTAACAGCTATGATCTGTTGATTGTGTTTATTTTTATGAAGTAAAAGACACAGAGACTTTTAAAGGGAACTGATCTTTACCCTTATATTTCTTTGCAGAGGGGATGCGTGTGAGTTTGGTGTCAATCTCGTCGTCTTCAGAGATCTTTAGCACGGTTGTGCGGTACTCAATGACCCGGGTCAAGAGGTCAGGTCGCCGTGAGATCTCAAAGATGTGCTCTATGTAGGATAGGTCATCTATGCAAGACAGACAAATCACAGAGATGTCATATAAAACAGAACAAAAGCATAAAAACATATCTGTACTATAAATTAAACTGTTATTTAATGGAATGGAAATGCTTGTCATAAATCACTCAGACTCATGCTGTTTCTAATGCATTCAACTTCC
Source organism: Scardinius erythrophthalmus (assembly GCF_964197995.2). Lineage (NCBI taxonomy): Eukaryota > Metazoa > Chordata > Actinopteri > Cypriniformes > Leuciscidae > Scardinius > Scardinius erythrophthalmus. The sequence continues at coordinate 13,869,618 of NC_138222.1, read as the reverse complement.
TTTGTTGTTTTTTTGAACATAGAATGCTTGAGCATATTTAAACATGGTGCCTCAAAATGTGTCACACCCTTGTGAAAAAGAAGTGCACTAAATTATATTGAATGTGCACTGGCAGTGTACTTCAAATCTTAAAATTATTTTTTATTTTTATTAAAGCTGTACTTGTAGATAATATAAAATTAATTAAATAAAGGCCAATAAAGTAAACTTAAAGAAAGTAAACTTTCATGACTATGTTTCTTAACACACTTATATGGAATGATTCTCTAGACAATATTCAAAAGAAATTGTAAATTATATTTGCAATTGCATTTTCAATTTGTATACACAAATGCGTGATTTGCAATTGCGTTCTGGATTTTCTTTTCCGTGTATGTAACGTCTACCAAATTTCAAATAAAAACGCCCATTTGCAAAAATTTAAAAAAAAGTCCATTTGCAATTTAATTTGCAATGTCTTACCAGTTATGACCCTGTCATTTTGGAATAGAAATAGAAAATCACCTATTTACTATTTCACTTCCTCCGCGTCCTGCCCCGACCCTCGCAAAATTCAAATGGAATCGCAATCCCCATTTGCACTTGCATTTCCGATGTCCACAGTCAAATGTCAATAGCCGATTTTCCACTGTCGGGCTAGTGCGAGCCCAGGCTAACTTGCTAGGAGAGGACAAAAGGAGATGAGTCTGTCTGCGGATTGCAAGAGAGGGGCGTAACTTGAAGGGGGCGTAACTTGAAGTTGTCCAAATCACACTGAACCACACAAGATGTCAGAACGAGATGTTGTTGGCAAGATAGAGACCTGAATAGAGAGGACATTTTGCACAAGATCTTCATCCTTGTGGTGCCACAAGATGGTGATCCTGCAATTCGTACCCTTGCACTCACATGCACATGTTTCTGGAGGATAGTGAGAGAGGAATCCTTTCTGAAGGCAGCACACTTCTGCTGGCTTGACAGTAAGTTTTGTCTCTTTCCTTCTGCCCTCCTCACATATTTTTAGAGGTAAAGCACCTCTGAGCTATAGGTGAAAGTCACTCACTCACAGGATCATGGTACACTCAACTTTTTACATTGCAGCAAGGGCAGAGCAAAGCGTTTGGAACTTGGAGCTTGTCAATCTGTGTCCTGCAGATGCCAGCAACACAACATATTAGATGGCCCCTGGAGTGGTCACTTGCCATTATTAAAATGTAAATGCATGTTGTACATAGATGTTGCCTAATTTATTCTTTTCTAAACCACCATATGAGTTTCCTATGTGATTTCCTCCCTATCTGATCTCCCGTTGCATTCAATGCAATTATATGTACAAAGACTGTAAAAGGATACTGGGGATGTGGACAAAGAGGAGAACTTCAAGGGTTCTACTCTGAAAATGATTTTGCAGGATACTGCAGCATGGACTGTTTTATGCGGCTGGAGGCACCATCTGATTTTCTATATAAAATATTAGTCCCAGAACTATGGAAGCTTGTTTCCGCCACTGAAAAATAAATAAATAATAATAATTGCGAATTTTTATCTCACAATTCTGACTTTTTTTCTCACAATTGTGATATATCAAGTCAGAATTGTGACTTTTTTTTCTCAGAATGGCGAGATATGAAGTCAGAATTGTGAGAAATAAAGTCGCAATTCTGAGAAATAAAGACGCAATTGCGAGATATAAAGTCGCAATTCTGAGAAATATAGTCGCAATTGGGAGATATAAAGTCGCAATTCTGAGAAATAAAGGCGCAATTGCGAGATATAAAGTCGCAATTCTGAGAAATAAAGTCGCAATTGGGAGATATAAAGTCAGAATTGCATGATATAAAGAAAAAAAGTCAGAATTCTGACTTCATTAACACGCAATTCTGACTTTATATCTCGCAATTCTGACTTTATAACACGCAATTGCGACTTTATTTCACGCAATTCTGACTTTATATCTCGCAATTCTGACTTTATAACACGCAATTGCGACTTTATTTCACGCAATTCTGACTTTATATCTCGCAATTCTGAGAAATAAAGTCAGAATTGCGAGATGTAAAATCGCAATTGTGAGATAAAAAGTCGCAATTATCTTTTCAAATGTTTTATTCTGTGGCAGAAACAAGCTTCCATACAGAACACATAGATTGGGTTTGCATAAACCCTCAATGTGTTGCCCTTCAAATAAAATATTTTGTGATGAGTGTGCTTGTTAATTTGTCTCAGTGTCATAAGATGTGTTTGAAAGCGGTGCATTTAGCTGTTCATTTGTGCTGTCAAAAATTTATTGTCAGCACATCAGGCATACAATACAACATGAAAAGATGTAAAAAAAAAAAAAAAAATGTTTTAGACAAAGCCCAATTCCAAAAGGATATATTAGTGCTTGCTCCACAGTCTAGTTGAGGTGGGACAAATAATTGCAATATGGTTTCTTGCAATACATTATCAATACCTTGGCACAAATGCAGATTGCAGCTTACTTTACTGTATACAGACAAAACAAGCATTTTGAAGATGTCATCTCAGAGGTTTCTGTTCTTGAACAGCTAAGAGTCAGTTTAATTAACTCTAATATGTTCAGTTTATGTTAAACTCGTGCAAGAGTGATTCAAAAGCATACGGAACTGTTCTCTAATCGTTATCGCGGTAATTTGATGTCATACACCGAAGCTATCGCGGTACTTTTGAGCGATTCAAAAGCATAAGGGAACTGTTCTCTAATCCCTCTTGTGGTAATTTGGAAGTGGGCATAACTTGAAGGAGCGTGACTTGAAGTGGGCGTAACTTGAAGGGGCGTAACTTGAAGTCTTGCAGGGTACAGACAGATTCTATTGGAAAAAAGCCTCGGACCTCAAGCACTGAGCCTGAGTGAAAACAGCTGACTGAAAACTAGCTAGATCACAAAATGAGCATGACAGAAGCAAATGTTTGGCCTTTTCTTAAATAGGCCTACTTAAAGGAACACTATGCAGTTTCCATTTTTCTCAAACAGCGACCCCTAGAGTCGCTGTGGAGTACTTGTATTTAACGTTACTGTCGTAAATACCACTCACGCAGAGCCGTGTCTGCACTCTTCTGACCGCGCTTTCTTCGTTTTCCTTGTCGACTCTGCCTAGTGTCTTCCATAGAGGCTGCTTCATATGTTGTTGATGTATGTGACGTCGTGTCGTAAAGCAAGTCGTGATTCTCACGAGATTTGGCGGGCCAACACCTCTCAAACTTGCATTGCTGGTTTTGCCAGCAGCGTACATTTTATTTGTGTCAGGAGTGCACATCAATCATGCTGAATCAAACTGGTATTTAGTATTTCACATAAAAAGAGAACACATACCTATTCAGTTGCACCTGCTTCCATTTATTTGTAATCACAGGAATGCATAGAACTCCATTAAGGCTTTTAAATCAAAAGGCTTACACATTTAGAAAAATATAGATAAATTATTTTTGAGCATTTCTATTATTTGTTCATGAAAAATTAAATAATTCATGAAATTATGTGATGATTGTGATCTGAGGAGGGTTGGGCAATCTCTCCCGTCCTTATCCTTTCAGCCAGAGCAACAGAGGGAGCTCATGAGAAGAAAACAGGATTTATTAGTTATATGAGTTAACCGGAGTGAGTGACAGATATGCAGATGCATTAGTCCGGTATCAACAAAGAGAAAGATAAAACATTAAACCGAATAAATACACGATTATGATCATATACGAGTTGTCTACGTTCTTTAAGCAGTATCTGGAATTTTCCATAAACGTATGTAATTATTATCACAATGATTAGCATAAGCATTCTTTAACGTTGCATGTAAGTCCGTGTCTGAATGTAGGCTACTTAAAATGTTTTAAATGTCGAAGTTAGCTGGTAGCCTGATATTATAACATTGGAAATGAGCAGCGGTGTTGACCATCTCCTGTCTCAGGTAAACTCCACCTCTCTTCATGGCCAATCCTCAAGCCACAGTTGGCCTGCTTTGGACCAAGCAAGGTATTCAGCGGGCCAAAAAAAAAACCTGGCCGAGAAAGCCCAGATGAGGCCGATCAAGCCCCGGAAGTGACAGTGACTTGCTCTGGCATGCACTAGCACGATTCGCTTTTGGCCCAACAGTGGAAATGTGGCTATTCAGTCTTGAGGGTGGGGTTTATTGATATAGTCGGAAAGTATGCCACGCCCTGAAGTGGTGGAAAACAAAGCACTGTTTTCATCGTTATTCATTCCTATAAGGAAAACGAGGAAAAATGTACAATGTGTCTATTTTTGTAACAACAACAAAAAACAATTGTCGTAAAACTGCTGTGTAGTTTTTTGCACTTTAAACAAAGCCAAAAACCTACCAAACCAAACAGAAATGAAACCAAAAGAAGACTGCTCTGGTTGCAAGCTACTTGCCAAGAAGAAATGAAGATACATCTGTGGAATCCCACAACTAAGCAGCATGTATGTCAAAAATGTTTCAAATGTCAAAATAAAGATACAAATATAGTTTGTATAAAAATAAAATGCTGAAATGAAGCAGAATTCAGAGCATCCTCCTACGAACATGAACTGTGGTTTTCTTTTTGCTTCTTTTTTTCTGGTTGCCAGGTAAACATAAAATCAAATTGAATTTAAGTAATTTGGCATGTTTTTATTGCAAAAATAGCCAAATTCCCCGTTTTCCACCACTTGTGGGCATGGCATACTTTTCGACTATATCAATAAACCTCACCTTTAAGACTGACTGACATTTGACTCTGGGCATCGGAAATGCAAGTGCAGAGGGGATTGCGATTCCATTTGAATTTTGTGAGGATCGGGGCAGGACGCGGAGGAAGTGAAATAGCAAATGGCTGATTTTCTATTGCTATTCCAAAATAGCAGGGTCAAAACTTGTAAGACATTGGAAATGCAATTGCAAATGGACTTTGCATTTCCATTTGAAATTTGGCAAACATGTTACATACACGGGAAAAGAAAATCCAAACACATTTGCAAATCACGCATTTGTGTTTCCATGTCACAACATATGTGTGCACAAATTGAAAATGCAAGTGCAAATACAATTTGCAATTCCCTTTGAATATTGTCCGGAATATCATTCCATACATTTAAGTACACTTTTAAAAAGTGCATTAAAAAGCTATATTGCAAAGACAATAGAATTATGAAATTACATGTAAAGAAGCAGATCCAAAAAAGCACTCTAAAGCACTCACTCACTCACTCACCTATAATACATTTTAAATTAATTGCAATTAACATGCAATTAAGTATCTGAAAACATTACTCACACTTAAATATTTTCTTTTAAAGTATATTAAATACTTTTATTAAAAGTATGTAAGTGTACTTCTTTTTCACAAGGGCGGTTATGTCAAACATCGATTGTTCTTCCTTTCAATCACGGCACTTGAGAGGCATGGCAGAGAGGGAGAATATCAGTGACTAATGATTTTAAATGAAAATTAAGGTTTGATTACTTCATTCACTCTGTTGATGGAAACTGAAGAGGCCAGTGTCTTTTGCTCTCTGTCTCACCTTGTGCCAGTTTGTCATTCTTCTCCAGGTAGCTGAACCACTCTTTGGAGGAGATGATGGAGTTACTCTGTTCTTCAGGGATGTCCTCCTTACAGGCTGACTTTAGCTGCTCCACGTCTTCATTAGTGATGTTCTCAGACAGATCACTCAACAACGAGCTGTATTCAGACATTCTCTGGGAAAGACAGACAGAATGAACAGATAAGCACAAAAACGTATATGTAAGCTCTGCTTCATGTAAAAGCATTGTGCGATATCAATATAACCTAAGAATGTCTTTCTGTAATACGAACAGTATTACCAGAAATAGTATAAATCCCTCTCTAGGACTAGTACTAGATGCATGTATCAATGTCCTAAGGTTTTGACTTTTTTGTACTTTTTGTCATTGCTTCATTCATTTTTTGTTTGTTTGTGTGTTTTGTATTTTTGTCAGCCATTTCATTTTTTTCATTTGTTCATTTGCTTGTAATCCTTTTTTGTTTATTTGAATACTTCCTGAAAAAATAAGAGGTTTTGGATTTTTTAGACCTGGGATAGTCTTGTGCACTTATTTCCTGAGGCGCTCTCAATGATGTAATGACAGGCTCAGAATGACGTAATCGGCAACGACCATTTCTGGGATATTTTGGCTACATTTTTCTACGAGGAAGGAAGTGGAGACATCTTGTCCATCTTTTTACAGTCTATGGGACAGACCCTGAGGGTTATAGGTCAAAATTTCCCTTGTCACAGCTCTCTGTCTCCCTCTAGTGGAACTCATGACCATCACAATTAACAAAAGCAAGATCTTCCCACTTCCTCAAATTCCTGCCTCACAAACAGTGCTGTTATCATCAGCACCTTCATGTTGTCAAAATACCAAGACGTGGTACGATATACTGCAAGCTCCATGTGGCCACATTTACTGTGATGGCAAACAAATCAATCTGAAAGCGTTTGCTGTTGGCAGCCCACATGAGGACAGAGGTCTGAGGAAACTGTGCAGGATCCAAAGCCAAGATGGACGCCTCTGTTATTTTACAATGTATTGTTTGTGCTGTGTGACAGCCGGTTTAACAGTGCAGACATTCTACATTCATCACCCTCAATGTCACTGGTATAATACAGTGTGTGAGTGTGTGTGAGTGATGGAAGAAATAGAAGGCATCCCTCCAACACACGCTTTATAAAAATTTCATTTATGTACAAACACTGTTGCCATGCTGCTGTTTATTTGCTACCATCTGTGACAGTATCTGTAAACCGCACTGATCTGCTGGTGACCTAAATACAGCGCTGTAGTTACGTTATCCACCAGCAGAGGGAGATAAGAAAAAGATAAGGAGAGAGAGAGAGAGAGAGAGAGAGAGAGAGAGAGAGAGAGAGAGAGAGAATAATAATGTATTAAGTCCATGCAAATGTAGTTTGACATCTCATGTCACATCCAAAATCAGAGCAATGCAAAGAATAGTGTTAGAGATTCAGGTAAGTGCACGGGTTTAAATTTAGCTCTTATCATGACACTCAACATGCCTCTTGCTTTTGTTAACACTGTACACAAATAAAAATGGTTGTGCAGCACATAATTAATAGAAAGACAAGAACAATCAAAATTCAGTATGCAAATAGATCTGAAAGAAGACTGATCATAAGATAGAATGCAAACATTATTGTTACCCTTACAAAAAAATAAGTTTATTCGTGTGTGCTATAGGTAGCCTGTGCTTCTTAACTAAAAATAAGTATACTTTCAGTCTACTTTTTATACTTCTCAAAAAATATACGTCCATGTACTTCTCAGAAATATACTTAAAATTACAATTAAATACTATTAATACTGACAGAAAAGTGTAGGTATATTTGGCCTATACTTGCACTCAATCTTTTGATCAAGATGTACTTAAAAGTATAATTAAGTATTCCAAGTATGGATTGGCTTGTAGTTGTGTTTAGTCTAGGGATGTGCCGTTCAAGATTTTTGCAGTCGATACGATAACCAATTTCTTGTCATCATGATCGCCCAGTACTGATCCCAATAATTCAAGCTTTATATGAGTAATATATAAGGTCTCTGTTGAATGTCACTGTTCGAGGGCGCATATGATGCAAGCACCCTTCTAAAACCTAAAATGACAAATGGGACACCCTACGGTCTCATGGACTTAACGGACACATGCACGCAACAGCTATTGAAAGTCCACTAGACCGAAAGTGCATATGAAGTGTGCCATTTGGGACAGGGCCTTAGTGACAACCGATCGAGTCATAGAATGTGTTTATAGGCCGATACCGCTCTGCAAAAGATCGATCAGATCATCCCTAGTTTACTCTTTTGATTGAGTATCCTATTCACATAGTATATGTATTAGTATAATAAATATTCACATTATTTACATAGTTTTACATACTGTCTTAAACTTATGTTTTGGCATCCAATACAACAGATTCGTTTGAAAATATTGATTTATAAAGAAAACAGAGTGTTCCTAATTCTGAGTATGGGAATTTTTGTGTAGTTCACTGGTAGTGTACATAGGAATTTACTTCAAATCTGAAAACTAAAACTCTCCCCACCATTGATGGAATTTTCCTTCATTTATAATACAACGCTTCCCTGGCCATTGACGGAATGTTCTCAATGTTAAACGGTTGGGGGGCGCTATTACGCATCTTCTGAAAGAGCACAGAATCTCCAGACGAAGGATACACAGAAACAAGCATTAAAAGCATCGCTTACGCACATGTAAGCTAATGTGATCATCAAACATTAAACAGCATGAAATATAAATGAAAACTGCGTTACTGAATGAAATGTCAACCCAGGAAGAGCTATAGCCAGGACTGTGCAAGCTTTGGGGGCAGTGGCGTGCCCAGACCTCTGCTGAGGCAGGGGAGGAATTGGATTCCGGACGAGGGGATCGGCCTCAGTTGAAATCGCGTTCCGGGGGGCACTGCAATTCGACCGAAAGGCCACTTCATTTTTAGTAAGGTGACATCATCACTGCCTGTTACGTTTTGAAAGGTGAACACTAAATAATGAACATTTCAAATTGTATTCCTAAATTCCATTTTATAATATTTAAGGCTCAATAAAGGTAAGCCAGGGGTGCCCAATCCTGTTCCTTGAGATATACCTTCCTGCAGAGATCAGATCCAACCTTGATCCAACACACTTGTCTGTAATTATCAAGTCTTAATTAGCTGGTTCAGTTGTGTTTGATCATAATTGGAGCTGAACTTCAGGAAAGTAGATCTCCAGGAACAGGATTGGGCACCCCTGAGGTAACGAATCGCCAATGAACAGAGCTTTCACACTGAACGTGAAATGATTGCCGCTAAGTCACCCCTGCATGATAGGTGGCACTGACCGATAATACATTTTTCCTCATGTATGTAGCCTATCTCATAGGTTTTCCCATTTGGCTTTAACCTCGTCCGCTGCAAAACATACAGTACGAGTACGTGTAATAATTTCCAACTGCAATCTAAAGTGGATTTTGATTAAATAATGGACAGATAGTAAACTGAACAGTACACTTGCTTAGCATTTCTCATGTAATCATTTCTCATTCTTTATTGTTATAAAAAATACCCTGAGCCGCATGAAAAACAAATACAGAACATATATCATCGTAATCATATATTTATTTGGCTTCATATTTCATATGTAGAATCGTTTCTCTCAGTTGTTTATGTGTGGAACTCAGAACAAGGAAGTGAACACAATGTCGTCATTCGGAAGGGCAGGAGTTATGATCACATAATATGGTTGACAGCTCTAGAGTGAATGAGCTCTCTGACTCATAACAGACATGCACAGAAGAAAACAGCACTCTGTACACTGTTTCAAGCTCTTCAGATCACATAATGCAGTCTAAAATTAATAGAAATAATCTGTAAAGAACACGTAAGAAAGTTTTTGAAACAGTGCCACCACTCTCACACTTCTGTGCAACAGCTGTGGCTAGGGTAAGCTCAAATCTATAGAGTAGGACAGGTATGACATCACTTTATAGGCCAAAACGCAGAATTGAGTTAGCATTTTAGCACTTCCGGTTCCATCGTCCTGAAGTCAATGTTGTTGTTTTTTTAATGGGGTTTTGGCTAAATGGCTGAAATAAGGTCTGTGGCGAACACAAGCTCAAGACACTTTCACGTTTTATTCCATGGCATAAAATACATCAGTATTACCCCACTCGTGATTTTTTTTCGATGCTGTTAGGTGTCTTGAAAAAGGTGGTTGCTAACAAGTGGCTAAATGGGACTACAGAGGCTGTCAGGGAGATTAAACATCATCACGCTGAAAAGGTAAACTCAGTCCGCTTTTACAGCATCGTTATGGTTATAATTGTGCTCTTGCAAACTGTTCTAACTCAAATGTTCTGGGAAATTGGTGTAGTGTAAAATGGTGTGGTGTAGTTTGTTTATAGTCTACTTTTAGCTTTTTACTTCTGACTGCATTTAGGCTTCAAAATTCATAAAGGTTGTGTTCATCTGTGATAATTATCTTGATAGGAAAAACATGCAAGTATCATAAACTTTGGTGATCACTGAGCTTTTTTTTAGCGATAATCCAAAAGCCTATGGGGAAACAATCCTATTAGGTTTTTGTTGAGGGAACCAGTTCGATGCTAATTGCCGGTTGGCCTACAAAGTGACGTCATACCTGCACCACTCTATTTTGATGGTTTGTTTAATCAAGGGGCGACAGGAAAAAATGAAATCGACAAGCTAGTCAAAAAAAAAAAAAAAATCTCTGCGATTGATCGCGCCCGGTTTTGATTCAAGAGTGTCATCGCGCTGAGAGGAAATTCAATACAGCCAATTATTCTGCTAAATGCCATGTTTACCACACTTTTAATTTTCCAGGTTTTTGTTTACAAAACACTTGTGTATAAAACTAAACTGGTTCAGCATCTTGATTAGTAACAACCCATTGGACACATAGTATCCCTCCCTACTATCATTACATATACAAAAATGAGCAATCCATTTCTTGAGGCAAATCAGAAGAAGTGATCTCCTATCCTTCTATCACAAAGCATAAAACTGCGAAGAGATGAACCTTGAATGAATGAAGCCCGTCAGCAAACTCATCCAGTCCATAGGGAAACTCACTTAGTCAGAACCCCACAAAAAAAAAAAAACCCTAAAGATGTACAAACCCAGACAATCAAACAAATTATAGCACACAAAAAAATATGTACTTCACCCTAAATAGATGACAAACTGGCAACCTCAATAACCAATCCAAAAGAAAAGAAAACTAGAAAAATACAGATTGAGCGGGCACAGGTGCAGGTGTATCTCTCAACAGAAAGCACAAAATATGAATTCAACATTGAGCCTACATACCAGAACTAACCAGAAAAAAACAAAACAAAAAAAAAACGGTTTACCAATAAAGAGAGACTTCCATGAAAATTATGCTGTGGCAAGATCTGTGTCTGTATACATCAATTTGGTCAGATATGATTTGATTTTCAAAATAAATAGGGTGACTATTAAAAAAACACAATGACAGGATTTGCATTATATGTTTATAATCCTGTGCTATTATTTAACACCGCATGGAATTAACTATTTTTATTAGTAATAATTTTTATTAGTAAAACTAATCGCTTTCCAAATAGAAGTGATGTTGAATTATTATTTTTAGAAAAGTCTCCACCTTTTATTGAAGATAAATCTGAAGGTTTAGTTGCATTTATCATTTCATTTACATACTGAAATAATCAATAATATAAAAGAAGTTGAAATCTAAATTATGCCACAAGTTACATGTGCTGGCTTCACTGTATGTTGTACGTTTATTTCTTTGTTTGATATGTGTACGCTGTCTGCTTTCTGCTGAAATTAGAAGTTTGGCTGTATTGTGGGAAATGTTTAAAGGTTTATGCTTAATGATAGAGGAAAATAATGCAGTTAAAGCACTCTGTCCTCCACACTGAGACAGGGTAAGTGCTTTCAATAGCATCAAAACACAGCAGTGTTAATAGAAGCTTGTTTCCAGGTAAGCACTCTGAGAGCTCTAATAACTACATCGATCACTTTCTATCCTCTTTTTTAATGAAAGAGAGAAAGAAAGATGACAGATTGGTATTACACAATTTCAGCTATTAGAAAAGCAGGTATAATTTCAGACAATGCAAACAAATAATTTTTCTTTAATCATTCAGATTGAACTAGTTCCCTTTCGAGAACGGTCACTTCGTATTGTGTAGCTATACTCAGTGGGGGGAACTCCTTAGATTATTGAAGACTTTTTGTAAAACGCATTGCAGCTGCACAGCAAGCACAGTGAGTGTCTGGTTCACTCATTGGCTGTGCTGCGGCAACTGCATATCCAATGGCGAGACGCCTCTGATGTGTGCGCCAATGAGCTATCGGCGCACCAACACACGTCAGAGACCGCCAAAATGGGCGTGGCTACGTCTATAATAGCGCTTGAAATCACCATTTTAGCAGATTTTATATTCTAAAATGGTGATTTCAAGCGCTATTATAGACGTAGCCACGCCCATTTTGGCGGTCTCTGACGTGTGTTGTGTCCAACACAATATTGGGTCGGGGGGCACACGAAGTGCGTCACATGCCTGGGAACCGCCCATGCTGAAGCCGCACTCTCCGCCGGTGGCTGCTCTGTCTGCGAGAGCATGCCTGTCTCTGTGCTTCGGACACGGCTATCTCTCTCCAAAGGCGCCACCGCCGCTTCTCCTGCTCCTTTTTCCCCCCTACTTCTGCCGAGGAAAAAGAAGCGCCACAGCCAACGGCAGCCCGAGACTATGGAAATAAGCGAGCCCAATCCGGCCACATCCCCGCGTACCTCGCTTTCTCCTGCTCAAACACCGTCACCGGTCCTGTTCTCTCAGCGCCCCAGCAGAAGTCGGCTGGATGGCTGGTTTTTGCCGGGGTGCCAGAAGGCCCCTCGTCATAGACCTGTGCCGTTCTTCCCTGAGGTACACGAAGAACTAACCAAGACGTGGCGCGCTCCCTACTCTGCACGCACAAGCACTTCTGTTTCCGCAACGCTCTCCTCTGTTGATGGCGCGGCGGAAAAGGGCTACGAGTCGCTGCCGCCCCTCGAAGAAGCCGTGGCCACTCACCTCTGCCCACACACCGCTGTTAGTTGGAGAAATAGAGTGGTTCACCCGACCAAGCCGTGCTGGAATACCTCAGCTCTCGCTGGACGCGCTTTCTCCGCCTCCGGCCAAGCTGCATCGGCCCTGCACACAATGGCTCAGCCCCGCCCTGCGGCTGATACCCGCCGCCACTCACGGCCAGCTAAACGCTACCCACTGCCCCGGCGCCAGGGCCCCCGACCCAGCATTGTGTTGGACCCTAGGCCTCCGAAGACCTCCTAGCAAAGGGGGTAAAAAGAGAGGGCTCGAGTCTCACGCTAGCCGGACCACCCTCAAAGAAACCCTGTCACCCTGACTTTGCCCGAGGCAAAAGCCTTTACAGTCAGCCCAACATTAAGTATGTGCACGAATCACAATATAAGGGTATTAGGTCCCCCTGTGTTAGGCGGCCCGTCCCCGAATATGTGCCAAACCCTAGCCACAAAGGCCCTGGCCTGGCAAGCCATTCTCGGTGTGTTGAGTTGGGTTATAAACACAATAAAGCGAGGCTACTAGCTCCAATTCGCTTGCAGAACCCCAAAGTTTCAGGCGGTCGTCGAGACTTCGGTGAGAAGCAGCATGTGTCACGTGCTTCGCTCTGAAATACAAAATCTGTTAGCAAAAGGGGCGATAGAATTAGTCCACCCCCCGTGCTAAAACACTCAAGGTTTTACAGTCCCTATTTTCTAGTACCGAAAAAAGATGCCGGCATCAGACCCATATTAGACTTAAGGCATCTGGCCATTCAGAATGTTAACTATCAGACAAATCCTTGCGCAAGTTCGCCTGGGGATTGGTTCTTTACTGTGGATCTGAAAGACGCTTACTTTCACATTCAGATAGCCCCTCATCACAGGCCATTCTTGAGATTCACCTTCGAGGGGCAGGCTTATCAGTACACAGTTCTGCCGTTCGGTCTGTCTCTAGCACCCCGTACATTTACGAAGTGCATGGGCGCGGCGCTTTCTCCCCTGATGCATCAGAGAGTGAGCGTGTTAAATTATCTCGACGAAATCATCCCTGGCCCAGTCGTCCCCTTTATGCGTCCCCCCCCCCCATTTCAATGATCCCCCAGGTCATCAAACGGGTCAGGGAGAGCGGATGCCCAGTCCTCCTAGTGGCCCCCCTCTGGAAATCCAGGCTGTGGTTCCCAGAGCTGGTTCAGATTATGGACAGAGTCCCCTGGCCTGTCCCACTGAGGAAAGATCTCCTCACACAGGCGAACAGGACGATCTGGCACCCTCACCCCGACTTATGGGCTCTACATGTGTGGCCCCTCAACGGGTACCCAGGGACCTCCCTAAGAAGGTCTGGAACACAATCACTGAGGCTAGAGCCCCGTCTACCAGGCGCCTCTATGCCCTGAAGTGGTCAGTGTTCTTTGGCTGGTGCTCGGATAGACACTTTGAACCCCAGTCATGCGAGGTATCAGTGATACTCTTTCCTACAACAGTTGTTCGATGCGGGCTGTTCCCCGTCCACGCTCAAAGTGTATGTGGCAGCCATAGCAGCTTATCATGCTTCGGTGGCTGGCCAATAACTAGGAAGAAACGACTTGGTTGTACGGTCTCTAAAAGGAGCCAGGAGGATGAACCCCTCCAGACCTCCTTCCATCCCGTCTTGGGACCTCTCCACGGTCCTTGGGGCCCTGAAGGGTCCGCCGTTTGAGCCGCTTCAGTCGGTTGATCTCAAATCACTTTTGCTAAAGACTGCTCTCCTGCTGGCACTGGCATCTATCAAGCGAGTGGGAGATCTGCAGGCGTTCTCTGTGAGCCCCTCCTGTTTGGAGTTTCGAATAGGTGACTCCAAAGTCACTCTTCAAACCCAGACATGGTTATGTACCTAAGGTGCTCTCAACACCGTTTAGAACACAGGTGATTACATTATTAGCTCTTCCCCCCTTCTGAAGAGGATGGGGAGGCTAATCTGCTCTGCCCTGTTAGAGCGTTAAAGTTCTATCTGGAGCATTCTGCGCCTTTTAAGCAATCAGAACAGCTCTTTGTCTGCTTCAGTGGCCGATCTAAGGGGTCTCCAGTCACGAAGCAAAGACTGTCCAGATGGATAGTGGATGCCATCTCTCTGGCATACGCCTCAGTGGGTCAGACTTGCCCCATTGGTACTAGAGCCCATTCAACTAGAGACATGGCCTCGTTATGGGCTTGGTCCTCTAGGTTTCCTATTCAGGGCATTTGTGCGGTGCCCGGTTGGTCTTCACCCTCCACATTTGTGAGGTTTTATAACATGGAGGTTCCTTCCCTGCAGACGAAGGTCCTTTCTGTATGATCTGGACCCGACGATGTCCGGTCTTATCTACGTGTCATGTTACTGTTCATAAGCACATTGTCCCTTATTATGAAACCCGCCTCTGGCTTGGTGCTGATATTCCTATATACATAATCAGACCCGACGGTGTCCGGTTTTATTGGTATAATATATATTTGGGTATGAGCTTATTGACATCTCTCTATATATGTTCAGACCCGACGGTGTCCGGTCTTATCGATATATACATATGGGTTCTGGCTTGTTTCTGTGAGCTAAGGGGTCCTGAGCTCCAGTGTGCAACCAGTTACTTATAGTGCGGCATTTTACATTGCATCCCCACTGCCTATAGCTATGCAATACGAAGTGACTATTCTCGAAAGGGAACATACTCGGTTTCTAACGTAACCTTGGTTCCCTGAGAGTAGGGAACGAGTATTGCGTAGCCGGCCACACTATAGTGACATGGCAAGTTTGTCGCTTCAATCGATTTAAACCTACTAAAATGGCAATTTCGGGCACTATTATAGACGTAGCCACGCCCATTTAGGTGCCTCGCCATTGGATATGCAGTTGCCGCAGCATAGCCAATGAGTGAGCCAGACACTCACTGTGCTCGCTGAGCAGCTGCAATGCGTTTTACAAAAAGGCTTCAATAATCTGAGGAAAGTAGTTCCTCCCCCTAAACATGAATTTAGATATCTTTGCTTAATGTTGTTTGTCTTTTCAAAATATGAAAAGACAATGCAGAAAAGCAGAGCGCATGTGGCGGAAGACTAAACTTGTAGTCCATTATAACATCTACAAAGACAGCCTTTATGCTTTCAATATGGAACTAGGCAAAGCTAGACAGACTTTCTTCTCAAATATTATAAACAGCAATTTAAACAACACACGCACTCTTTTTGCTACTGTAGAGAGACTGACAAACCCTCCAAGCCAGATTCTCAGTGAACAAGTGTAGTGAGTTTGCTTCGTTCTTCTCTGAGAAAATCAGTAATATCAGAAAAATGATCAGCACATCCTTGAGTTGCACTGAGGTCAGACAGATCAAACCACCTGAGAAAGGAGTTACTATGTCTGATTTCAAAGAAATTGATGGCAAAATTTTGGAAGAAACTGTACAGCACCTTAAAACATCAACATGCGCTCTTGACACACTTCCCACATCATTTTTCAAAAGTGTGTTAAACAGTTTAGAAGCAGATCTCCTAGAAGTGGTAAATGTCTCACTTCGCTCTGGGAGTTTTCCATACTCCCTGAAAACTGCAGTTGTCAAGCCCCTCCTGAAAAAGAGCAATCTGGATAAGACCATATTAAGCAACTATAGACCGATCTCAAATCTTCCTTTCATAGGCAAGATCATTGAAAAAGTTGTCTTCAATCAGCTGAACAAATTCTTGAGCTTGAATGGATACTTTGACAATTTTCAGTCTGGTTTCCGACCGCACCACAGCACAGAGACAGCGCTCATAAAGATAATAAACGATATTCGCTTAAATACTGATTCAGGCAAATTATCGGTGCTGGTGTTACTCGACCTCAGTGCTGCATTTGACACTGTTGATCATAACATACTTCTTGACAGGCTGGAAAACTGGGTGGGGCTTTCTGGGATAGTCCTAAAATGGTTCAGGTCATACTTAGATGGGAGAGGTTATTATGTGAGTATAGGTGAACATAAGTCTGAGTGGACATCCATGACATGCGGAGTACCTCAAGGCTCAATTCTTGCACCACTCCTGTTCAACCTGTATATGCTCCCAATGAGCCAAATAATGAAAAAGAACCAAATTGCTTACCACAGCTATGCAGACGACACACAGCTCTACTTAGCCCTATCGCCTAACGATTACAGCCCCATTGACTCCCTGTGCCAATGCATTGATGAAGTCAACAGTTGGATGTGTCAAAACTTTCTTCAGTTAAACAAAGACAAAACTGAAGTCATTGCGTTTGGAAACAAAGATAAAGTTCTCAAGGTGAACGCATACCTTCACTCTAGGGGTCAAACAACTAAACATCAAGTTAGGAATCTTGGTGTGACACTAGAGTCAGACCTTAGTTTCAGTAGTCATGTCAAAGCAATAACTAAATCAGCATACTATCATCTGAAAAATATTGCTAGAATTAGATGCTTTGTTTCCAGACAAGACTTAGAGAAACTTGTGCATGCTTTCATCACCAGCAGGGTGGATTACTGTAATGGACTCCTCACTGGCCTTCCCAAAAAGACCATAAGACAGTTGCAGCTCATACAGAACGCAGCCGCCAGGATTCTGAGCAGAACCAGAAAATATGAACACATCACACCAGTCCTCAGGTCTTTACACTGGCTCCCAGTTAAATTTAGGATTGATTTTAAAGTATTATTACTGGTATATAAATCATTCAATGGTCTAGGACCTCAATACATTGCAGATATGCTCACTGAATACAAACCCAACAGATCACTCAGATCACTAGGATCATATCAGCTAGAAATACCAAGGGTTCACTCTAAGCATGGCGAGTCTGCTTTTAGCTATTATGCCAGCCGCAGCTGGAACCAGCTTCCAGAGGAGATCAGACGTGCTCCTACAGTAGTCACATTCAAATCTAGACTCAAAACACATCTGTTTAGCTATGCATTTACTGAATGAGCACTGTGCCAATATTCGTCCGACTGTTTGTACTGTATTTTATTTTATTTTTCTAAACTGTTTTAATTATTCTTATTTCTTTTATTATTTTAATTTCTTCTATGTAAAGCACTTTGAATTGCCATTGTGTATGAAATGTGCTATATAAATAAACTTGCCTTGCCAAAACTTGCCTTGCCTTGCCTAATGTAATGTAAAAAATAAACAGAAAAAGAAAACTAAATCAATAATGAGAGTCAGATAACAAGCACATATACATTAAAAAAATATATATATATATGTATGACCTGTAATTGCCCATTTTTAAGTGTTGCCAACAAAGATAATTAAATTCGATTACAAATTAAATAACTTTGTTTATTCTCCAAGTGGGAAATTCAAAGCAGCAGCAGCAGCACATAATATGTGTATATACAGTATGTATATATAAAGTAATGAAAAACTAAATTCAAAAACAGCAATTGCACCAAGCACATCTCAAACACTAGTTCAGTGTACAACAAACTATGATAGATGTTGATGGTAGATGTTTAAACATACACACACCACAAAGAAATGCCTCCTTTCCAAATAAAATGTTAAATGTAAAATAAAATAATGACACTAAGATTATGTAAACAGCTTCTAATATTTTATCACATCACTCCAACACAGATCCATCACTCACAAACAGATGGACACTCATTAATATGACCTTGTTACATATCTTGTTGCTATAGAATGGTTGCGTAGTAACTATTAGCTTTTATAAAAGCATTTGTTTGTGTGTGTGTGTGAGTCTGTCTTTTCCCTTAAAAAAAACAGGATTATCTGTTAGTGTCATAATTTAAAAAATGTTCATGGAAGTCTCCAATGTTTTTTTTTTTTTTTTCATAATATATTGATTTAGTAAAAAATATACAGTATGTAGGCAAATATTGCAGTTTATTATTAGTGTTATATTGGTGCATATGAATGATTAAATATGTTCCAAACAATGTAAAAAGGTCCCATTGTTCCTTAAAAATTAAGGAATCAAGCCATATGGAGATGTATTGTAGTAAACTATATCGTCCACGTCCATTCCTAGTGATGGTCAGGGCCAGTGCAATGTGTGTGCAAATGTATCGACGTGTTTATAAGCGAACGTGATGTTTTCCCAGAAACGGCCCCATCAAGCTGAAGAGAACGAGTTAAACAGACAACAAGATGGTAAGGAGAAAAAGAAGAATGACAGAAAGTAAAAGACTCTGCCTCTAAACAATTTTAACATAAGATCTATTTTGTGTTCTTGTCCATCCAGACATCTGCTGAGCTCCTGACGCCGTTGGCAGCCATTTGTCATTTATGCAAAAACAAAGTGCTTATTAATACACACGTTTCTACACAAAATACACACACCTGAGTCATGATCATGAGACACATACGTACAGAGGAATATCTACAATAAATAGGGACAAAATCACTGGAATGAAATGTCAGCTCCAAAAAATCATCCTCACGTTTGTACATTTTAAGTAGACTTGCCACAATTAGCATAATATCCTTTTTTGAAACCGGTTATACTTATACCGGTTAAACTGTATTAGTATTGTTGCATGCAGGTGGTGCTATACAATTCTACACAATAACACGGGCAGTCAAATTCTAAAGGGTGAATTTTATGTTTATTATTTATTTTAACTAAAAATGAAAAGGACATGAAATTATTAATTTACATTCTTGAATTATTATTTCATTGCATTCAACTGGGTGTCAGTCAGATTTAATAAAGCTTCTGCGATGTGTTATCAAGTCTTCACACAATGATGAAACAAAGATCTGTTTATATTTCACTGTTTTTGTAACTGCAAAAATTAATAGTTGAAAAAATGTGAGATGTTATGCAAACATTTGATATTTTGAATTATCTGATCTATAATCTATCCTGATTTATGCATAAACTGTGCGTAAAATTTTATGGGGTCAACAAAACTCACAAACACAGTCTGCTTAAAAATACAAACATGCAAAACTGTCCATTATGCTGCTTGATACTTCAAACTGGTATTTCTTATATATATATTTTTTTATATATGTGACTCTGGATCAAAAAACCAGACACATTTCGCACAGGTATATTTGTGGCAATAGCCAGTAACACATTGTATGGGTCAAAATTATCGATTTTTCTTTTTATGCCAAAAATCATTAGGATATTAAGTAAAGATCATGTTTCATTAAGATATTTTGTAAATTTCCTACTGTAAATATTTAAAACATTTTTTTTTTTTTTTTTTGAGTGAATGCAGCATAATCGCAAACATAAATGGACAACTTCAAAGGCGATTTTCTCAATGTTTCGATTTTTTTGCACCCTCAGATTCCAGATTTTCAAATCTCGGCCAAATATTGTCCTATCCTATGGAAAGCTTATTTATTCAACTTTCAGATCATGTGTAAATCTCAATTTAAAAAAATTGACCCATGTGACTGGTTTTGTGGTCCATGGTCACATATTGTTATAATTGTAGTGCAAATGGTTTTGCAACTTGCATGTGCGCTAACTGGGTCTGTACTTTACATGAAATGCATTTAACGATAAACAGCAGGGATAGTGATTGTTGGTAGAAGAAAGAGGGGAAAAGGAGTAATTTACGTCTTGCTTCCGTATCCAGCTGCTGTTTTTTCCGCTGCCCTCTGAGCCTAGCGAGGAAGTGAAACCACAGTAACAGCAGGAAGTGAAGGCCGGCTGGCCACTCACAGCTGCGTCTCCATGGCAACCATACTTTTTCCAGTTGCAGTGAACAGACAAAGTGGCGAGGGACGGGAGGATGAGTGGCGCGCTGTGTTTATGGACAGAGGATATCCTCCTCCTCTTTTGTCTCTGGGATAGAGTGTTCGTTTTCCGTATTTGACCTTTGACCTCTTTGAGTAATGCAAGCCCCATGTGCATGCATGCGTTCAGCATGCAGTGAATAAATTCTGCTTCGTCCTACAGTCTGGCATCACGCCGATGCAGAGCACAGGAATGCGATGAATGGCAGATGTGTGATGCATAGAGATGTCAGAGGGCGAGGACGAGACATGGATGTGTGCGGGTCATGACTCAGGATTTCTGATTGCATGAATATTTTAGATTAATAAATCAGAGTAGGGCTGTACACTTAATCAAATGGAGAAATGGACTAGTGTCTGTAAATATTAAATACTGCTATTGAAGTCTGCATGTTGTCTCAGTTTGGTCTACTACACAAACTCAAGCATGTGTGACAGTCATGGTGTTTTCAGAGTCTCACTATATGAGGACATGAACACATGAACTTCATCTCCAGAGCTGATCTGAGTCATTAATTCACCATTTCATTAAGAAAACTATCATCAGACACACACAGAAACTCAAAGCTCTTCACTACAGCCCACCAAAAAAACTTAAATACATTAAATAAATTAGTACTATCAAAGTAGTAGTAGTACTAGTACTGGTAGTAATAATAATAATAATAATAATAATAAAACAATAAAATTATTACATCTTTTTTGAGGAATATAATTTTTTTCTTCCATGTTTTAGTTTAATCAGTAAACTTCTGTTGTGCAGCATTTTTTTTAACAAAAGGAATTGTTCCATTTCAATTGATTGCATTTTAATGTTTTATGCCTTCATTTAATTACCAGCATTTTTGATAATACATTTGTAAATCATAAATCCAGAAATAAAATTAAACATTTCAAGGGGCCTTCTCATTGTAAAA
The DNA here is from genome assembly GCF_964197995.2 of Scardinius erythrophthalmus. Classification (NCBI taxonomy): domain Eukaryota; kingdom Metazoa; phylum Chordata; class Actinopteri; order Cypriniformes; family Leuciscidae; genus Scardinius; species Scardinius erythrophthalmus. The sequence continues at coordinate 13,848,401 of NC_138222.1, read as the reverse complement.
ATTTGAATAAATTTAAAGAGCATCTTGCAGGTTAGAAGACCCAACAAGTCAATGTATAGAAAAATAATGTAGGAACTAGATTTTCTTTAAAAAAAAAATATAAATACACTACAGTGGCTTCTGGAGTCGTTTTTGTGAGAAAATTTTACTTCCGCATCTGAAAATGGGCGTGACGGGCGTGACGTAGCACGAGGGAGAGCGGTCGATTCAAACAACAGGGAAAAATGGATCGCAATGACATTTCGGACGCTGAGGAAATTGTTGATGGACCACAGCCATACAATTATGAGCCTGCTAGGCTGCCCAGAGAGCAGGGTCAGGCCAGGATTAATGTTAGACAGAACATATTGGAACTTACAATAACAGAAACTAAGCTTTGATCAGGCGTTTGTCATGCTCATTAATATCCGCCCAGACTAACGTTACGTGATATAACTTAGCGGTTTCTCATCGAGAGACAGAGAGATATTTATTCCTGATACATTTTTTGTTCAATAGGTGCTTGTGTGGGAAATGCGAGGCAATGTTTACAGCTGAGGAAAGTCAGTGTTGCTGCAGGGAGGTGGATGCATAACGTTACTGGGCCTTAGTGGAAAATGCCAAACTTCCATGGTTGCAGTTAGTGTTACTACAGTAAAGCCACAGTGAATGTTGCTGATCTGTGGACACTGGATAGTTCATTCATTGCACAATGTTTATTCCTGGTTTCCACGTCAGCGCTGTTTGATCCGTTAATAACGGAGAAAGGTGAATATTTCTCACTAGATCTCGCAGCAATGTTATTACTTAAGTGGCGAATTCAAATGCTTTATTTACTGGATCTCGCAGTTACAGTGTTGCTTGATCAGGCTCGCGCTGCACTGGTCCAAACTGATAAACGGTCCACCACACAAACACAATAACGAGTAGCTCAGTTTCGTTCCGCTTACATTGCGTTTGCCAGTAGATGTTGTGCTCGCGCCTACATCCGGCGGGAGAACCTGAAGATGCGTGCACTGAAGGAACCGCACCAGCTCTGAGTCTCACCCGGTTCTTACTTCGGTATCCCATGTTGAACTCCATCATATCGCCGGGACGATAATCCTCCGATCTGAAGTGAACGCTACACACGACCGCGTTTTCCGAAGCCGACGCGGAAGAGAAATCCCGTCTCTTCACCTGCACAACCCGCACCCAGGCACGAAAGATAGCACCGTCCTTTTTCTTCTTAGGAAACCGGTGGACTCGATGTCCTGACAGGCTGGAGTTTTTGCAAGCTCCACAAACACAAAAATTTACCATGACGATGATAAATTGAAATACAAAAACTACTGAAAACACACTGACTCACGACCGCTCTTACTGAATACCAACTTACTCTGCACTGAGCTGCGGCAGAGCACAGCACACATCTCCCTCGTGTGACGTAAAATGACGCGATGTTGAAAAAAAGCGGTTTGTACAAGCAGTCAAAGAAATGCTCACTTTATCTACTAAATTGGTGTCCTTATGTCGTTTTAAAACATTTTAAATCCTGCATTATCTTTTCATATGGTATTTTCATACACGGTTATATATTCATTTAGATTTTTTTTTTTACCTGCAAGATGCTCTTTAAGGTTTATGAATTCAATTAATTAGACGTGTTTTATTACTAAAATCTAATTAAACTATTAAAATGGAAACCAGAAAAAAATTGAATGGTGGAAAAAAAATTGGGAATATGAAAATGTATTTGGAGGAAAAAAAATGTCATAGACCCCAAACTAATTGAAATTTTCTAAATTATATTTGCTTTTCCCCTCAGTACCTTAAAGGGATGGTTCGGAGTAAAATCAACCTAGGGTCCTTTGCACCATGACCAGAATGGTACCAAACTTCTGCAGTAGTAAACATAGATTCTGTACTCATAAAACGAGGCATTGGAAAATTTGTAAGTACATCAGGAATTTATTTAAATAACACTTGCCCGATGGCTTATGCTACCGCTAACCAGGATGTCGAGGTCACTTCCGTGATTTGGGAAAAGTGCACCCGGAAGCTATAAAGGACTCCCAGACCAAACATCGTCAGCTTCTGTGTCTTCAGTAAGTGTTCTGTGGGAATCGTTTGTCTTTTTTGGTGTTGCTTGTCCCATTATTATTTTACTAAAACAAAACGAAAAAGCAGCAATTTAAGATCTGTATGTCTCCCTGCCTACGCTACATTTACAACATTACTGAATTAAAACACTGAACTGTCTTCTGCTGAACAAATAACTGTTTGTATCAGTTAATTGTTGCATCATAGTGTTTCCTGTTATCACTATAAAGCTGCTTTGAAACAAAGCTACCAGCCCTCTGGTTACAATGGCAGCAAAGGCACACCAGCTTTTGCCCAAACTTCACCACTATCAAAGTACTGATAGTGAAGAGCATGCAAAGAACACATTATTGCGCGGAATCGTAACACATTTAAAAGAATCCAGCAGAAATCCAGAAGTATCACTATTTGACCTGGATTTCGCTGATGACATCGCCCTATTTGAAAACACCCTGGACAGAGCACAGGAACAACTCACAACAACAGCAAAGTGGGCCTTCAAGTCAATATAGGTAAAACAGAAGCACTGAGTAACCAAGAATATGCCGGTCTGGATATGGCAATACACAATCATCAGCACATAGAGCTAGATGGACAGACCATCGAATGGACCAAGAACTTAAAATATCTTGGCTCCCACATCGCCTCTAGCGAATCCGATGTCAAAATACGAAAAGGCCAAGCATGGGGGGCCTTCTGGAAGATGAAGAACGTGTTTCAGTCACAAAGTCTTCCAATTACACAAGATCAACATTCGAATCTGCGTGTGTCTCAATCCTGCTCTATGGTTGCGAGAGCTGGATCCTTAGCAGCAAACTCAGAGACCAACTCAACAGTTTTGCCACCAACTGCTACAGAATCATGCTTGGCATAAAGCGTCTGGACAAGAAAAGCAATAAAGAGATTTATGAAAGAGTCGGCCGCAACCCACTCGTTCTTCAAGTACAACAGAGACAGCTAAGATTTGTAGGACACTGCCTAAGAAGACATGAGAGCGACTTGATCAACAAGTATGTCTTGTACACACCACAACAGCGGCATGGCAAAAGAAGTCGAGGCAGAGCGCGAAGGCTATACCATCAATATATCGGCGAACTCATCAATAAGAACGTACCAGCAACAGTGAGCGAACTACGAGAAGTTGCCAGCAATCGCAAGGAATGGACAAAATTAGTGACCGACTGTCAACCTACCCTGTTCGCAGCCGATTGATGATGATGAAAGTATTGACCCATCAAGACTTTAATCTGAGACTGCATCCGGACGCTTGTTCAATAACTAAGGCATTGCAAGTATAACGTAAATTGAACTAACTAAACAGAGTTTAGTATAAGCTTTTATAACCCCTTGTTATCAAGTTGCTGATGGCTCTGTTCAGGTGTTTAACTGACTCATACGCTTCATTCTCCTGTTTCTGTTTCATTCATTTACTTTCACTTTCCATTTTACCCCTGTATGTGTGATTTGTGTGTATGTGTTTGTTTAGACTACTTATGTTTGTGGTTTCGTAAAATAAAACGTTTGTGCACATTCACAGTGTTAATTCTGTGGTCACTGCTTGCAAAACAAAGCCCATTTAACACAGCTACATGTTATGAGTAGCACTGTACTCAGTAAGAAAGAGTTGGCCACGAAAAATATCCCTTTCTGACAGTATAGATGATTAATACTGCGTGTTCACTGGACAAACAGGTTAATTGATTGAATATGAATTATGCTACAGTACATTAAGATCATTTTATTAACTAATCCAAACATTTGAAATGAATTATAATTAGTTATAAGATTATTTATTATTCATATTTCCCTTAAGCTAATTTGCTGCTACAAGTTTTAATGTGCACACTTCTCTTCTGTGCCCTCGGGAGGCCAGTATGCCAACCCCACAACCTCTGGTGTTTCGTGGGGCAGCGGTTTACAGTGAGCTTTTGGCCCAGTCTTCATCCCCGGAAATATTGCAGAACTGGGAGGCTCACACCATCCAAGAAGGGTGTTGGAGAAGTATGTTCGGTTGTACCCTGCAGGCAAGCAGGTCTTTCGAGACTGACCTCTGGTGTAGGCTGGTATCTTTTTTAGACTATTTGGCAGCATGACAATTTCTGCCAAATGTGACTCTGTGGGTTTTGCAAATTATAGAAGCAGAGTGTTGCTACTCAAGGCCCTCCTCAGAGAGACAGAGGGTCAAGGTGGCACTCGTAGCATGGCAACTTCTGCCAAATATGGCCCTGTGGGTCCTGCAAATTTGGAGTACTGTCTAAAGTGGTCAGTGCAGAGCAGGCCCAGGTGTTAGAGCAGGACGTACAGGCTATTTTGGCAAAAGAGGCCACAGAACATGTCCCTCTTCCTGAGAGAGACTCTGGTTTGTATAACCGGTACTCTGTGGACTTTTCAAGAGGTTCAAGATGCTAACGCTGAAACTTATTTGCCTGGTTTCACAGACAAGACTTAAGCCTAGTCCCAGACTAAATGTATATTTGAGCTGTCTTCACTGAATGCAACTTGCAGTTCTACAAGCAAGACTAAGGAGATAAAATGATGTAACAAAAGCATATATTTATTAACATCCCAGCAAGCAAATATTTATAAAGTTATTTGGCGTAGCACGCAATCCGAGGGTAGCGGAATCTGCATTTCCTGCCTGAAGACGAAGGCAGGGGCGCAGCCGACCCCCTGGGAGGTATGGGAAGGGACCATCCTGGTGGTGGTGGGGAGGATGGAGGGGAAGGGACCATCCTGGTGGTGATGGGGAGGATGGAGGTAATTGTTTGCGTCAGCATCTGCAAACTCAGGCATATGTGAGTACCGATGTTTTATACTGCAAGTATTAGAACATTATTGGTTAGATGTGAAGGTAATAAGTGACGTAACGATTGAGTCTTCCTGGCAGAACTTATGCTAAAGCTTTCATTGACATATTGTAAAATGTCATCTCAAGATGCACAACAGTAATGTTATGTTTTTTTCTAAGGCACGTTTATAAAAGATACTTAAATGTCCTAATTTACGGTCTACTCCTGGCTTAGTCTAAGCCCTGTCTGTAAAACCGGACCATTGTGTTCCAAATCAAGTCAGAGGAGGGGTTTGTTACAATAGAAAATGCTTGCTTTCTCAATTCATCCTTCCTCAATACAGGAAGTTTCTTAGGTTCGCTGTCGGGGGCAAAGCTTACCAATTATTGTCTTCTGTTCAGGCTACCCTTGTCACCTCACACCTTCACAAAATGTATAAATCCAGCTCTGGCTACATTGTGATTCCAGGGCATTTGTGTGCGTTCTGAATTACATTTATGACTGAATTATTCTTGCTTAGTCCAAGCACATGAGGTGCTTGGGGTTATGATTAAACTAAGAAGAATGTGCTTTCTCCATTAAAAAGATCAACTTTTCTAGGAATGATATAGGACACGACTACGATGCAGGCATGTCTGTCTCCTACTCGTATCAAGTCGATTCTCTCAGCCATAGGCAAGATCAGGTTAGGCTAAGCCATCATTGTAAAAAAAATTCAGAGACTGTTGGGACTCATGGCAGTCGCGTCCAATGTTCTGTGATTCTTTTGGGTCTAAACATGAGAACATTGCAGAAGTGACTCGCTATCATTACTTTCTGGCAAATTTGTCTCTGTGGGTCCTGCGAATTTTGAGTACTGTCCAAAGTGGTCAGTGCAGAGCAGGCTCAGGTGTTGGAGCAGGAAGTACAGTCTCTTTTGGCGAAAGAGGCAATATAACATGTCTATCTTGCCAAGAAGAGTAGTGACTCAAGACTGAGGGGTTTTCCTGGAGAGGCAACCCCTTTCGCATCATCAGAGTAACGCGCAAATGCCTTCGTACCCTAGTGATGTGGAAGAAGCCTTGGTTCTTGGCCCTGGTTCCTGTGCTGAGGGCCTCCTTTCGCAAGATGCTAATGACAGATGCCTTAGTCATTAGAGCCCATTCTACTAGGAGTATGACTTCCTCTAAGACATTGTTGTCAGGGGTTTCCCTTCAAGTTGTTTGTGATGCGGCAAAATGGTCCTCTCCACACACCTTCATCAGGTTCTATAGCCGGGATATGGAAGGCTACCCCAGGCTCTCAAGTGCTTGTGACTTAAGTTTTGTGATCGTCATAATTCACAACTTTTGGGCAGGCATTTGATCAGTATGGCATAGTGGGAATGAATGTTCCCATAGCATCAACATTCTGGCACAGTGTTGTTCCCTCAAAAGGGAATGTCTTTGTTACAACTGTAACCAAAAATAAATACTACTGATCCCAAACATTTGAAATTGTAGTGTGCCATCTGCAGTAATGTTAACTTGCTTTTGATTTCAAACTTTTCAAAATGAATCCAGAAGAAGAAAATAATCTAAAATAATACTGAAATACTAATCCTGCTTTCCCTTTATAATTAAAATTATGCATGCTATCATTGACTTTCACCTTGTCAGGAGTAATGATCTTTTAAAGACAGTAAACCTTTGTAGAATAATTCATCATCCACTGATGATGACACTGAAAAAAAAAATGTCTACTTCAACAATTATAATTAATTTATCACAAGAAAATACCATATCTAATAACCATTATTGTTGCATTGTTATCTGAAACCCTAAATCTGAGATTACTGGGGTCTTTTCCCTCAAGAGAAACAACAGATTTATTAAAGAGATCTCAATGGTGGGAGCGTCATTGTGGGGGTGGGGGTGGGGGTAGGGGTAAAACTCCTGCTTGTTGCTAGGTTACAGTCTCCAGGCTGAAAGGCAAGCGGGAATGGTTGTTATGGGGACATCAGCCATGTGGAGGGTGAATGAATTTTGGACACACACACTCACGGATCTCTGTCCTTGAAGAACATGTCATCGCTGGCTAAAGGTAGCGTCGCCATGACGATACGTGAAAAGCGGCTGCAAAAAAAAAAGAGACACTGGGAATGTGTGAGATGAATGAGAGAGTAAGACACCATATTTTAAATTGAGTTTTTATTTTTATATTTTCTGTTTTAATTGTCAAAAAGTTTTAGTTATTTTGTTGTGTTTTGTCATTTTTATTAGTTTTTTTATATATATATCTTTATATAGATTTTTATATAGACTTTATATAGCACAACAAAGTACATAACTAGTGTAAACAGCTTCTAGATATTGCATCGTGATGCGACACGTCAACGTAAAGTTTTATGTGAGGGCTGTGTTTAGGGGTAGGGTTAGAGGATAGAATATACAGTTGGTACAGTATAAAGATCATTAAATCATTATGTCTATGGAAAGTAGCCATAAAACACAGAAACCCAAAATGTATGTGTGTGTGTGTGTGTGTGTGTGTGTGTGTGTGTGTGTGTGTGTGTGTGTGTGTGTGTGTGTGTGTGTGTGCGCATGTGGATTGGGGCCCTGTGGAGGGGTGTTAAGAGTTTAGTCACGGAGAGGAGACAAACACATGTGAAGAAACTGCCCAGCAGACACACATAGGATCCTCACACTCTGTGCATAGACAGCCTCTGTTTAACACAGAGACACACACACAGACACAAACAATAAATAATACCAGACAAAAACAAACTGTGTGTGTGTGTGTGTGTGTGTGTGTGTGTGTGTGTGTGTGTGTGATGGTACTGATAGGCTGTTCTAAAAGGACAGACAGTGAGTTCAAGTGTGTGTGTCAGACAAAAGGAAAACAAATGACTTGCAGTTGCAGGTTTTATACCGTGAATTATGTGACGCATTCATGTGATCTCTGTAACTACGAGTTTACAACATACAACATTGAGACTTCTCTCAAAAGTGATTATTCTTATAAAAACAAAAATGTCAGATTTAAACAGTTAAATGTATTTATTTTGAACCAATACTGCACTTGTCTGATTTTTTTCGAGAGAACAGTCATAACAAATTTTATCTCTTATTCTCCTAGTTAAATGCTGGAGAGAGCTCATGCTTCACTTTTTTTATTAAATTTGTATGATGTAATTCAAATGAAGCCTAACCCCTGCAACAGACTTAGTGAATTTCATAATCAATGTCTGGAGGGACGAAATATTCATACAGGAGGGAGTAAACACAACCTCAACCACCGCTTCACTCATTTTTTAATCAAGCAAATTCTCCTTTATTCCCAGATTGACCCTTTAGAACCTGAAGCTAAAAAAGGTCTGCAAGTATGCAAGCATACACACACACGGACACATATACACATGCACACACCACATGCGAAAGAGTCTCCCTCAGCCTCCTCCCAAATCTCATGAAATATCATCCCAATCGCATCTTGTGCTGTGTGATCCTTCTTCGCCATGTTTTTGTTCATTTCTTTTATTATTTTATGCAAAGCAAGACTCTCTAACCTGCCATGCTCCGTACCTCTCTGTTCAAATCTTTCCTTTCCACTTTCCCCAAAAAACTGCCATCATTTGCTGACGGAAAGCAAGACATTACCATAAATCACATGCTGTCTACTGTGAGGAGCAATTCAAATTGTTTTAATAGTGCAAACGGTTGAAGTTAAGGTAACATGAATACAGCTTGGTTTGATATGTCTGCGACAACACAGTTGGTTTAATAGGGTTAATGATCATTAAATCATTAGGGTTAATGATCATGATCATTTGCTCACTGTAAAGCGGTCACAATGAGAGCAACCAGCTTTGATATGGCGGCACATACTTCCTGATTGCTTTGCTAGACATATTTTTTACTCCTAGCTACAAACAAACAGAAAGTTTACACACTCAGCTTTACACACAAATGGCTTCCTTAAAGGTGCTCTAAGCGATGTCACACGTTGTTTAAGCTGAAACATTTTTGGTCACATATAGCAAACATCTCACTATCCGCTAGCTGCCTGTCCCCTGAACACACTGTAAAAAAACGCGGCCTCTGTAGACAGCCCAGGCTCCACAAACGGCAACAAAAACAAACTGGGCCAACCTGCACCACGAAACATAACAAACAGTGTTCCAGCCAATAACCGACACGAATGATTTGGGGGTGGGGGTTGGGGGATTAGTGCGTGTGCACATGAAGGGGGGTGTGGGGAGTGGAGGCGAGAGAAGCATGAAGAGGGAAGTTAGCTAGAGGAGAGATGTCCTAGACAACGACAACTACTAACGTTATAATTATATTCTCTTGAATTTTGATATGGCCGACACAATGTTCCGATGAACAAATAGCAAAAAAGAGGAAAAAGGAGAAGAACCTCGGAACGCGCAAAGTCCCGAATTTACATCGGAAAAGCCTGTTTCAGGAAGCACGGAAGGGAGGGGGAGGGGATGGGATGAGGAGGAGGGAGGGTAGAGCTAGCCTCCATTTTGTTTGACAATACTTCGAACGTCAGCAAGAAGTGACGTCACCCAACATCGCTTAGAGCACCTTTAAGACAAAGCTCATGATGTCACCTGACAACAGTAGACAATTAAGATTGGAATATATTTTACATATAATTTGGCATTATTACAAAAAGCATTTAAGTGTGTTAAGAATGAAGTATTCATTAATAATTAAGTCTTTAAATATTACTATCTTTATGTACACTTAAGTTGCCTTTTATTTCATGGATAAAAATAAAAATAAAATAAAAAAATATACTTTTAATATTTGAAGTACACATTTAATAGAATTAAGCACTCTTCTCCGTTTTTTTTTTTTTTTTTTTTTTTTACAGGCAAACAGTTACATTGCCAGAAAAACCTAGCTTAGATCACAGGCACGGCTCATTCAAAGCTCTGCTTCTGATGAGTCATCGAACAGATGTCTTCTTCATTTTCCACATTTTATTTTAAGAAAAGTAAATTGTGGCAGCTGGGTTTCATAAGGAAAGCAGAAATAAATAAACTTACCGTATATCCTTAGCTGCGGTTGTTTAATGAATGTCATTACTTATGTCTTGTGTTATTTTGTGAAGTATAAATGGCTCGAATTCATCGAGCCATTTCTGTCCATGTGACAGAGAGAGATACGGCATATCTGAGGAGAAAGCTTTTACTTCATTAACACTGAAAATATCACCGCCTCAGGGAGAACAAGACAGACGTTCACTCGATGAGTATGAGAGAGAGAAAGAGAGCTCAAAAGACAAAGAAATGAGAAACTAGTGCCAGTGAATGTGTGTGTGCAGCAATTACACACCCTGGGTTATAAAGAGACTAAATAAGAGCACATTTGCATCTCCGTTCAGACAGTGAGATCATCTCATCTCAGGTATCCAGTAAGCACGCAAATAACATGTTACTTCAACAGAAGTAGGAATGGTTTGAGATGGTCAACTAATTATGCAACAACCAACTAGTCGATTAGTGGGGACTAGTTATTCTAATATTTTGTGTTTGTTTGTTTGTTCTACAAAAAACATACCTGACCACACAGAATAGCTGCTCTAACAAAAAAGTGTGCTTAATTGTATTGAATGTGAACTTGCTCAAGTTCAAATCTTAAAAGTATATTTTAAAAACTACATTTGCAGATTATATAATATTAATGAAATAAAATACCATTTAAGTGCACTTCAAAGGGATAGTTCACCCAAAAATGAAATACTCGGGACCCATCAACTGTTTGGTTACTGACTTAATGTATTATTTTGTGTTAAGCAGAAGAAAGAAATCAATACAGGTTTGGAACAACTTGAGGGTGAATAATGATTTTCATTTTTGGGTGAACTATCCCTTTAAAGAGAGTATACTTTCATGACTATGTTTATTACTTTTAAAAGTGCACTTTGTAATAGTCAAATTAAAAGCTTTACTTCAACATACATTTTAAATCATAATGTTTTAATTATCTTTGTTTTACAGAAGTACACTTTTGAAGTATTCCATCAAGATGATTCTTAATCCTCTGTTTTCTTCTTAACATCTATTTTTCAACTACAATACTTTCTTTCTACAGAGGGTGAACATCCCCAATAGTATTCTATATCAAAAACAATCGGACCGCATTGATATCACTAGTTTTATCCAATTTCCTGAACATCTGCTACCAGCTTTAGCCTGTTAGCATCTCTAGCGTGTTCCTGGCTACCATGTGTCTTGTTTACACTTTTCTCACTCAGAAAATTACTGTTTATCTGTTCTAATGGCAAATATATCAGATGTTTTGGATATATCGGACCAGCAGCAGAAGGCGCGAGCCAGGCCCCGGGCGAGGACCTCTCCCCTCTTCAAGATTTTTGAAAATAATTTATTTGTAAAGACACAGTTAACACAGCACTGTAATAATTTTTTTTTACAAAAATTCAGGTGACCAAAAATGTGCTACATTTAGTGACTTCCGAATTAACTGCCCTCAACAATACCAGACAAGGAGAACAGGTGAGGGAACAACTTAAGCTGCGTTTACACTTGGCATTTACATGCAATCACCGTGATCCGATCAAGCAGATCAGGACACGGTGCGTTTACACCATAGAGAGCCTAAGTCCCGCCCCTCCGCTTCCGGCTCATGGGACCTTACTTTGGAAAAAATATGTATGGAAGTCAATGGCGAGAGATAACTTATCTTTTTATTCCGTCTGAACTGTGCCCTGAACTACACATATGATGTTTGTCAATTTAAAAGGTAATTATGAAAGTCAAGAAAGTCGCAGTTTGTCATAAAACAGAAGAGTAACGTTTAGTTTTATGTGAAAATCGCTCAATGAACTACATCTCTCGTCTCGCACTATGTACGTCACAAGATCCGTTGCTCGTATGTGTGTATTCTGGCTCAAAACACTCAGGCATGACGGCGTAACGTTACGATTATAATGTAAGACTATAGATAAAAAGACAGACGTTAGCTTCAGTAAAGTTAGCTTCATTCATTGAGAGAAAATGTATGACGTCGCAAGTGCGCCTTCTGGGTTTGTAGTCTTTCTAATTACGTATTTTCACAGTCTTATACCTCAGCAGTTTTACATCAAGCTGCGACTTTCTTGACTTTAAAATGTATCTTTTAAATTGAGAAACATCATATGTGTAAATCAGGGCACAATTCAAACAAGATCAAAATATTTGTTGTCTCTCGCCATTGACTACCATAAAATACTTTTCCGAAATAAGGTCCCATGGTGGTCGACCGGAAGGGGAGGGACTTAGGCTCTCTATAGACTGTAAAAAAATATGGACGTAGTGTCCGTGACGTCACCCGTAGGTTTCTGAAGAGCATTTTTGAAGCCTAAAGTGGGCGGAGCCGGCCGTCGCCATCTTGGCCTTGCGTCACTCCCGGATAACAGAAAATGGGCAAAGAGGCGGGGCGTGAGTGGAGCTGAGGAGCCTGGCTATCTGAAATCACGCCCACCTAGCTCGACGTGATCGAGTTAGCCCAGGCTGGGGAGGTAATGCGTTATGCTACTGACAGTACCAAGTCTGCGACTGAACAGGGCCTCGCGCTAAAGTGACAGTTGATGATGTAAAGCCAATTAAAAGTTCCTATTTTTGCCCTTCGAAATATTATAATAGTTAAAAGACATGGCTACAAGTGAGACTGTGTATCGTGATTCTGTACTATTCTGCTAGTTGAAAATGTATAATGCAGTAACTTAATATTACTCTGAGAGAGTGTGTGTGACAGTGATTTATGTGCATAAAGTTACATGTCAGTCACTCTTTTTTATAGTCTATGGTCCGTCAGCGCGGCATCGCTCGTCAAGTTCGTAGAGCTTATTCAGTCCATTTTAAATTCTGATTTTGGCCGCCTCTCAAATGGGTTAAACCATAGATATATTGCCTATGAAGTTCAAGTAAATGCGCTAGAAAATCCACGCTCATTCAAGGATGTGCATTTATTGCATGGACGGAGAAAGCGCCGACACCTGCAGGATTTCACCTGACGGTACATAAGCATATTATAATCCATCTGTTCCGTGAGAGCAGAACGAACGAGCCTTTATTGACGTTTTTAAATCTGAAAACTCCAAAAAGCAACGAAATTGTCAGACATCCATTAGTGCATGTTCACAGAGGAAAACAACTGAAATACAGCGCTGGTTGTTCTCTCGAACGACACTCGACGACAACGACGGAATCCTAAGTCGTGGGCGAAGTAATGGGTGTATTAAATTGTATGAAATAATCCCGAAAAAAAGCACAAAACACTGCAGAGATGGCAAGTTCAGCAGCTAAAATTTGCTGAGGTGAAGTGACGGCTACAGCAGACAAATGGTTAGCATTGACATCAGCGGCAATCCACCTGTCACTCAAACGTGGACACACCCTTAATTATGCAGAACTTTAAGGATTAATCAACTAAACGGATGAGTTATAAAAAAATTCACCCCCCTCACAGTTGTCATGAAGGGCAAAATTAGCTGTATAGACCAAAGCCAGAATACAGACACCAGGCTGTCGCACTCGACTGTATGGCAAAAAAACACAACAAAAACAACACAGCTCTCACTTCCGGAGAGAGGAGGGGGAAATAATGACAGTGGGCGGGGTTTGTGTGACGTCCACCTGTGAATGCAGACACAATGGTTGGATTGCGTTTACATTACACTGAGATCCGATTACAATGCATCCTCGACTACCTCCAAACCTGGACACGCTGATCGGATAACATTCCGATCAGAAGCGTGTCTTTTCAATGTGTATGTGGACAACATCCAAATATAGGTCGCATGTTAATGCCAAGTGTAAACACAGAGTTAGAGAACGCAAACGAGGATAACTGATCACACACAGCTGACACATATGAACTAATGATAACGGTAACCAAGGAGACAAACGAGTGGCGGGAATCTGAACAAAGAAGACAACAAACAAAGACATGTAAAGTACTTGATTATAAATGTAACTGTAGTGTACAATTATTCAGTATTACATTTAAAGTTATATTTTACATGTACAAAATAGAAATGACATAAGTATATTTTAGTTTACCATAAATGTTTGTCAGTATTTATTATTATTGTTATTATTATTGTTATTATGTTACATACATTCACTTTGTTTTATTGAAGGCAGAATGCAGTAACTACTGTGCTATAGTGTGCAAGCATTTCATTCCAGATAGTCATAATCTTTTAAACTTTCAGACAAAGACAAAGACAAAGAAAGACAAATTTCCTCATTGTCTATTTTCACTCATCTCTGGTGTTTCTCCAGTCTGGGCCATCATCTTCTGTTCATTTCTCAATCTCCTTCTCTCTCTGTCCCTCCTCCACACTGTCAGCAGATATTTTGGAGGCTGTTGCAGAGTTTCGCTGTATTCTCACACAAACTCCCACACACTCCCGCACACACACAGAAGTCAATTTTGTTATTGATTTTTTTCCTCATTAGGATGCTGCTGCATTTTATCTGATGGTACATATTGTGTCTTCAGCCAATTACACCTACCCGCGGCATACAAAGTTAAACTTACACACAAAGTCACAGCTTCGCAGAAACCGCAAATAGTGATGAAATAGGCACTGGGAGCTAAAATTCAACTTTGCCAAACTCTGGCTGCACACAACAATATTTGCTCATGAGTTGGTTATATGACTAAGACATTCATTTAGTTTTAATAACAAAATTAATCACATTTAGAATTAAGACCAGAATTTCCATACGATTTGTATTCCTAAAATCAAAGCTAAAATTCTATATCATTTAATATCACACAGAGATATAAAGCAAATATAAGCCAAATCTGGAGTTTTTTTTTTTTTTTTTTTTACTTATGCAATAAATTTTGGAGCTAGATAGTACAATGTATAAACACATTTTGATGTTGGCCTGAGAACAGTGTAAATGTTTAAAGTTTAAAAAGATAGATAAGCAGACAGAAACGTAAGTTGTGATGGTCTTTTCTTCCCTAATGTGACGTTTATCGGAAGTGAAATGGTTTCTGGAACAAGAACAAATGTAGGGCGGGGCTTGATTTTGTCAATGGGGATTTGATTGGATGGTTGTGGTTTGCTATCGGACAGGTTGTCCCACCCTCACACCAGTAAACACGCCATCAGAGAAAACGAGATATTGTTGCAAGTGGAAGGGGAAGTTATTTTGATTAAATATTATGAGGAATATGAATTAAACAAATATGTATATAATAAGTACGTACACAGATGATAAATCATGTATAATAAATACTGCAATATTATTCCATAAAAAAATAAGAATTGTCCATTTTGATTTCATGGTGACTTTAAATGAAAGAACAGTATGTTGGCTTTCTCATGACATGCATGACGCATCTCCAACTGTTTTTGTGTTTCAGAGTAATTCTGCCAATATGAAGTGTAAAATCTGAATGATTTCAGGCCAGATCCTGTAGAGGACACTACTGTGTGTCCTGATGGCTCTCTCTCTCTGACTCAGTGCCACACAGGGGATTGTGGTTAATGTAGTTTGAGTGGGAGTCGTGTGCCGTTCGGTCAGATGGTTTGTAGGCTGTCAGTTTCACACAGCTCAGGGTTCGTGCTGAGATATCAGAGAGTGAGATGTCATACTGCTTTATAGGTTAGACAGTTTAGAGTGTATGTCAGAGCAGTGAAAGTTATTACATATAACCATGAATTATTTTAATCTACAAACACTTACAGCAAAGGATGACACACCTACACAAACAATATGAATGTGTCATTCATAATCTTCTAGTTCATTTTTGCATGAGTTTTATTTTGTTTCACTGTCCATCAAAGGCTTTCATTTGTATTAGGAGTGTAAATTTACTGACAACTATTACTATATTATTATTCACCATTCTTCACTTTGGCTCACAATTAAGACTATTCTTTTATGATTATTTTTTATTTAAATACTTAAAAATAAGGTTTAATTTGTTAACATTACTAATATTAGTTAACATTAACTTCTTTTTTATTTATGAAGCACATTTAAAAAAAAAAAAAAAAATAATTAAAAACAAGGGTTGACCAAATTGCTGTACAAAACATCAGAGCATAGAAGACAAATAAATTTGAAAAATATTTTCATAGTTAACAATGAAAAACACGGCATCTATTAATCTTGGTCAAAAGTATACAACATTTACTACATTTTAAAAAACAAAAAACAAATGTTGTTTCTGTTAACATTAGTAAACTAACATGAACAATGAACAATTCGATTTTTACTAACTAACGTTAACAAAGATTAATAAATGCTTTAAAAAATGTATTGCTCATTGTTATTTCATGTAGATCGGTATCTTTAGTAACACTCATCCCCAGTCAGGATTAACATGGTTCTGTCCTTTCAAAAGAGATGCTGTGCCTTCAGAGTCAGACTAAAGATCAATTAATCCACACATGATCAAACATGACATCATTGAGTGTATAGGAAAGCCGTTGCTATGACAACTCCCATCCGCTTTATCTAAACCGTGTTATGAAAATGAAATCTGCTGTGAGTTACACTAGCTAGTATCAGGTAATTTGATCAAAGCCTAAAGGGAGAATTCACACACATAAAAATGAAACAATCATGTGGAACAAAAAATATGATATTATTTGTTTTGGTCTATACAATAGAATGTTCTTCGGGACCTCACTGAATTTCACAGTATTGGTAAAAAATACATTTTGCAAAAAATACTATTTTGTTCCACAGGAGAAAGAAACTCATAGATCTACAAGTGTGGAACGACATGTAGGTGAGTAAATGATGACTGAATCTTTATTTCAGGCTGAAATATCAATTTTATAATTATTCTTCGATTAAGAGTAGCTTGTTAAAAAAACTATTACTTTATCAATTTGTTCAATTGCATATTTTGTATTAAAATGTCTGTGTTATTTTAGTATCAATGAGAATCTACTACAGTTTTATTTTAATATTTCAAATCTTCAAAATTTTATATTTTCAAATTTTTAGTTTTTAGTATTTTACTACATTAAGCATTAACTAAATGAAATGTTGCTTTGGCAACTAGTTGATTTTATTTCAAGTAACATTTTTTTTTCTATTTGTTTGTTTGATAGTTTTATTATTATTATTATTATTGTGTTAGGCTTAGTTTTAGTTAATAGCCCTGTAAATCTTTTGACAATCTAATCGATCAGGGAAGAGAAAATTACCTGAATTTCAAAAGCTTTTGTGAAAAAAACCTCCCAGAACACTGTATTCAGTGATCAGTGCACCATACTTTGTAAACTAACAAATGAAAGTTCAGTTTAAAGTATTCTGTAAACGATTTTATCAGAAATATTGGAAATTAACAAATGGAAAGATTAGCTCACAGTGTGCTGTAAACAGGTTACATTACATTGCCATTACTTAATAACTCCCACTTCAACACCCACCATCACTCAAACACAAACACACATACTGTGCTTCGGTCCTTGGCAGATGCTTTCAGTAGCACCACAATTTGAGTGCAGAAGTCTGAACTGAATCAGGTCTTATCAAATCCAATTATTCCCAGCGAGACATTTCATTTGGCTGAAGAGGGAGAGAATTATGAGGGTGCTGTGTGCATGTGTTTGTGAGTGTGTACCTGCGAGCATCTCTCACAGTATGTGAATGTGAGAGAAATTGCAGAGGGCAGATTGGTTGGCCACTCAGCAACCGTTAGTCCACAGATTTTTTTTATTTTTTATTTTTTTATCCTTTGATGTGTTTGCAGTCTGAACAACTTCCTAAAGATGTTCTACAACGCACATTTACAATACTATAGCTATGTTTCCATCAGAAGTTAGAATTGAACTTGTGCATAAAAAAATGGAATGTTGCATAAAACATTTGTGAATAAAGCACCGTTTCCATATTCATAAGAAAAAAAAAATCACTTCCTGGGGGAACTGGCATAAATATCTGTAATAAAAGTGGATGTTGCTGCAATATGGGAAGAAACTTGCTCTTTTTTCCTCCATCATAAATGAGTTGCGGCTCAGAGCACGCAGACGAAACTCAATAAAAGCTTTCAGGTTATCTTACCTGAAAATGCCTGGTGTTTGGGGACGCAATCATGTGAGACGGTTCTGGGAGGGAGTTAAGCCAATTCATTTTGATGACAGACTTTGGTTCGGGCATTTCAGAATGACCAAGCCAACAATTGAGATGCTGTGTGATGCGATCGGTCTCCAGTTATGCAATCACATCCACTGTTGAGGTAAAGTCACGCGTGTTTGCGCATCGAGGGATTTATTTGGTAAAGGTGTTACCATCATAGTTTATGCGCATGTCTTCTTTAGATAAAAATTATTTGCCTCAAATGAGCTCCAAAATTTTGTATGCACATTTTTCGATCTTGGTCTTTCCAAGCAGTGATTCTTAATGCAATGTTAAAAAATAATAATAATACAAAAAAAATTTGACGATAAACCGTGATAAAAAAAAAAACTAAAAAAACTTTTTGTGTGTATCCCTTTAAATGCAAATGAGACGGTGCTCCCATCCTTTTTCTAGAAGAGGGCAGAGTTTCAAGAATTCTATGGCAACAAAACAGGACAATCTCACACATTGAAAATGTCAGAAACTGTCAGCAGTGTTCAGTTTGAACCAGAGTCGGACAATGATGCCTTCGGAGACAGAAAATATATGCTGCATTGCGATTTAACAGGTATAGTTTAGTTTAATTATGGTTATAATTATGTCATCTTCCTTTTATCCACTATTAGTATAAGCCTGTTGTAGTGGACCCTGTCCGAATGATGGCCAAAACTTTACTGATGAGCTTTTTAAAATTTATTGTACATCACACAAAAGATGAAGCGTCTGTTTTTACTCCAGAAAATCACCGTAGGAGCTGAATAAAACAGCACAAGAAGTGTATGGCAAGCCATTTTAACATTTAATCCTTAAAACCTACTAGTATCTATTTTCATGCTACTACTTATTTTTTAGATACTAGTATCTATTCCATTAAGTACTATTGCTTATTCTTTAGGTGCTAGTGCCTATTCTTTAGATACTATACCTTTTTAAAAGGTACTAGTAGTTATTCATTAGATACTAGTTCTTATTTTTTTAGAGACTGGTACTCATTCATTAGATACTAGTACCTATTAAATAGACAGAACCTAAATAGACATGCAGAACCGATATTTATTTACTGTTACACTTCTGTTTAGTCTAATGTTTTCATATGGAGAAAATAATTGACAGGGGAGTCATATCACCTTTGCAGAAATGTAATTCATTTTAAACAGTTTTAGAAGGTTTATGTGCCGTTTAATAGGTTTAAAGAGTGAGGAATAATTCACTGGGTAATATTAATTCACTGAATAATATTAGCTGGAATATAACACTGTCAGGAAAGTAACAAACAAAACAGCATATTTGCATTTTCCAACTAGTATCTTATTAATTATTAATAATGTTTTTGTCGGTCTAGATCATGAAATGCTTTCTGACAAAGTGCTGTTTATCTATGCATTTACACAGAACTATAACTTAGGCTACTCAGCCGCGATCGCGCGTGGAGATAATAAATAATTAATTTCCAGAGAGCGGTATTTACCGGGATTTGTATTAGCGAAATAATGGTTATGTAGTAAATAATAATATCATTTAGGGTGTTTAAACGAGATAATCTTGTCAAAAGTTTCATGCAGTAGTCGTGCTTGAGCATTCCTGATCATCAACCCAGTGAGTGCTCAGCAATATGAACAAACTTTTTTTTTCGAGACTATATAAACAGCACTTTGTCAGTTGGCATTTCATGATCTAGATTGAATCTAGATCATGAAATGGCAACTGACAAAGTGCTGTTTATCTATGCATTTACACAGAACTATAACTTACTCAACCGTGATCGCGCGTGGAGATAATAAATAATTAATTTCCACAAAGCGGTATATTTAGATGTGTATTAGCGAAATAATTGCTATATAGTAAATGATAATATAATCTAGGGTGTTTAAACAAGATAATCTTGTCAAAAGTTTCATTCAGTGGCCGTGCTTGAGCATTCCTGATCATCAACCCAGTGAGCGCTCAGCAATATGAACGAACTTTTTTTCCGAGACTAATGGTGATCAAATACAACAGATAGAGAATTAAATTCAGCGCTTTTATTTTAAACATGCACTCATTCATGTCTGTTTGTTTTATTTAATTCATGTAAAGTTACGTCTTTATTGGGGCAGGACATAACGGATTACGCTACGTGACTCCATGAGTAGCCTACGTCTCAATTTTTTAGAACCAAGCTGCATAAATAAACTATATCAGGCATTTATGTCTCAAATCTCATTTCTGCATGTCTGTTATGTTAAATAAAGTTGAATAATTAAAGCAAAGCAAGCAGAACATATACTTTACCTGTGCACAGAGTTGTTGTTGACTGATCTCCTCAGACAAACGGCCAGAAGATGGCGCCATTTATCAGCGAATCCGATATTACAAAACCGATACCCGATTATGGGAAAATGCTTAAATATCGGGAAAAATATCGGTAAACCGATACATCGGTCGATCACTAGTTCTTATTTATCAGATACTAGTTCTTATTCCAATAGTGATTTAATTATACCTAACTTGTTAAGAAAAAATAGAACTACAGTGCTTATTTTTTAGTTACTAGTAACATTTTAGATCAAAGATATCCTTACCTTAATAGAGGCTTGCCATAAGAAATGCGCATTAAAGTATATCCATAAACTCTCTCTCCCTTGCATTACCATCAACACACACAGCGAATTACACAAAAACACTAACTAAACACAACTAACAGTAAACAAAAATATTTAGGCTATGCCTTTTTAGGGGGTGCTTAATAAACGGGTTAACTTTATATCCGTAAAAAAAACTCTGATGAACTGTAATAAAATGCGCGTTCGCTCTCCCTTTCATTACTGCCGTGACCATCGCTCCAGAGACTGTAAGCTGGATCACGAACAGTTGGTACTGATCCATCCTCGAGTAGCAACTTCAACCATGGTGTCCTCAGTGACTCAGATGCCGGGAGTCTATGGAGACTCTTATGTTCGTTGGTACATCCAGCAACAGAACGTAATGTTTTTTGGCACAGACATCGTATATCCCCAACAGCGAGTAAAAAGAAATGACGACTGCAGTCACTGTGGCTCACTCAGGGCGGGATCTATGCTAATAGGGCAGATCGTCACCAGTCAGGGGTGGGGCTTCCCTACACTTACGTAAGAGTAGGGGGAAATCTGAAACCACGCGTTTGGAGAGTTTAATTATTTATGGGGATTATAAAAAAAAAAAGTATTGGGTGGATTTGTATAATTATAGGCTGGTTGTATACACACTGTAGACACACATCGGTGTTCAAACACCTTGTAAAATTAATTTTGCATAATAGGTCCCCTTTAAAGACTGACTCTAAACATTTGCCAGTGTTAAGCAAAGGTAGCAACAGTCTCACAGAGGTGCAGCATATAACGCAGATTTCGTTTTGTGTGGAAACAGGGCGGAAGGCAGTGAAGTTTTACAACCTGCTGAGGGAAATTATAGGAATGAATCTGAACTAATTAACTGTATGCATTGTGTACAACCGTTACCAGGGCAACACTTACAGTCAGAGAGTGGATTTACCTGTCTGCTATTTTGTTCAGACCAATGCGAAAATCTGAAGGAATTTGTTATGCACTGTTACTGTTGATGAAGAATAAACTAATGTTCATTCTAACAATCGAAACAATTCGGATAATAAGGTATCTAGAAATATTCATGGATCAAATAAAATATTTATAATCTTTTATCATTTGATATGAATGGCTGAAATGTGAGGTTTATTTTATAAAACTCTTTTTTTTTTCATAACTTTATTTGAACATGTAGTATGTTCATGTTCACCCAACCAAAATAATTGATTCATTTAAAGTCCGGCTGTCGTAGTTAATATTGTTAATGTTGTTAAAAATTGCTTTGTGCTTCTAATTTTATTTGTTGTTTATTTTATATAAAACAAAATTACATAACACTAGATGTTGATCATGTTTGGAGGTTCTTATGTTACAACACTGCTGAGAAAATCCCAGAAAGTGTAATGCAATTTTTTATTATTATTATTATTATTATTATTTTTATTATTATTCATGCTTGACATAATGTCAACTAGCCTGACTACGTCAGACTTCGTACTTCCGCTCAATTTCATTTTGCTTCTGTACTCAGTCTGAGACAGCGTCATAGCTTTCCATTTTCCTCCGGCCTGAAAACAGCCGGCCAATCAATGAACAGAGGGCGGCTGAGAGCCGTGACGTAGACGCTGATTGTACCGTGGATGCGTAGATTTACTTCACATAATCTGCAAAAGTCGTTCACAGCCATGTTCACTCCGGTATTTCGCTCGATGGTTTTGATTTCGCATCATACATGTGTTTACAGTGGAAGTTAGATGCGGCTGAGCATGCGCATAACACCCGCCATAACCAAAGGTTATGTGATTGGCTTACAGGTAACCAATGATTTTAAGCTTCAGACTAGCGCCCCCAGGCGGTAAAGAAAACGTTTTTCTATTACGGAACTCCAGACTCTCTCTACGAAGCAAAGCGAAGTAGCAGAGTCTGGTATTACCAGGCTAGATGTCAACTGCATCTGGGCCAAATGTTGTGTTTATATCTCAAAGCAATCAAAAGTTATGGCATTTGGAACCATGGTAGCCTTTTTATCAAAAGTCCAAAAACCAATCCAAACAAGTGATCTGGTCAATCGGCAGATCATGATGACTAGAAATCGGTGGTCAGTATCGACTGCAAAAATGCTGGTTGGAGCATCCATTCCACTCAGTTTAAAAAACAAACAAACATTGCTATAGATCAGATGTGCTGTGAACCTTTGACTATTTAAATCACTCGACAGAGGATAGATTCAGCTCGACCTTGTGAGTGAGACTGGACCGGATGTAAAATTGCACGGTCATTCTATTACTCAGGAGATTGAACAGCAGGACGAAGATTTGCCAGAGAGAACAACCACAAACACACACACACACACACACACTTTTACAGTAAACCTGAAACCCCAAATGGATCTTATGTAACAGTACTCATGAGAGACTTGCATGGCACTAGAACATTCCTCATCAAATGCTTTTGTTTGCAATCCAGTGTCATTCAGTATTATGACAAAATAACATTTCCAGAATTCCAACAAAAACTGACAGGAACAAAAGCAAGTGACAGCCTTTCTAAAAACTTTAATGCGAAAGCCTACATAGAAAGTTGAATTTTGGTGAATTGAATTAACTTGGTCCTGACTCAGACTGGTATATTTCAAATTCTGAAATAAATTTTCTTTATCAAAAATGCTGGAAAAAATGGAAAACTTATAGGAGGGAAATTACATTCCTGTAGCTCAAACAATAGAGTATAGCATGAGCAATGCCAAAATCATCATGAGTTTCTTTCCCATCATGAACTGATCAAATAAACAACTTCACAGCTTTGGACAAAAACATCTGCCAAATGTATGGAAATGAAGACCGGACAAGAGCAATGCCAGTTTTTCCTGTCAAATATCCAAGAAAAGGCAGTAAACTTTTTCTCAAATGACCAGAGACAGCAGTGAAGATAATAAAACAGGTTGCTGCTGGACAATAAAAACAAACAAACAAACAAACAAAACATCTGCATACGTTAACAAAATTTAGATCAATGCTTCAACTAGTGCCTAGATTTTACCAAGTAAGTGTAAAAGAAGAAAAAGTGTTTCTTAACATAAGTAGCAAAAGTTATGGAAGACATTTTGCTTCTCCCTTGATAAATATCTTGCTATTCCAACTATGAAAGATTATTATTATTTTTTAGTATTATTATTTTGCATTCAGATTTGTTTTTTCCCCAAGAACAGACATGCGACTCATTTTTGGGTCACAACATATGAAATCTTATGGGTAGCAATTTCAATTTGAAATGTGATATGCAAAATGACAATGCAATATGTAAAATGGAAATGTATTTCTGTATTTAAGAATTTAAATTCTTTTAAATTCTGTATTCATTTTCCATACCAAATGTGCAACTGAAGACTGCCAGGACCGGAAGAAAACACTATAGCTGGGGTTTGGCTTGTTGTTGGTCTAAAGTTTCTGTTAAACAAGGTTTCCAGCATCTTTGGCCAGCAAACAATCCTAGCCTGAAAAGCTCTGCACACACACACTGACACACACACACACACACACACACACACACACACACACACACACACATACATACACACAAAAGGACAATGAGGGAAGTGTATTTCTGCTGAGCTGCCTCCTTCCGATACCACAGGCAAAACACAAATCAATATATGAGATAGGAGAGCAGAAACCATTCTCCAGGTGCAGGAAACGCACACACCTGTGCGACTGCCAGATAATGCATCTGGTCATGCACTTGCACACTTCGATCTGGTTTAATTTTGTTCAAGCAAGAAGAAAAAAAACGGGGCTGTGAAAGGAACAGGGAAGCACTAGACTCCAAGAGGAAGAGAGTTTTTGTCATGACTGAGGTTGCATTATGAGTTAGTCCAGACTGCTCCCACAGCAGTTTTACTGAGCTCCTTAAGCTAATAAAAACCAAAAGTGTTCAATGACTGCCAGATTTTGCTAGTGAAAATAGGTACGGTGGTTAATGCAGACAATCTACAGGAATTTCAATTAATTCCCGAAATTGTAATCACTTATACATTATGCAACCCCATGGCTGAATTAAAAAAAAAAAAAGAAAAGAAAAGAAATATGATTTCTCAACATGACACTCTGAACAACCAAGCGACGTTTACTTAAAAATCAGGAATTGAGCCATTATTCTAAAACAATAGGAAGGCTTTCGGATTCTGTTTCATCGACACGATTGTAATTAAATGATTAAAAGACGCACATATTTCGCCGAGGAATCAGCCGGACCGGATCGAGCCCATGAAAGCGGTCTGGTTGCATGGCGGCGTATTTAATGTGACCAAATTAATTAACACACAGCACAAAATAACAGCATACTGTGGTAGGCTACCATGGTACGCGTAGTCTACCATTTGAATGATGGCCAAGGGATGTGCTTCAATATAGGTACTTAAAAGAATGCCATATATGCTACCATAGAATGTTTTGGCAAATACGTTAGATGAGTGACTTACTCCGGGCGCTCGGGGATCCAGCGATGATGATGAACTCGGTGTGGTGATGGATGAGATCCGCTGTGCGCTTTGGCCACCCAAATACAAAGTCCAGTTTACCACAAACACAGTTCAGTCAAAACTTCAGCGAAAAGAATCAAAACTAGAGTGCGAATATGATAAAGTTAATGTGGTTATAAACGAAGACGCCACGGAAACTTTAAGCGTCGTTTCACTCGATCGTGCTCGCGCGTTTCTTACAGTCTCGCCGGTTGAGAATGGAAACGCCTTTTTCTCCCTATAACCCCCTCCTCCTTCCCTCTCTCTCTCTCTCTCTTTACCAGTCACACTGTCTGAATCTGCAGCCTCAAACACACACATACACACATTTTTCGGGCCTGATGTCACTTTGCTATCCGGTCAGATAATCCCTCCTCCTTTTTATTCCACACAATCCCACATCGTCATGCTCGCTCTTTCTCTCGCTGCGATAAATCCGCTGACAAGAGCCACCTTGCCGATCCTTAAAATAAAAACAATTACAGCATAATAAGACAACAATATTGTTAAACTAATTTAAAGAGAATCCCAGTGATTTACATTTGGGAGGAGAATGGAATGTTCTGCGCCCTGCAGTACTGCATCTGCCCACAAGAGGAAGTACATCCATCCATCCATCTATCTATCTATCTATCTATCTATATATCTATCTATCTATCTATCCGTAGCCTATATGTCTGTTTTATTATCGTTTCAGAGCCTCTGCTTGTTTGTTTATTGATTTTTTTCACCACGTAAACAGCTCTTTATCTTGCGATGC
This sequence comes from Scardinius erythrophthalmus, assembly GCF_964197995.2. Taxonomy (NCBI): domain Eukaryota; kingdom Metazoa; phylum Chordata; class Actinopteri; order Cypriniformes; family Leuciscidae; genus Scardinius; species Scardinius erythrophthalmus. Next base: position 13,822,639 of record NC_138222.1, on the reverse strand, counting down.
TATGACATGATTAAGCTGTAGCCTATAAGTCTACCACAAAATACACATCCAAATATCGACTTTACATTCATAAAAATTGAATACACTGCAAATCTAAAGAGAATAGAGTAAAGCATTGAAGTGTAATAAAGAACATGATTGCATTTCTTTATTATTGTTTTTTTTAATCCTATTTCAGTTGTTATAAGCTATTTTCTATTTTGTTATAATGCTTTGGCAATATACAGAATGTACTTTTGTCAAGCCAATAAAAATATATGAATTGAACTGAGAAAGAGACCTCAGACAATTAATCACAGTGCATCAGTCCTAATATTTGCATATTTCAGCAGGAGGCAGTTTTATGGAAATTTCTTTCGCAGCCAACATATTAAAATGCAAATACCTGCTGTTGAGAATGAAGTTCATTGGTATCATTGTAGTGTTAACACAAAGTTAGCTTTTAATTTGCTTTTTGAAAGGGATTTGTAAGTGCAGAAGAATAGGATTTAGTCGCTGTGCTGACGGTGGCATTCCGCCATGCTGCCATGACCCAGTTTGCTTTGACTTACATCACACACGTGCGGCTGTGTGGAGAGAAAAGCAAACCAGATTCTGCTCTGCATGCCATCTGATGCACAGAGGATATTTCTGTATGAGGTCTGATCCTTATATGCACAATAGTTGCTTTGTCATATGTTGACCACGTAATAATATTCATTATTTATCATAGCCTCAGGCATATTATGCATGAGTGTATGCTCAGTTTGTCCTGAACATGCAAAAATTCAAGTGCATAGATAGAAAAACACGTTCATGCAAATGAGAGCAAGACCCTGACATCCATAAACCTAACATATCAAAGCAGCGTATTTGTACCCTGGGAAACGCTCTCATGGGGAAGTACTTTCTCGCTGTCACAAGACCGACTCGTTCACGAAACCGAGAAGAAAGAGACTCATAGAAGAACTTCTAAAAACATCCTGAGGAAACAAAGAGACAAAGAGAAAGCAGAGAGAGAGGGAGGGAGGGAAACTGGAGAAGAAAAACAAGGTTTTGGATCTTGTCAATTTGTAAGGCACTTTCCGCAATTGGGTCCCATTAAGAGCATTAAAGGGATAGTTCAACCAAAAACTATTTTTCCCCCCCTTAACTACTCACTAAGGGGGGAGGGGGGGTGGGGGTACTATGAAAGTCAATGCGTGCCATCAACTGTCTGGTTACTGACATTCTTTAAAATATCTTCTTTTGTGTTCAACAGAAGAAAGAAACTCATACAGGTTTGGAACAAAATGAGGGTGAATAAATGATAACATTTTTGGGTGAACTGTCCCTTTAAAGACTCAGATCCCATGTTTTTATTAGATGTGCTTATTATGTAACATAAATCTAACCCATCATGAAAAGTAGGTCATTTAATTTCACATGGAAATCTACATTTCCCCTTATAATGAAAATTTTAGGCTGTTACGTCTTCGCTGAGGTCTTGATCTTCTGGACAATTAAAATGACATGTTAACATAAAAACATTTTCAAAACTCAAAGTAATATCACAACAGATCATCAAAAGTGTTGCCTGTCATTGTCATCCTCAGATTCTAGATACTCATATTCTTCCCGACCTCAAATGTTTCGGGCGGGGCTAAGTTCGCCTGGCATCCATGCTATCAAAAGTGTGCTTTAGTAAAAAAACACACAATCACAAACTAACCTTTTCACAACAAAATATGTTTCATCTATATAAATGTTTCATTCTCAGTAACATGTCTTTCATAAAGTTAATCAATGAATAATTTTGTACCCCTATAGATTTCTAATGATATTGATTCTATAGACATAGTTTTCCGATATGGATAACCAAAATAAAATGAATTCTTTTTACATTAAAAGCGATTTATCTTAGATTATTACCACTCTATTCAAAGTGTGTGCGCGTGTGTGTGTGTGTGAGAGAGAGAGAGAGAGAGAGAGAGAGAGAGAGAGAGAGAGAGAGAGAGAGAGAGAGAGAGAGAGAGAGAGAGAGAGAGAGAGAGAGAGAGAGAGAGAGGCATCAGAAGAAGGGAGACAAATGGCATCAAACATTACAGTATGCCACATGTGATATTGTAAATGGTAGAGACTTCCATATTACTGGATATCACTCTTATAACTACAGTATAGATTCAGTCATATGGTACAGTGAGAACATTTGCTGTATTGGCAGCAAACTCTGTTCTACCTAAAACCTCATTGCTGTGTCATACTTCATCACACCTTTTGATAACACACTGGATATATACTATTACAAACTATATGGATTTAATTACATAAATTAGATAATGTAAGTGTATTTTCTAATGTGGTATCTGTATTACTGTAATTATTTTAGCAACAAGGATGATTTGAAAATTTGAATCTTGCAGTGTTTGCTATTAAATGAATTGATTGTTAAAAGTACTAAATTGAAAGAAGATCATACTGCTGTGTTTCGTAGATTAAACCAAATGTTCTCATTACAGATTACAATAATATTGTGTTTGAAACAATGATTATGTGGACTGAAAATGTGTATAACTGAATGAAATGAGATCTTGAAAGAATGACTAGCTGTGTAACAAGTGTGATCAGTTTGGATTTTTGTAATAAAAGTTTTTAAAATGTACACCTTACTTGTGAAAATAGAACCAGTAGTGTACTGAAGTGTGTTAAGAAACAGTCCCGAAAGAATACACTTTTTAAGAGACCCTGTTTTGTGCCCTATTTATGGAAAGCACTATTCACAGACAGAGAGCACATGCCTGTGTGTCATCTGATGGTTCTGGAAAGCTCTGTTCCGCTGGACTCATACTGTGATGTCGCTGAAAGGAACTGGTTGTTGTTTGTGTGTGTGTGTGTGTGTGTGTGTGTGTGTGTGTGTGTGTGTGTGTGTGTGTGTGTGTGTGTGTGTGTGTGTGTGTGTGTGTGTGTGTGTGTGTGTGTGTGTGTGTGTGAGTCAACAAAGAAACAAAGAAAATGCGGAGTCATTTTACCTCTCTCGCTCTCTGTTTCTCTCTCACTCTCTTGCTTCCCTGTAAAAGATTTTCAATAAAACTACCACAACTCAAACTAATGTCGCAGTATGGTAATCACAGCTGTCCTACAAATAAATATTTTACTTTAGGCCAACATGCAGAAGTATGCTTCTCTAAAAAAAAAAAAGGCCTGCAAACTGTATCACTATTCTTCATTAACAGTGCACCAAAATAGTTATACTGTCAACATTCACAATGACAACATTAATTATTATGGTCAATACCAATTAGCTTCTGACATGATTCTTTAACTGACACGCCCCAAACACAGAAAGTTGGAAATCCAGAGTTTCCCACTTGAAATTAAATTCATGGCTTCTCATCTCGTAAACATCATAATTCCAACATGACTTGAAGGCAATGTTATTCCCAGTAAGCTTCTCAATGTCATTTGCCAGACTGTGGTTAATTAACTCTTAGGCTGTCCGTTTGTGTCAAACCATAATTACCCACCCAATTAGGCCCAGAGCCGAGCCACAGTTTAACTCTGCCTCATCATCAGACACAAAGAGAAATCAACAGGAAAAAAGACTGCTAATGTGAGGGCAGATGTCATCCATTCACTTGTAAAATGGGGGAGGTTTAGGTCTAACATTGGTTTTAAATCTCTCATTTTTGAGCATTCAAACTATTATTCCGATATCATTCATAATTTTTTTTTTTTTTAAATAGCTGTTGGTTAAAAAAAAGTGAAGGCAGACAAGAGTCAACTATATGATGATGATAGATATGAACCAAAAAGTTTTATAAAGTTTTATACACAATGCCAACTTTATGGGTACACCTGTTCAAATATTCCTTAATGCAAATATCTAATCAGCTATTTACATGACAGCAACTCCATGCATTGAGGCATGTAGACATGGTTAAGACGATCTGCTTAAGTTTACATTGAGTATCAGAATGAGGAAAAACTGTGATTTAAATGACTTTGAACGTGACATGGTTGTTGCAGCCAGACGGGCTGGTCTGAGTGATTTTCGTACAGAACCATCTCTAGGGTTTACCAAGAATGATCCAAAAAGGAGAAAATATCCAGTGTGCGGCAGTTCTGTGGGCAAAAATGCTTTGTTGATTCCAGAGGTAAGTTGAGAATGGCCAGACTGTCCGAGCTGATAGAAAAGCAACAGTAACTTAAACACTTACAACCGAGGTGTGCAGAAGAACATCTCTGAACACACATCAAACCTTGAAGAAGAAGGCCTACAGCAGCAGAAGACCACACTGGGTGTCAATCCTTTCAACTACAGGAAATTGAGACTACTATTCGTACGGGCTCAGTGGCTCACCAAAATTGGAAAATAGAAGATTGGAAAAACATCTTATGGTCTGATGAGTCTCAGTTTCCTCTGTGACATTCAGATGGTAGGGTCAACATTTGGCGTAAACAACATGAAAACATGACTCCATTCTGCCTTATGAACGGTTCAGGCTGGTGGTGATGTAATGGTGTGGGGGATATTTTCTAGGCACACTTTGGACTCCTTAGTACTAATAGAATATTGTTTAAATGCCACAGCATACCTGAGTATTGCTGCTTACCAAGTCCATCCCTTTATGACCACAGTGTACCCATCTTCTGATGGTTACTTCCAGCAGGATAACTCACAATATCAGGATAATGTCACAAAGTTCAAATAATCTGAAACTGGTTTACTGAGCCTGACAATGAGTTCACAATACTCAAAAAGCCTCCACAGTCACCAGATCTCAATCCAGTAGAACACCTTTTGGGATGTGGTGAAATTGGAGATTCACATCTTAGATGTGCAGCTGACAAATCTGCAGCAATATGGACCAAAACCTTTGAGGAATGATTCTAGCACCTTGTTGAATATATGCCACAAATAAATTAAGGCAGATCTGAAGGCAAAAGGGGATCCAACTCGGTACTAGCAAGGTTTACCTAATGAAGTGGCCAGTGAGTGTATGTTGTTTTGGTAACACTTTACATAAAGTTAACATTAGTTAACTACATTAGATAACATAAACTACGAATTAGCAATACTTCTAAAGCTTTAATTAATCTTAGTTCATGTTTATTTCAACATTTACTAACACAATATTAATATACAACATTTTTATATCTTAATATTATTAAATGGACCTGAGCTAACCTGAACTAACAAGGAACAGTTATATTTTTTATTACATCAATACAGATTAATAAATGCTGTTACAAATGAGTTGCTCATTGTTAGTTAATATTGGTTAACTAATGTTAACTAATGGGACCTTATTGCAAAGCATTACCATTATTTTTAATTCATTTGCACTTAACAGTTTGGTAAACAAATTAAGAAAAGATAGATCTATTGCAGTATTTCTTTCTAATAAACAAAACAATGAAGATAATGCATAAAGGATCCCATCTTCAGTGGTCTTCTCGGTGAGAAGAACACCAGTCAACAAACAGGTTCCACTTCACAGCGTAAGCATGCCTAGAGGGTGCTCTCGCAGAAGTGATGGTGTCTAAAACAGCTTGTGGTAGATCACCGTCCAGGGTCCAGACATGGAGTTTCCAGAGGTCTGGACGCGGGTGCCATACGGTGCCCCGTCTCTGAGAGAGGAGGTCCTCCCTGAGAGGAATGGACCAGGGAGGGGCAGTCGAGAGGAGCATCAGTTCGGGGAACCAGGTCCGGTTGGGCCAAAAGGGGCAACTAGCAAGACCTGGTCCTCTTCCTCCCAGACTTTGCACAGTGTCTCCCTCCCAGAGGGAGGTAACGCGATCGACATCCTGTCCTCAGGAGGAGCCCCGAACAAAACGACTGGTCGGTCCACTACAGAGGGACCAGCACGTTCGGTCGGAAGCTCCACCGTCTGCGGCATGACAGAGGAGTGAGGGGCCCACGGGGACTGGTTACCGGGTGGGGAAGCCCTCACTGTAATCCTCAGATCACCCATACCACATGGCGCAGTAGCTCTATTCTGGGGCTGGCCAGAAGGGGCGCTAGAGCGGGGCATAGGAATGGGGGAATACACCCTCACAGATGTATGCGAGTCTCGATCTCAACGCCAAGATAGTCATGTTCCCGCAATAAGAACATGAACAATCCACAAAAGCTGCTTCAGTGTGCTGAATGCCCAAGCAAGTGATGCAGCGATTGTGACCGTCAGCCGGGGACAGGGAACGACCACATCCAGAATGGAATGAAATCTTGAAAAAGATGCAGACACACCTTTGTTGCTCTTCCAGGAAATATCTCTCTCTCGTGCCGGTGCACACAGGGGAATGGCCGCGGCAACACTGACAGGAGATGGTGCAGCCTGTTACAGTGAAACACTCACTTCTTCGCCCTCTAACCAACCGTCAAACAAACACACAAATAAATGCTGTTAAAACAGCAGTTGAGAGCTTAGAAGCTCGCGACCACCGCTGCACTCCAACACTCTTCAGAGACATCGACACCAATCGGCTCCGAAGCCAAAGACAAATGGTTTGTGCATCCGCTTCCGTTTTTATACCCACACTGCGGGGCGGAGCACGAGATGCAGATCTCGCACGCCAATGTGCATTGGCTCGTTTTATCAATACTCAAAGATGACAGGCTCCCTAAGCGTGATCCCAATCAGTACGGTACATCCATCTCACGTCGAACATGAACGAACTGAAATGGAACCCAGGAACAATATGACAACTAAATATGAAAATAATCCTGACACTGTAAGCAACAAAAATAATTTTAAATTGTTTGCTGTTTTATGAATTTATTTCTGTTTCATATGTTTGGTATGTGGCAGTGTGATGGAGAGACCTGGAATTTGTCTTCCTGTTTTTACTGTGCTCTTACTGTTCCTGTGCATAATATTTACATGGGGTTTGCTGTTTTATTTCTTGTTTGTTTTAACGGAGAGGGCATTGCCTTAAGGCCCTTTCACACCGGATGCGTAACGAAAAAGCGAATAGTTCGTGTGCGAATAGTTCGCGTCAAAACCCATCACATGAGCCGCGTAAACACGGTCTCTATCTCTATCTTTGACGATTAGCTTTCTATCCCAAATGTAGTTTAGCCTGCTAGCCTACACAGCACAGGACTATACAACAACTAAAACTATCACACAACATACTCACAGTCGTGATAACCGAGTTGGTTGGCAATGCTACGTCACACAATCATTGTCCTTGTAGTATATAATTGGCTGAAGTCTTTTCTGTCGCCGCAAAAGGAAAAAAAAAATCGACATTGAAACGAAAAAAAAAAAGTCGTTTTTTCGCCGCAGCACATTCGCGTTCGGTGTGAAAGCACTCATTACACAAACAGCTGATCAAAAAATAAAACCATCGCGCGAATTATTCGTGCGTAAAAATCGCGTCCAGTGTGAAAGGGCCTTTATTCAAAGCGTGAACTTCAGGGGAGTGCTCATTTTAGCTATTTATGGAAATGTTTGTGCAAATGTATGTGTTGGTTTTATCCATCCTATTTATTGTATATATTTATTTGTTTTAACTTTTGTCTTAATCATCTTGTGTATCTATTTATTAAAGGGATAGTTCACTTTGAAATTAATTTTTGATATGTTTTAGCTTACCTCAAGGGTATCCAAGATGTAGGTGTCTTTGTTTCCGCAGTAGTTTCAATTTTGATATTTTTAGGTCAAACCGTTCTTGTCTGTCAGTCATATAATGCAGGTCGATGGTCACTGTATCAAAACACAAGCACAGAGTCCGAATTAAAACAATTCCCCATCGTCCAAATTAAACAATTCCCCATCGTAAGTACACATTGATGGCCTAAGACACGAAACGAGCGGTTTGTGTGAGAAAACGAACAGTATTTATATCGTTGTTATCTCTTGAAAACAGCACACGTCCAAATGATCTGACGGCGCGGGCGGGTATAGATGTATACATAGATGTCGCCTTGGCTACTGCAGTTCATTGGAACGAAACCGTAGCCAAGCGACATCTAGTGCATATATCTATACCCGCCCACGAGCGGGTATAGATGTATACACTAGATGTCGCCTTTGCTACTGCAGTTCATTGGAACGAAACCGTAGCCAAGGCGACATCTATGTATACATCTATACCCGCCCGCGCCGTCAGATCATTTGGACGTGTGCTGTGTTACAAGAGGTAAAAACGATATAAATACTGTTCATTTTCTCACACAAACCGCTCGTTTCGTGTCTTAGGCCATCAATGTGTACTTACGATGGGGAATTGTTTAATTTGGACGATGGGGAATTGTTTTAATTTGGACTCTGTGCTTGTGTTTTGATACAGTGACCATCGACCTGCATTATATGACTGACAGACAAGAACGGTTTGACCTAAAAATATCCAAATTGAAACTACTGCGGAAAAAAAGACACCTACATCTTGGATGCCCTTGAGGTAAGCTAAAACATACCAAAATTTATTTTCAAAGTGAACTATCCCTTTAATCATATGGTGAGGAAAGACTTAATTTGAATAAAATGGTAGGCCTATGTTCCAATTATCAAGCAGGAAACTATGTGTGTATATAAAGCAGCCATCACAAGAGGTTTGGAGGGACGGATCATGGTTTTTGAGATAGTGAACAAGCTTTTTGAAGCGCTGCATAGCACACTGTAACTCTGGCCTCAGTAGTTGATGAGCAGAGTTTACTGTTTTAGTACATAGCAGATCTAGTTTTTAGACTGTTTTTATTGATAACCTGTTTAATTTCTCTTAACCATATTTATTTTTCACATTTTGCACATCCCCGTGAATAAACATTGTTTTGGATGCCAACATCGCACCGTTTTTTACATCTTGGTGAGTTTCTCCTGGTGACCGCTCAGGTCTCTATCACAGGCAGGAGTTAGTAAACATCAATAAAGCACATGAGATAATGTGAAAACTGAACACCATTATCAGTTAAAATACTCAATGGATGTCCATGAAGACTGATGAAAGACAAAACCACAGAATCAGTAGTGACAGTGAGAGAAAAGGAGACCTCAGTCCATTTGCTGTAATAATCAGTTAATGTTATAGCAAACCAGCAGTCTGATGCAGCAGTGTCAAATGGCCCGACAATATCCACAGCCACTTTCTTTATCAACATCATCAACAGGAACTGGAGCGACAGCATTATCTCCAGGAGAAGTAGGTAAGGGCAAGCATGACTCAGCAACAGTGCACTGAAAGACTAGCAGAGGAGAAGCAGTCACAGGGAGGGCATTAGGATGTTGGACTTGATTGCAGCAACAATTTGCTTCCTACATTTTTCTAAATAGGGGTTAAACGTCCTGACAGTCCTGAAAATCCTGAAAGAGATTCAAACCAATAACCAACAGTCTGTCAGGTTTGTAGTTGCCAAGCAACAAAATTTACCATAAAAGGATTTTTGAGAGTATAAAAGCATTGCAGGTCTTTTGTAGCTTAATGTACATTTGACTGACATTACTGTACTTGATTGCAAAACGTGAATAGTCAGATTTGCAAGTGAATAGCTGTCATGTTTTGTTATGTTTACATGTGCAATAATCTCTTCCTCTGTCACTCTGCCTACAGGTTTTCATGATATAATAATGATATAATAATAACCGGATTATTATTTCACATTAACAAAATCAAACCACACCAAAAAATAAATCAATAAAAAAATAAAAAAATTGAAAATGAAGCAATTACTGTGATCTTGTACAATTCAAATAAAAAATGGCCTATGTCAACTTGGTATTAAAATGTGTTTCCAGTGATCCACTGCAAGTGGCTTTGGATAAAAATGTTTGTCAGATGCATAAATATAAATTGATGTACAAATGTAAATGCTTATTAATGACCATGCCACAAGAGGGCGCTGTCATAAAGTTTGGATATATGATGTCCTATATTTCTTTCTCTTGCTTTACAGTTAAACTATAGAGTCATTATGAGATCCCCACTGGACTGATTTTTAATTGCTATATTGGCCATGTTCACACAGCAGCAGAATACGGTTGTCAGGCCTGTATTTGAGTCCTTAATATGGTTTCGTTCACACACAGTTCAGTTACTTACTGGAGTGACATCCGCATTCTATAACATTCAAACTCACACCCTTACATTTTCAGAACTCACCACCACATTCTCGGAAAACCTGCGCTGTATGAACGGAACCAGACCGGACAAGAGGATATGAGGTGTGTGTCATCTGAAGGTTTTAGATACAGTCACGGTTCTCCACTGCTCCCAGCATCAGAACTTCTTCGCAGCATCAGAGATCACGCTATGGCAACGTCTCTGCGTCATAGCGCCCTAAGCAAATGTGTAATCACTCATTGGTGGAACATCATTGTGTACCGTGTTACGTCGTAAACAGGAAGCTATAAAGGATCCCCGGACCAAACATATTTGGTCCCGTTGGAACTATATCGAATGATTATGGAGAGTAAACAGCAGTTCAGATTGTGTGCGTCTCTCTGCCCGCACTAAGATACTCATGATCTTTGCGTTTTTGTTTGGGAGAGAAGCATGCACAGTCAGCTCTCGAGGGGGATGGCTGTGTTCATTGTGAATGTTTGCCGCTGTGGACACTCCACTCCCACCTGGCAGTTTTCGAGGAGACCGGTCAGGCTTGCGTGCAGAACAGTGGCTCAGATCATGGGGTTCGCAAATTGATCTAGTGGAGGAGCTTGAGACAGGCTTTGTCCTAGTTCCAGCACCTTCACTAGGGAATTGGAAACATGCTCTGCGGTTTCCTCCATCCCAAGTGAGTGCCAGGTGCTGATGCTATCCAGATTTGAGGAGGTAGATGTGCTCTAGTATCGAGGCTGGGGAGATTGAGGGCTCACCACCTCCCTCCCTGCTTATGAGGAGTTGGTGTTGGTTGTCACTCATGCTGTGACCAATCTAAATATTGACAGGCCAACATATAAAAAGAAAAGCTCGTAGTAATAAGAAACTTGATAAGCATTTTCTATCAAGTAAAGTGTAATCTTCACGTTGGGGCCTTTCAGCCTTTCTCTGCCTGTGTTCAGTCCCCAAGTCTACTCATCGATTATGAAGGCGAGGTGGTGGGGCTTGACGCTATTAAAGAACTGCGTAGGGCCACCAAAGAGACAGCCAGAGCTATAGGTCGGTTAATTGCAGCATTGGTGGCCACAGAGAGACTTCTTTGGCTAAATTTGTCATTGATTAAGGAGAAGGAAAAAAAAACGTTCTTATGTCATTGACGTCGTTGAGAGGCTTCAGGAAGCTAAGAAGCATGCGGTGGCAAAAAATTGACAGTATTTGAGGGGCTACTGTAAGTTGCTGTTTGAACAGAACATTTCGAAACTCAGACCTATTGTTCAGACCTAAATTTGGTTGTCAATCCCAAAAACTGAAAATATGAACGTAGCCATTCTATCAGTCAAATTAAATAATGTAAAAAGCTTTTAATACAAAACAATAATACACAGCACACAATATCATCTACAAAACAAAATCAAAGATCAAGATATGATTTTGATACTGTGGTCTACTTGAAAGCAAAAGCACTGCAATCCAAATAATTGGCAGCTGATAATTTTTTTATTTTATTTTTTTATATATTTTTTTTTTGTAAAAGAAAAAATAAAGAAAAAATAAATCTTTACAGTCCTTCACACTTCACTTTCCCAAACATTAAATAAATGAAATAAAAACACATGAAATATAAGAACTGAGGTCAAGTGTCAAACTTAAGTAATATCCCAACTGAATGACTTTACTTTGTAAATGAATATTTGAGGGACTGTTTCAATGCTTCATATCCATCTGCTGCTTTTTATGAATCTCATTCTAGGCAGATTAACGTAAAATTTGCTAAATAAATCAAAATGAAAAAGAAATCAAAATAATATGTATCTTTACAATATGCACAAATGTATATGATTTATGTTCATGAAATTCTCATTACTTTTATATTAATGGACTTGGCAGACACTTACAATGCATTAAAGTAAATGTTATGGTTATGCTAAATTTATAATACATTGTTCTAAAGTCATAAATAGCCAATTTGTTTGTATTTTCAGACAATTCCTCCCATATTCCTTTATAGATTCATGTCACCATGAAGAACACAAGCTTTGAGAGTGTTTGCCTTGGCCAACAAAATCAGAGTGAAACTAGACACTTCATGTCAGTTGTGCCAGCTTGACCATGTAATGGCTCAACGCCATCTTGTTCTCAGTGTCCAAACATCATCTTATTTTTAGAAAGGGTCAAAGCCCTGCAAAACTTAATATGGCAATGGAATCCTGTTGCCCACTTTAATACCTGTCGTCTTTCAACGAAAGCACCCTAAGTTTAACAGCAGGTAAAAACTGTCAAATTTGACGAACATTTCAATCCGATCAGTAAGTCTGATATCATGTGTCACCTCTTACGGGTTCAAATGCTCTATCAGATGCCAAAAGAAAACAACAAACAGTGCTAATATACACTCACACTAAAATGTAATACTACTGAAAAAATCATGATCCTAAACTTTGTCTCATACTAAAATCCCAGATGGCCAGACAATGATTTATCTTTTATAAATCATTAAAATATTTGTGTCGGAGATGCCATGAAAACGGAGACTGTAGTGTATACCATATATTTTTTAAAATCCTTAGCTTAAAGGGGTACTTCACCACTGGCAAAATGGGCTTTCAATAAAACTTGGCTGCTTATACAGAAGAAAGGAGGAGTTACAGAGTTATATTGCCTATATATTATAAAGCCTGTTTTTTCCCTTTTGCCGAATAGATAGGAAAACTTCGACGCCAATAATGCACTGGGCATGTTGCCGTCCATAGCCAGTCCCACCAGTCTGCTATGGATATGCTTACCAGAGTCAAAAACCTCCTCACAGGGTTGCCAAGTTAATTGTTTTCCAGTGGAATTGGGCTAATTTTAAACTGTTGCTGAGGGTTGATTTTCTCCCCTGCAGGTTAAAAGGTTTGACATATTGCATAAATCATATTTGACTGAAATACTTGCATTGCAATATTTTATATTCTACCAAAGATAAACTGTGCTAGATGTTAAGTTTTGTTAAGGAGGGCCACCGAGAGCCTTAATTTGAGTTGTTTATGATCATTACAATATAGTGGTTTTCAATTTGCATAACAGTGACTGTAAAATATATATTTTAAGTATGGGAGTGTCATATTTTGAGTTTTTATATTTGGGATATGCTTTCGAAGGAAATACTTCTTTGAAAACTTTCAGGCATAATGGTATTTTATTGTTTAGGGATGTATGTGTTGAAAAAGTACAAATTAAGCAGGAGTGAGTGCTCATATATCGCTGTTGAGAAAGTTTTCTCAAGTGAAATGAGTAGAGGCTTGGAACCGGAAACAGCAGTCCTTACGTCATGACGTAACAAGCGGATTGCTTGGCTGGTCTGGATGTAATTCGAGTTTCACACTAGTTGCTCCAACCCATATCTTACCCGTGTTCTGAGTGACGTCCCCACCCTCCCCATAGTCAGCTTGTGCATGTGCCTTTTTAAAAGGGAGTGTAGGGACTGAGACCTGCTCTTCTCTGGGTGGTGAACACATGGATTGGACCTTGTTCCTAATAGTTTGACTTTAGTTAGGAACAAAGTAAAAACAAGCAACTAATTTTTAACCTTTTCAAGTGAGACATAACAGTGACATGAAGTGGGGTTGGGTGCTTTTAGGGGTTCTACTATCTTTTGCTTATCTGTGTTGGAGCGAAAAGGGCCTGGAGTTCCCTGAATATGATGGGAAGGACCGTGTCCATCAACTGACCAGCAAGAATTACAAGTCTGTGATGAAGAAATATGATGTCATGGTGATTTACTTCCACAAACCTGTTGGCGAGGACCGCATGTCCAGAAAGCAGTTTGAAGTGGAAGAACTTGCTTTGGAGGTGCGTGGAGAATTATGAGAAAGGAATAAATTTGGGAAAGATTCAAGGAATGAAGTGACCCTCAGTGAACCATTGGGTGATCGGGTTGAATCACTGAGAGGCGAGTAGGGTTCTGGGGCCTCATTTATAAAGATGTGCAAACAATGATCCTAAATATGAATGTATGACAGTTTTTGAAATGTTAAATGACAATAAATAACAAACAAATAAACAAACAAATAAATAAATAAACAAACAAATAAATAAAAAAGTAAGTGTTTGTGCTGCCTGAAAATTTTGTTGTATTAAAATTAAGTTGTATTACAGCTATTTTAGTTATCTTAAGTTAAATCCAGTAAAGTTATTTTAACTCTAAATTTTAAGTTGTGATAACGTCTATGGAATGTTTCTGAATTAATCTCTTTTTATATAACAAATTTCATCTTAAATTCAGAAGTACGGCACTATATATTGTATATATATACTGTATATATATATATATATATATATTGCTCATTTGTGCATATGATTATATGAATGCATATTGTGATCACCTATTTATCTTTACATTTATCTATATTTTGATAAAAATTGTTGAATTAATTGAATTAACGGTATAAAAGCACCAAAAGATTAGTATGAACATTCTATCAGTGTCAAATAAGATTTGTACATTTTAACAAGTAATGTAAAAAGTAAAAAAAAAAAAAAAAAAAGTTTAGTTCACATGTACACTCACATGTACACTCTTATGTACACATAAGAACGTTTTCATGTCAGTTTCTGCCTTTATAAATCCAATTATATTCCTCCTTTTTGATGTAGGATAATATCCATGGCATTTAATTGTATGTGTTTTATGAATGAGGCTCTGGACTCTGTCCTGTCCTGGAATGATGAAAGCTCTGCATTTATACCTGATATCTCTCTGATGTGGTCTATGATTTATTATTAATATACTTACAAACGTGTTTCCTGCTGTGATTTTTGGATAGACGTGATAATGCTAACTGAAGATCAGCTAGCTCTTCTCAGCTGTTGTCGGTGTTGACGTTTTTAGATCACTGCTGTAAGTGTCCTCTTACAGTTCAGCTGAGCTACTGTTAGTCCCTCAGTGAGTAACTGTATGTGCACCCACCAAAAAGAAAAATCTATCAAGGGTTGAGTGCTTTTATGACTCTCTCTGTCATTTATTTTTTATTTTGGTTTTCAGTGCTTGTAACTCCAAGGTTTCCCATCCCTCTTGCAAAATAACATTCAAATGCTTTCCTGTGAGGGATTTGACATTTCCTTTTGAAATGATGATAGAGGTCAAACTTTCAACTACCAGAAACTAAGGCTGTCAGTTCAGTAAAATATGTTGATATATCTACATTACCTCTCTAATATAGGGTGAATTCTGCTCAAATTGAGACTTTTCGCCATTGAGATGACTGGGAAAAAATGTCCCAGTTATCCTTAATTAACCTTAATACATGAAAATTGTCTCGGGTTACGACTGTAACCCTTGTTCCCTGAGAAGGGAATGAGACACTGAGTCAATGACGACACTTTGGAGAATGCCCCCAGCGTAGCGCGTCTGAAGCATGAATGAAACTATTCCAATCCTGATTGGCGTTGTGCCATGACGTAACGTGACGGCATACACGGAAGCTACAAAGGGACGCCGGCACACAACAGAGTTAGCTTTTGCGATGAAGCAAGTCGCTTCCAGGTAGGGGAAGGCGTAGCGAAGGGACACAGTGTCTCGTTCCCTTCTCAGGGTACAATGGTTACAGTTGTAACTTGAGACGTTCCCTTTTGAGGGAACTCGCACTGTGTCGATGACGACACTTTGGGGAACGAGTAGGCTACCCACTATGCCACTTCGAGCCCTGCCTGTCCCAGTGTTAAGCTGAGCACAGGCACACTTAGGATGAGAGCACTAGAGTGCCTGGCGTGGAAGGAATGTGCAGGCTATAGAATCTGATAAAACTATGAGGGGTGGCCCATCCTGCTGCATTGCACACTTTCTTGGATCGGGGCCTCTGAAAAGAGGGCTCTAGAGGACGCCATGCCTCTGGTTGAATGAGCCCTCACAGCCAAAGGTGAAGGCAAGCTGCGCACCTGATAGGTCATAAAGATAGCCTGAACGATCTAGTTAATGATGGTCTGTTTGGATGCGGGAAGCCCCTTCTTGGGCGACCCGAAGCACAAGACCTCTGGACAAAAATTTTGAGAGCTGTGACAGGGCAGAGCAAATTAAGTCTTTCTTCATCCGCCGTCACGTGAGGTGGGGGATGAAAAGTCTGCAGAACCGGACCCTCAGGGGCCAGACCCACAGTTTCCATAACTCTGGCCGAGGGTGAAATATTTAACCATCTGCTCGCAACAGCAGGCTCCTCCTGATGGGGATCTCCCATGGAGGGCTCTCTAGGAGCGATATTATGTCTGAGAACCATTACTCGGGCCGGCCACAATGGGGCTACTAGCAGTAGACAGACCCCGTCGCGACGGACCCTCTCTAGATTTCTCCCGGGAGCAGAGCGATCAGGGGAAACACGTACGGACACAGCCTCAGTCACGTTTATCAAAAAACAATAATTGAAAATTTGTAACAAGTAATTTAAATGCTTAATTGGCTTTTATTGGCATCAGAGTGGTACAAAATTTGAATGGGCTGTACTTCCATCAATTGCATTGTCATGGATCTGGTAGCCATTGAGATTGAGAATATTTTTTGAGAATTTACCCTCAGATTTTGGACTTGTTTCTTACCTTAAATCTTTTGATAACCCGTGTGATGTTAATATAAAAGGCACAGCCTTCATAAATACGGAAACAGTACTAATATTACAGCCCCCTTATTCCCATTGAGCCCCAATTCTCTTGCCGCTTGCAGTGCTTCATTGTGTTATTCCTGATTTGCCTCTTCATCAGGATGTGTCATCTGAAAACACTGTTTAATCTCTTAAGTTATCACATGCAGATCTGTCATGGTTACCATCTGAGACACTACCTACTAATACTCCATCACTGAAAAGGCAATAGTGTCGTGATTTGGATGTTTCTTACGAACTGGCAGTAAAACTATAGCAGTGGAAGTGAGGCAAGTGCTTTTCAAATCTGACTGTGCAGGCGAATGTAAACAACTCAGATTGGGTGGGAAAGTGCCTGTATTTTCTGTCCTGTTCTAAATCAGGAAACACTAGGTTTCTTATAGGGAGTCTCAAAGTGATTCATGGTCTATTTTGACCCTGAGTAACTGCCCCATGGTTATGTACAGTAACTTTTAAGTCCCTGCCTCACAGATGCCATGGTAATGAAAGGCCTATACGGTGCTGTGGCTCCAGAAACATATGACTCAATCTGCTGCATAACAAACCTGATGCTTTGAACTACATGCATATGATCATACATTTCATGCAACTGTCATGTATGTTGGTCACGAGCCATAAGAAGTGTTATGGTGATAACTAGGGCTTCACATAAACACCTGCCAACCTGCCAAATGTCGGTGGATTTTAGCAGTGGCGTGTAACGTAGTCAATTTGTACATTTTTCAATTTTAGTCTTTTAAAAAAGGCATCTGAAATAATAAAATAAGTGCAATGTTGTGTTGTCAAAAATAGTGTTTTTTTGATGCATATCTATACAGAAATATCTGAAACACTTCCAATACTCATTTTCCACAAAATAGATACACATCACCAGCTGCGCTTTCTCGCGCTCTCATCTCTCTGACAGCGAGTTGACACATTAACTCGCCACCCCCATTCCCGACTCATTTCATTTGCTCTGGATGAATATTGTTGGTGTTATAGGGCTTGAATATCTGTATGGGACTGTGCGTTTTGTGCATAATTTTACCTGCAGATTTTTTGCTCACACCCAAAGTGCATGCACATAAATCCACATCATACTAAAGTTCTTCTGTTCTTTTGAGTTCTTTTTCACTGCTTATTGCGCTTAAAGGAATAGTTTACTTAAAAATGAAAATTCGGTCATCATTTACTCACCCTCAAGTTGTTTCAAACCTGAATAAATGTATTTCTTCTGCTGAACACAAAGTAATATATTTTGAAGAATGTTGGTAGCCAAACAGTTGATATACCCTAATGACTTCCATGGCATTTTTTTAACATAGAACATCTCATTAATCTCTTTCTGGGCTATTGTGTAACATTTGTAGTAAATCTGGGACTACACAGGGAAAAAATGTCCTTCTCATTCATACATGTTCTTTTCATACAAACCGAAACCAAAACATCAGACGGACAAAGGACATACGCAACTTTTTTTTATTAATTTATAATACGCATTCTTTATTTAGCCTACAAAAAAACAGTATATTAATATGTATGATAGGCCTATTCTTTTTTTCTGAGCATCAACATGCATCGTGATGCATCAGAAAAACGATTATATTCAGAGTTCTAGTCATCACCATCATCCTCCAGAAAGTAATCCTCTATTATTCCACCGAAATGTAAAGGCCTAGCATACAAGCTGTTTAAACATTCAGCTATATTCTGTTCCTCACGCTTCCTCTGCCTCCATGTCAGATAGGGAATTCATCATCCCAGCGCCTCAGAATCCAAAAAATGTCTGAGTAGGGAACGGAGACGTTACGTCAGTGACGATGAATGGGGTTTCGCTTAGAAAGCCTATCACCTAAGAGCAGGGATAGGCAACTTCGGTCCTGGAGGGCCACTGTCCTGCAGAGTTTAGCTTCAAGCCTGATAAAAACTCACCTGCCTGTATCCGTCTAGTAACCCTGAAAACATTGATTGCCTTGTTCAGGTGTGTTTAGGATTGGAGCTAAACTCTACAGGACAGTGGCCCTCCAGGACCGGAGTTGCCTCTCCCTGCCTTAGAGTATATAAAACGAGCCAATGGCAATGAAATGCCATGGGTCTGCGGAATTTGCATAGCGTAACTCCGCCCCACCTCATGGGTATATAAGGAAGTACGCCGGCAACATGCAGATATGTCTTCGCTGAGGAGCCGAGACTGAACTCAGGCGTTCCAGCGGTATAGCGGAAGTGGCAGGGAGACGTACCTGAGTAGGGAAAGAGGGTTACATACGTATCCGAGACGTAAACGTTCCCTTTCGTGGTCACTACGAGTTACGTAAGTGACGTCAGTGACGACGAATGGGGTTCCCAGTCAAATCATACCACCTCGGCTGTCTTCCAGTTCCCTGCGTAAGTCTGAGCTCCCTGTCGTGAGACTGGCACGGACGAAGGACTCCTACTTAACACAGGAATACCAAGGTACACTGGGAAGCATATCTCAGTGGAAATATGCAATCATGCCCAACCCGAAGAGGGGGGGGGGGGGGGACAACGACTTGGAATAAACATATGACCCCGAGGGGCTGCATATGGAGTATCACTGGGGTGTCCAGCAGCAGGTGGAATATTTCAACCCCCGGGGTGACAAGGTGGCTTGCTGAGGGAAAGACACATGCTCAGAGAGGCTTACAGTGGAAATACACATGTGGGGGTCGCCCAGAGGGGGAACCATGCACATGGAGGCACCTAGCCAAGCACGAAAGCTGCCGGTGGCATAACTCTGGCGTTGACGTCAACAGTGCTGGAGGAAACTCAGGACTTATTAGGCTCATCTGAGGAATATATATCGCACATATCCCGTCCGTGGAGAGGAATGGCGAGCAAGCGAAGACACCTGAGCAGAATTTAGTACCGGCTGGTTGAAGCGAGTACATGAGAATAAACTGGCTCCACTCGGAGATTGTAGAATCTCGCGAATGTGTTAGGTGTTGCCCAGCCTGCAGCTCTGCAGATGTCTGTTAGTGAGGCGCCATGCACTAGAGCCAAAGAGGAAGCCACACTCCGGGTGGAGTGGGCCGTCACACCAAGGGAGATTGCTGCTGGTATGCCAAAGCAATGGCGTCCACAATCCAGTGAGACAACCTTTGCTTGGAGAGAGTCTTACCCTTCAGCTTCCCAACCATAACAGACAAAGAGCTGATCTGAGGTCCTGAAACACTGCGTTCTGTCTACGTAAGCAAGGAGGGCGCATACTGGACAGAGCAGTGCCAAGGCTGGGTCTGCCTCCTCTGAGGGCAGCGCTTTCAGGTTCACCACCTGGTCTTGAAAGGGTGTGGTGGGAACCTTGGGCACGTATCCAGGCCGGGGTCTCAGGATCACGTGAGAGTTAGCCGGCCCAAATTCAAGGCACGCTTCGTCAACCAAAAATGCCTGCAGGTCCCCTACCCTCTTGATGGAGGCCAATGCAACCTGAAGCGCTGTCTTAATTGACAGGAACTTAAGCTCCACTGATTGCAGAGGCTCAAAGGGAGCACTCTGCAGGGCAGATAGTACCACTGAGAGGTCCCAAGAGGGAATGAGAGGAGGGTGAGGAGGATTTAGTCTCCTCACTCCTCTCAGGAACCTGATGATCAGGTCGGGCTTTCCCAGAGACTTACCTTCAACTGCATTGTGATGTGTGGTGATAGCGCAACATACACTTTCAGGGTGGAGGGAGACAGCCTTCGCTCCAACCCTTGCTGCAGGAAGGAATGCACGACACTGCACGGGAAGACAGGGGAGTCTTCCAGGACCTTGTGACCTCCTCATGCATGTCCGGGAAGAAAGGTATTGGGGTAGGACGCTGACGGGGGTCAGCGGCCGTGCCCAAAAACCAATCGTCCAGCCGCGAGCGCACAGGACCGGGTGGCGGGGACCACTCGAGCCCAATGGCCGCGGCTGCCCGGGAAAGCATGGCCGTCAGCTCGGGATCAGACTCGGGCAATGCTGGCACACCCGAAGGCGGCAGCACAGCTGAATATTCATCTCCCGAGGACTCCTGCCCACCTTGTGATGCAGTGATTGACATCATATCATCCTCTGGAGCGCCGAAAGAGACCCGCGGCATGCAGAGAGACGATGTCGCGGGTTCAATCGGGATGCTCTCGGGTTGCGCAGCATGAGAGGGGGGTGTGGAGCATGGAATAGTCGGCACTTTGTTCCACACCGTCACCCTGGCCACCAGCTGAAGTACCAGCTCTCGTGGAGCTCGTAGGTCAGGATGTGGATGAGGGGACTCTCCCTCTAACGAGATCATTGAGTCTCGACCGTAACAGCACGATGGTCATGTTCCCGCAATGGGAACATGATTCATCCAACAAACGCTGGTCAACGCCCAGACACGCAAGACAGCGATTGTGCCCATCAGAGTCAGATATAATGCGACCGCAACCAGAAGTGCACGGCCGAGGCATCTTTAAAAAGATGTGCCGCGTGCAAGCTCTTTTGTGAAAGGACAAATCTCTGCAGAGTGTTGAAGCGACCAGGGAGATGAACACACAAACACTGGCAGATCAGCAGGGAGTGTGGAGAGAAGCTTGTCTCGAAGAGTGTAGAAATGAATCTCAGATTTGGCTTGTGGAGTGAAGTGAATAACTTGGCTCAGAAACGAAAACATATCTACATGTTGCCGGCGTACTTCCTTATATAACCCACGAGGTGGGGCGGAGTTACGCTATGCAAATTCCGCAGACCCATGGCATTTCATTGCCATTGGCTCGTTTTATATACTCGAAGGTGATAGGCTTTCTAAGCGAAACCCCATTTGTCGTCACTGGCGTAACTCGTAGTGACCACGAAAGGGAACAATTTTTTTTTGACACGTAGCAGACATAAAATGTCCTTAAAATAAGCTAGTTATCTTGGGAGAATTTGGAGTTACAAAACAAATAAGCTGTTCCTGAAATTTCGATGATGACACGAAATCGGAACCCGGCTTAAGTCGCTATTTTCTTGCCTTTACCTAGAATGACCTGATTGTCGCTCGTGCGGATTGATATAAGGTCTGTTTGCAATTTCTTATTGTAATCAACAGGTGTTTTTCTGCCAAAAGTAAACCTAGAGACAACTGACATCAGTGTTTAAGAAGGTTTCTTTTTTGGTATTTTTTTGTGAAAAATAATAAAAGAGTGTCAATAAAATCATTAATTTCAGTATTTATCATGTTATAAATTAAAATTTGAGTACTGTATCTCAGACCGCATGGTATAATCTATAATTTATAGCAATAAACACAAATGTATACACTTCTACCAAAAAAGACTCGGGAGGCAAAATGACATAGCAAAGCATACATTTATTAACAGCCCAGCAAGAAAATATTGAGTTATAAAGTTCTTTGGCATAGGCCCCGTCCGTATCTCGCAATCCGAGGGTAATGGAATCTGCATATCCTGCCTGAAGACGAAGGCAGGGGTGAAAGCAAGTAGTTTTGCTTAGTAGGGGTGAAGTTTTCCAACGTGATGATACAATGTGTGGCGCATCTCAGAGGTAGTACAAGACGGGCATTTGCGGTTAAAAAGTATATAATTTTTTTTTTAATTACCGATTATTTCGCTAGATAAGACCCTTATTTCTTGGCTGGGATCGTGTCGAGTCTTTGAAGCTGCATTGAGACTGACATTTGAACCTCCAAACTGTTGGTTGCCATTGAAGTCCATTATGTGGAGAAAAATCTTTCGACCGAAGAAAGAAAGACATGGACATCTTGGATGACATGGGGGTAAGTTAATTATCAGGACATTTTTATTTGAAAGTGAACTACTCCTTTAAGTGAACATAAACAGTTGGGGGAAAGTCGGATGTGTCAGTATATGGGATCCGTGCATCAGATCTTAAAGTGACACAGCCTAATTAACCTGCTGTATTCGGTGTCCTTTATGATAATCAAACAACCAAAGACAAAGAGAAATTCACTGCTCTTGACTGAGTGTTGTGTTCTCTCAATTGGGGTTTAATAATGCATTGAGTTAGTGTTCAGTGATGCATAGAGTTTGATTGTGCTGGAAGCATTATGTTATGCCTGACGAATGAATGCGTTTGTTTACTTGGGTCTGAAGGACAGTGAGATGAAGTAAAAAGATGATAAGTTGATGCTACTCTCTGTGTCGGTGTGATCCTTACCAAACATAACACTGAGTAACTTTAATAATCATTTATATTTAATGCAGTTTAGATTATGCAGTTAAATTTTTTACATTTACTTTATTAAATGTCTGTAGTAGGCTATTTCTGTAGTATGCTATGATTACGTGAAAATGGTTTATTTCATTTTTGATCAATATATTTTTTTATCCTTTTGCTTGAACATTTTATTTACTTTAGTTAATATTATACTATGATGTAGTATATATTAACAAAGTGTAGTAAATACTATAATAGTCTATAATATAATAAAGAATACTACAATACACTACAATATAATATAGTAAATACTAAAGTATACTGCAGTATTTAGTACAGTTTATCATTTCACTATAGTTAATAAGCATGCTGTAGTATAAATTAACAAAGTGTAACAAATACTATAATATGATAAAGTATACTATAATTTACTACAGTTTACTATAGTGTAACAATGTTAAAAAATAAAAAGATCAGCGAGTGAGCGACATTTTCAGTGTCTTTTCTTGTCTCTCTCAAACAGAAAATAAACCAAAATAGCGTTCTTGCGCATTCACAATAAAAAAGGTTTCTTAAAACAACATAAACTGTGTCCTCAGGGTTTCTCTCCCATTCCCAGGTCTGTGGGCCATTTTCATCCCATCTCTCCGCCATTTACTTTAATTAGACACAGGTGTTAATCATCATTCACTTGACCTGCTCACTGCTTTTCTCCACACACACAGCTTTACCACGCCTTCTTCGGCACATACCCCCACTGCCCGTCTCAGGCCGGGGAGCTCTCTGGCCTGAAGCTACCCCCCCCTCCCTCCAATTTCAAGAGAGGAAGTCGGCCACAACCATCTGTGCCCCCGGTTCACATTCCTTGAATTTATAAGGCAAATACTAATGGGTGATCCGCGCATCCTTTATATGGTGGGGCGATTTGAGGGGGGGGCGTAGTCCGAACAGAGAGTGAACTCCTGTACAAGGAGGTAATAAAGGAGAGTAAGAACAGCCTCAGTGGTGCTGTATCTAGCCTCTCTATTAGAGAGCTTACGGCTTAGATACAGCACTGGCCCTACCTCTTCTCCGACCACCTGGGGCAGGACGGCCCCCAGACCCCTGTCTGACGCATCTGTCTACAATAAAAAGGGGAGATCAAAGTTAGGAGAATGCAAGAGCAGCCCGACACACAGAGCAGCCTTCACTTTGGTTAGAGCCTGTTGGCACAGTTCCGACCACTGGACTGTATCTGGAGCTTCCTTTTTAGTGAGATCAGTCAGCAGGCTTGTGAGCTCCGAATAATTAGGTACAAACCTCCTATAATATCCCGCCATCACCAGAAACTGTCTCACCTCCTTTTTTAGTCGTAGGACGTGGGCAGGCTGCAATTGCGGCAGTCTTGTCAATTTGGGGACACTCCAAGTGGAAGCCCAGATACCGTACTTCCACATGCCCAACAGCACACTTCCTCAGGTTCGCTGTGAGTCCTTCCTCAGCAGTCTCAGGACAGTGCACAGATGTTCCAGATGCCACTGCCAATCATAACTATTGATATTGATATCATCCAGGGGCAGCGGGATACGCAGTATGTGGCCAGAGGTTTTTGTACATGAGACGCTGGAAGGTAGCAGGAGCCCCAAACAAACTGAACAGAAAATAACAAATTGGTGTAATCCAAACAGTGTTGTGAAAACTGTTTTTAGATAATAGCGATAAGAGGATCTGCCAATACCCTTTTGTCAAATCCAGTGCTGAATAAAATCAAGCCGAACCTAATGATCAAGCAGTTTGTCAACCCGAAGCACTGGATGAGCATCGCACTTCGATACTGCATTCACCTTTCTGTAATCGACACAGAAACATTTGGGAACCAAAACTATTAGGCTCGCCCAATCGCTGTACGATTCTTCTATTACACCCAACCCCAGCATGGCCTTTAATTCTTCCTGTACCACTTTTTTCTTGCGTTCAGGTAAACGATAGGGTTGGCTGCGCACCCCCACCCATGGGACCGATTCGATATGGTTCTGTACAAGGTCTGTGCGACCTGTCACATCGACGAAGCTGCACTGGCGAGAGGTGATCTCCCCCTGGGACCAGAGCGAGCGGATTGATTGGGACAGTCGCTTCTGGTCCGAGATCATCCTCTACAAACACTATCGTCACTAGCAACAGCCTCCCCAGTCTGTGCAACAGACAGCCCTCTTGCCCAAGAGGCATCTACACAAAGAATTCCCAATAACTGTTTAAAAGCAGGCCTATCCATTCCCAAAATCAGCGGATGCCTAAAGTGGGAGTTAACTGCCACCTTTAATCTATGCATTTTTCCCATGATTGAATGTTAGCCGGCTCTAGAGGGTAATCTACCACATTCCCGTACAGATGAGAATCAATTCTGATAAGGGACAAAGATCAACTGAAACTGAGGGCTATTTTTACGCAGACTATGGGTACGTTTACACGACAACAATGTACTAAAAATGGAAACGTTTTTTCTTTGTACAGATGACAACTTGATAAAATGATCCCCATTCATGCGGATCCACGCATGCCAGGTTAGTAGTTGTCTATGTCACTTTGTAAAGAAAGACTACGGATAAGTAGTCTGTACCCATTCAAAAGGTACTATTATGTGCCATTTAGTTACTACTACATACCTTTAAAGTACAAATATATACACCATTTACGGGTAAATAAGGTACAAAAGTGTACCTTTTGAAAAGGCACCACCCCGTGACAGCTTTTGTATCTTTTCTTCTGAGAGTGTGTTGTTCTCTAGTAGTTTGCATATATAGACTAGCCGTGTGAATTTTTTATGGCCGCCCAGTGGAGTCTTGCATAATAATCTTTGTGTGCTTCATAGCACATCTGACTTATTAATGCGGAAAGTACACGCTCACACCAAAGGTTGTTTTCCAAGACACCAACAGAGCCTTATACCTCATTTCAGACAATCATGGCTGTTTTATTTCTCATTTGTTGTGGATTTGGTATAAGAGGATTCATGGGGAGAGATGGGCGATAAACAATATTATTGTTTCTTAATATTTTTCAATCAGATGTATCATATGTAACCTATTGGTTTTAAAGAAGTAAAATAAATAATTGTAAATAACTAAGGTAAATGAACACAATCAAAAATTATATATTTTCATTATATACACTAATATATCAATATATTTTAGTAAACAGCAACAATTTTCTATATATGGGGGTTTCTGCAACTACTGTCACTTTTGACTCTCCCAAATAAAAAAACCAACCCCTGTGAATTGTAACCATCACAGACTGATTACTGATTACACAGTATAAAAATGTACACACAATTGCATGTAGTCATTAAGATTTTAATCTGGAGCATGTTTATTTTTCATGGTTTTCATCTCTTCTTACAAAATGTCCTTAGAGCAACATTACAATAACATACATTTTATACACTTTTCTTTTTTAATTTTTATACAAATCTAAGACATTTAAATAGTTGTTTTCAAAATGTTTGCATTTTTGTAAATACTGATATTAAAAATAATTTTAAATTAGGGGATTTTATGATTTTCTTTATGCCATGGAAAATTTAGACAGTAAACTTGGATATCAATTGTTTTCATACACGCAAAAGATGAAGTATTTTGCTTTTCATGACAGCTATTGTAAATTTTACTGTGTTAATATTAAGTGTTAAAATAATTTTTGCTAATAAAAATCTGAATAATAATTAAAATAAAACATTGCTGCGGTGATGACATTTTGTTAATGACACAATGTTAATGGCACATGTTGATGTAACCTTAACAATAGGCTACTGTAGTAAAAAATAGTAACAGACAAAAACAGAAGGTATTGTGTAAAATATAGTAGAGGTATTGCAGTAATGACTGGGTCAAACTCATTTTCATGTTTAAAAAATGAACACATTTATGAATTTCTATTGTTTTTGTATTTAGTATTTTGTTTTGTCCTCCAAATTCTTTTGTTTATCCTTCACTCATGTCTTTTCAGAATTTTCAGAAGGGATACACTTTTTTTTTGCAATATACACTTGATCAGCCACAGCATTAAAACCACCTGTTTAATATCATGCATGTCCCCCTCATGTTGCTAAAACAGCTCTGAAATGTCAAGGCAAGGACTCCACAAGACCTCTGAATGTGTCCTGTGGTATCAGGTTGCGAGGTGGGGCCTCCATGGATCAGATTTTTTTCATCAAGCACATCCCATAGATGCTCATTCGGATTGAGATATGGGAAATTTGGAGGCTGAGGCAATGCCTTGAAGTCTTAGTCATGCGGAACCATTAACCGCTAACCATTCCAGAACAATTGCATTGTGGCAGGGTGCATTAACCTGCTTTAACATACCACTGGCCTGCCTTCTTCTCACAGTGCATCATGCTGCCATCTCTTGGTCGAGTGGTTGAGTTCTGACACTTACTTGCCCAGTTGAAGGCACTTTCGGCAGCGGACAGGGGTCATCATTGGCACTCTGTATGGTCTGTGTCTATGCAGCAAACTGCTGTGCACTGTCAAGTCAAGTCAAGTCAAGTATATTGTATAGCGCTTTTCACAATACAGATTGTATCAAAGCAGCTTCACAGTATTAACTTAAAATAATACAACAAGGTTTGTTTCTAGTGAAATTTATTGATTGATAAAATTAAATTAAATATTCCCAAAATATCCCCAACTGAGCAAGCCAAAGGCAACAGTGGCAAGGAACCAAAAAAACTCCATCAGGTGACCTAATGGTGAGCTGAAACTCCATTAAGACCACTGTGTGGTCTGATATTTTTTCTAATTCTATCATGGGCAGCATTACGTTTTTTCTGCAGATTTTTTAAAGGTACAGTAGCTCTTCTGTGTGATTGGACCAGACAGGCTAGCCTTCTCTCCCTATGTGCATCAGTGAGCCTTAGGTGTCTATGACCCTGATGCCGGTTCAGTTCCAACACAAGAAATTCAAGAACTGACTGTTCACTTGCTGCCTAATATATTCCATACCTTGACAGGTGCCATTGTAATGAAATAAAAATTATATGCACTTCACCTGTCAGTGGTTTTAATGTTGTGGCCGATCAGTGTAATATACATAAAGCATGAATTTTACCACCAAAACAAGGTCTTAACCATGACAACTGTGGTAAAAAGACATGTTGTGTAAATTACATTTTTACTAATATTGCAGATAACTGGCAGCTAGCAAGGTCTGATACATTAGTTTTGACTTTTAGCAAATAATATACATGTATTCAACAGTAATATAAATGGATTTTTAAAATGTAGTGCAAAATACACAATTACTAAGCTCTATGGTAAGGACACTGTAAGAAAAAATGATGTGGACGTCGAAGATCTCAAAAATGAAGTTTATTACAGCATAGCAGTGACAAGGTACACAAAGCACCTTGGATTCAGCGGAGTCAAACGGAATGCATCTCATCCTCTCAGCTCAAACATTTATCCTCTATTTCGTTTGTCTTCCCCCTCTACATGTAAATTAAGCACATCGTCTTTCCCTTCAACATGTAAATGAAGCTCTGTTTTAAATGTAAATGAAATCAGAACAGCAAAAGGTTTAGGTGATACAATCTATCTGAAGTGATCACATCTTTGATCTTCTGTTAAAACAGAACGGTCAAAATGTTTAAGGTGACAAGCTATTTGAAGTCCCTGTAATCAAGATGGTTGTTGGTTGCCCTCTGTGATACTATTTACATATTACTGAGATTGGATGATAATTAAGCTCTTTTAAGTGAAGGAACATTTTGATATATATATACATATTGGAGTGGAAGTTGTTGGGAACAGACCATAATTTCTTATAACACACAATAACACTTCAGAGGAAAAGGTGATCTTCATCTTATTTTTCTGTATCTTGTAAGTAAACTCATGTGGGTGGCCCAATCTGTCAGACATGTGCACATATGCTAATTACTGTTTCTATAGAAAAACATTTGTTTGGCTGATTGAAGGCCGATTGCGTCGCTGCAGCGCGACTAAGGCTGTCCCAAATCGAAGGCTCCTTCAAATGCGGCCTCCAAATGCGTCATTCGTTAAATTAAAGTTACAACGGATGGATCTTTCGCGGCCTTGCCTACCCCATAATTCATTGCACGCCAGTGACGACAGGATTTTTTTTGAGAAACTGACAAATTACACTTTTAAAAGTACGTATTGGGTTTCAGCTCACTCAAATATCTGATACAAATGTAAAAATGAAATAAACTTTAAATAGGTTCAAATGTTGACTTATATCTGACTAAGATGCAATTGTATAATAAATACTTTTTATATATACAGAAATGGACCATCGTGGACATATTTAGACAGTTTGTGAACCCTGTTTTGTTTTCAGACAGTTTAATATAACTTTTGAAAAAGTCTAGTACAGGGATGGGCAACTTCGGTCCTGAAGGGCCACTGTCCTACAGAGTTTAGCTCCAACCCTGAAAAAATCACCTGCCTGTAACTTTCTAGTAATCCTGAGGACCTTGATTAGCTTGTTCAGGTGTGTTTGATTAGGGTTGGAGCTAGGACATTGGCCCTCCAGGACTGAAGTTGCCTATCCCTGGTCTAGTACAATCGTTACTGTCACTCATCAACAGCAGCTGTCACAGACTACATTTACATGCAGTCAATAACCCGTTCAAAACCGGGATATTAGCAATAACCCGGTCGCGCACGGCCATGTAAACACCGGCAAAAACCTGAATATGCTCATATCCCGGTTTTTAAAAACCCGGATATGATACCTGGGGTACCCCTTTTCTAACCCGAATATTTGGTCATGTAAACGCGTATCGGCATATCCCCATCAAAAGGAACATTGATTTGTGTTCTGCGCATGTTCTATTCGCAAGGAATCTTGGTCTTTTGAGTAGAGACGGCGCATACAAAAACCCGCGTGCAGTATACCGGAAGTAAACAAAAAGTAGAGGTAAACATGGCGAGACGCAGCACAGCACCACACTTTTGGAGCGAGGAGGAAAGCGCAAACAAAGGCGATCGCTATCTGCCCCGAACTATTCATTATCCGCGTGCTGCTGCTGTTGTTGTCGTCTTTGGATACAGGAAGAAGAATCGGAAATGACGCATATTGCGTCTTAAGGTTGTCCGTACGTCAAGACGCTAACTGTGCGTCGCCGTTTACATCGGGATATTGCCAATTCCATGTATACAGGAGTAACTCTCTCTACTCGCGCATGTAAACGGGTTATTCCGAATGTTTCAGAAACCCAAATAGTGACCTTAACCCGACCATAACCCGAATATTGACAGCTTGTAAACGTAGTCAGTGTTGCTAAGTGACAAGAACAGTCCTCCGTAGGCTAGACCGTCCCATTTAACAACGCTCAGTCCGACCTTCAGGGCCTTCGAAGGCGTGGCTTTTGAAGTCTGAATCCTTTCTTTTTTGCTGCAAAATAAGTGTTTTATCATTGTATGTCACATATCAACCTAGTCACCATCCTCTGCACTTCATTTCCCATCACTCTCCTCAGTTCCCACCTGCACATCGTTCCCAATCACTCACACCTGCACCTCATCATCACCCTCATTACTACCACTACTTAAGCACACACTTCACCACAACTCAGGGTCTGTTCTTGTTTTCACAAAGTGGACTATTCCCCCTGTCTCCAGCGATCTCCCTGTCTCCAGTGTCTTCCTTTGCTCTGTGTCTCCGTCAAGATCATTCTTTGGACCCCATTTACCTGCTCACTTCTTCACTACCCCATTGTTGTAAATAAACCTCACTGTTCACCTGTCATCTTCCTCTCCTGTGTCTGCTTTCCGTAACACAAGACTGGACCTATACCGTTAAAGATGGATCCTGCTGTGCTTTTCCTCTGCATCGACCAGGACCAGCTTTCTCTCGAGGCCCACACTACCGTGCAAAGGCAAAAGTAACTTTGTTTTTGGCCGAAAATGAGTTATTTATATTTTGGCACATTCAAGACCTCCTTTATCATGTGGACGTGTATCTTGAATCAATTCCGTTGTTTTTTGGGTTGATAATAATGAGTTGTCTTAACAGTAACTTCCAAAAGCCCATGAGAAACCATGGCAGAACACTGGAACATCAGTTACCGCTCTTTGGCTTTGTTTTGGAACGCTCAAATTGAGTTACGGTACTCTGCCTTTGTTTAGCCGCACATCATGAAGTTACTGTGACGGTGTTCTATCAAATAATGCTACCTACCAGATTGTACGGTTATCTGCATTTGTTTTAATGTCCATTAAAATTAATAGCCGGTGTACTTTGTACAGCTGACATCAATCCCTCTAACTTCTGATGTCCTCAGAGCTTTGTCCTGCAAAAATCCAGTCAGAACATTTAGTATGGTCTGAAACCGCTCCATCGACAAACGTGCGATATCGATCGTGAAGGATTATGCAGAGTTGACAGAAAAATGTTACACATGCCGTAGAAGATGAATATAACAAAGAATTAAAGCCCCGCCTCACCCAGTTCGGGTACCGGACCTGGTTGAAACACTCATGCATCTAGCTGACAGAGTGCCAAAACTTCGCCAGCGCCTTCAGCACCGCCCTAAACACGGTCGAGCCAACGCTGGACTAATATATCTATGGAGGTATTTTGTCATGTCAAATGTATTAATAATGCCATCAGAATGCAACCAAAGCATATGATAGCAATAAGTAGATGGCTATAAATAATTGTAAATCATACAAAATAAATGCCATGATCACTAGATTTTATACAGGTGTTACAATAATGATTTTGTTAATGGTGATCAGCAACCAAATATTGATAATGTGGAAGTTACTGCCTTTTGCCTTGGCATGACTTCTCACTTTTTGCTGACAATACAAAGGCAGAGTACAGTAACTTTAAAATAGTGGTCAAAAGTCAAGTTTGAGCTCAAGATTTTTTTATGTATATAATTTTCATTACTGAAACATCTATTTGCCAGATTTCCAGTGTCCTACCTATAATTAATTTGGCGGGAAACCTAAAAATCTTTAAAGTCATTTTCTCAGTTCCACACTCTAGCGAGTTAAGGTATTTTGCCTTTGTAGGGCAGCACACCATGGCGTTCCTCGATCTGGCGTGCCTTGCCTTCTACCCAGACCGATCATTGAGTGTATTTTACTATACAAGCCTCAATGCTGAGACAAAGGCACACCTGTCTGGTGTGGGGCCTCGAGACAACTTCGAGACTTTTGTGAAGTGGGTGTTGGCCAGCAGTGAGTCCCCGTTCACCATCAGCCATCCCAGCGATGGTGAATGCACTGCCATTCCAGAGCCTCGTCGCAAGATGGCCGCTGCCATCCCAGAGTCTTGTCCCAAGATGGACGCCACCATTCCAGAGCCTCGTCCCAATATATACCTGAACTGCTGGCTCTGCCCTGGTCTCCTGAGCTGCCGTCTCTACCCTGGCTGCCTGCTCTGCCCTATTCACCTGAAGGGACTGCTCCACTCTGGTCTGCTGAAGGGCCTGCTCTGCCCTGGCCGCCTGAGTTGCCGTCTCCGCCCTGGTCACCTGAAGGGCTGTCTCCGCCCTGGCCGCCTGAACCAGCACCACTCTGGAGGCTACCAGCTCCAAATAGACCACGTCCTCGTCAGCCTCCAGGGCTGTATATACATTATACGCAGCCTTATACGGCATGATGACGCTCCTTCCGGTTCTATGTTCTGTCACATATGAACCTAGTCACCATCCTCTGCACTTCATTTCTCATCACTCTCCTCGGTTCCCACCTGCACATCGTTCCCAATCACTCACACCAGCACCTCATCATCACCCTCATCACTACCACTAAAGCACACACTTCACCACAACTCAGGGTCCGATCTCATTTTCACAAAGTGGACAATTCCCCGTCTTCAGCGTCTTACTTTCCTCTGAGTCTCCGTCAAGATCATCCGTTGGACTACATTTATCTGCTCACTTCTTCACTACCCCACTGTTATAAATAAACCTCACTGTTCACCTGCCATCTTCCTCTCCTGTGTCTGCATTCCGTAGCAGTGTGTTACACAGTGCAATATATGTTTGATTATGCAAAAAAATCCCTGTAATCCCAGTTTTTAACCAATTTATTGAAATGGACAGTATATAGTGTAATGGCACCTTTTCTTAACAAAGTGTATTTCATTGTGACAAATTAGCTGCAATCAGGACTATTAAATAATTCCCGTCAATTATGTCATATATTTTCTTTTAAGCGAATGCTCTTATACCCGCTAGTATTTTGCCTGTTCGCATCTGTATGTGAGTCTTCATATTCATCTAAACTATAGCTACAAACCAGATGAATTGGATGCATCTGGACTCCATAGAGGCTTTATGAATGAGTAATCACTTATGAAGCACAGCTTCAAGTGCTTCACTAACTTTCTCTCTATGTTTCTCATCATTGCTGCTGGAGAGTGAGATTTGCACAGTGAAATGAGAAGCCTGAGACTTCGGTGTTCATATCAAAGCTGAATCACACTCACAAAAGCACTTGCATTTCTCAAACCTAGGTCTGAATCAGCTCCCTAGCTCCCAAGTTCATGAATCAGTATATCCTGTTCAAGGCACTGGTAAAAAACAAAAAGGACACTGATCCTGGTCCTCATTGTACAACATCACTACTGGTGTTTATGAACAACAGCAGAACTGATGTCTTTCTGACATTACTTGAAATGTTACTTAAAGAGCATCTTGCAGGTTAGAAGATATATATAAATACACTACAGTGGCTTCTGGAGTCGTTTTTGTAAGAAAATTTTACTTCCGCATCTGAAAATAGGCGTGACGGGCGTGACGTAGCACGAGGGAGAGCGGTCGATTCAAACAACAGGGAAAAATGGATCGCAATGACATTTCGGACGCTGAGGAAATTGTTGACGGACCACAGCCATACAATTATGAGCCTGCTAGGCTGCCAAGAGAGCAGGGACAGGCCAGGATTAATGTTAGACAGAACATATTGGAACTTACAATAACAGAAACTAAGCTTTGATCAGGCGTTTGTCATGCTCATTAATATCCGCCCAGACTAACGTTACGTGATATAACTTAGCGGTTTCTCATCGAGAGACAGAGATATTTATTCCTGATACATTTTTTGTTCCATAGGTGCTTGTGTGGGAAATGCGAGGCAATGTTTACAGCTGAGGAAAGTCAGTGTTGCTGCAGGGAGGTGGATGCATACTGGGCCTTAGTGGAAAATGCCAAACTTCCATGGTTGCAGTTAGTGTTGTTACTACAGTAAAGCCATGGTGAATGTTGCTGATCTGTGGACACTGGATAGTTCGTTCATTCATTGCACAATGTTTATTCCTGGTTTCCACGTCAGCGCTGTTTGATCCGTTAATAACGGAGAAATGTGAATATTTCTCACTAGATCTCGCAGCGATGTTATTACTTCTGCGGTGAATTCAAATGCTTTATTTACTGGATCTCGCAGTTACAGTTTTGCTTGAAAAACTGATAAACGGTCCACACAAACACAATAACGAGTAGCTCAGTTTCGTTCCGCTTACATTGCGTTTGCCAGTTGATGTTGTGCTCGCGCCTACATCCGGCGGGAGAACCCAAAGATGCGTGCACTGAAGGAACCGCACCAGCTCTGAGTCTCACCCGGTTCTTACTTCGGTATCCCATGTCGAACTCCATCATATCGCCGGTACGATAATCCTCCGATCTGAAGTGAACGCTACACACGACCGCGTTTTCCGAAGCCGACGCGGAAGAGAAATCCCGTCTCTTCACCTGCACAAACCGCACCCAGGCACGAAAGATAGCACCGTTCTTTTTCTTGTTAGGAAACCGGTGGACTCGATGTCTTGACAGGCTGGAGTTTTTGCAAGCTCCACAAACACAAAAATTTACCATGACGATGATAAATTGAAATACAAAAACTACTGAAAACACACTGACTCACGACAGCTCTTACTGAATACCAACTTACTCTGCACTGAGCTGCGGCAGAGCACAGCACACATCTCCCTCGTGTGACGTAAAATGACGCGATGTTGAAAAAAAGCGGTTTATACGAGCAGTCAAAGAAATGCTCACTTTATCTACTAAATTGGTGTCCTTATGTCGTTTTAAAACATTTTAAATCCTGCATTATCTTTTCATATGGTATTTTCATACACGGTTATATATTCATTTAGATTTTTTTTTTTACCTGCAAGATGCTCTTTACAGTACATTATGATAAATACTTGTTACATATACGTGCAACATTTGCGGCGGAGACGACAGCACAGAAGAAAGCCACGCATACCAGCCTCCTACGTTTCTGCTGTTGCCTCATAAGATGCAGTAGTCCAGTGCAGAAGCTTCACATTTTCATGTTGTAAATAAAACATCATCTGTATTGCAAACTCCTCCATGTTGAATTTTCTGTTGTTGTTGTTTTTGGCATATACCTACCAACGCAAAGCCATTCCCATAGAAACCAATGCAGATATTCCGTAAAACGAAAGAGCAGCATGGACACACAAATCGGATCTGAACAGTTGTGACACACAATGTGGACAGTCAATAGTTTTAGATCAGATTCCAATCGGATACACACATACAGTATTAGAATTTGGACAGTGTGAACGAAGTCTCTGACTGATCTGGGGTGCGTTTACCGTACAACGACGTTACTCGCTAGTTCACTACCATAGTACGATGCATCGTTGAAGAAATCAACTAGCCAGTCACGACTGTTTCCTGAAACCGTATTGTCGCAAATTGGTCGTTCAACCAAGTTTGTTAACACGGCTGGACTGGCCATTGGGCATACCGGGAATTTTCCCGGTGGGCCGACGTGCTTTTTGGGCCGATACATCTCATAAATACATCATTTTTATTATTAATATTATATATATATATTTTTAACGGCCCATAAAATTTGTACATCGGCGGCCCATTCGTTTTGTTTTGTTTTGCTTAATTTGCGGCGCTGGGTTTGTGCCGGTGTAATGCATTGGTCAAAAAAAGTCAGTGTTAGTTTTTTTTTTCTGACAGACCAGCCCATGAAACATGTAGATCAGCGGCCCATTGGTTCTTTCCTTGATTGACACTGGGCTGGCCCAATCACAACTTTAAACGAGTGAGCGAGCGTGCAGCAGTGTCAGTGTGTATCTGTCAAAATAGATGGAGAAGAAACGCAAGGAATGTGCAGATAAATAGCGTGACAGATTATTTCCACATCTGCATAGTTGACGATTTCCGCAATTCACTAGAAATTTAATGAGACGCGTTTGTAAACCATGTTTTCCGCCAAAATAAAAGCTCGATGCAGTTTGCGTCAAAATAAAAGATCATGTGCTTATCTCTTTCAAGTATAGAAATTGGTACAAAACTAATTATGAAAGTTTCCTTTATTTTTTAGTGCATTTGTTTTACAAAATATGGCTATTACTGTCATTGGATTAATATTATAACTATTATTATGTAGTAGGTGTAATGTAAATAGATACTGTAACTAAAAGAGGTTTGAATTTTTCTTTGTTTAATTTGCACACTGAATATGGGTTGGAGCTTTTAAATTTGAACTCTCAAAGTGCACCAGATTGATGAATTTAACATTAAAATGCAAAAAATGTTCTCACGGGGGGGCATGCCCCCGAACCCCCCTAGAAGGGCCGAGGTCCATCCACCACAGTTTTACCAAAAATCCTGTAAGAAACACTGCTATTGCTATGCCGATGCAGCTTATAGCTTGCTTTAGGATTCACCACTGTGGAGTATAGTTCAACTGTATTAATAAATGTCAAATTTTTACTTATTTCATCTGTTAACTCTCACTCGCTCACTCGTTCCGACTCACTCATTACATGGCATTAGTGGTTTTAATGAATAGGAGTTGGTATGCATTTAATTAAGGGCGTGCAAAGATGGGTGGTGTTTATGATCATATAGTGGGCCGGTCTGGGCCAAAATGCCCGGGCCGATTTTTTGTCCCAGTCCAGCCCTGTTTGTTAATGATGTCATGCAGGTGGTGGGGTAATAACTTCTTTTAATGAATCTGTTTGAGATTGAATTAATGCTAGATGTTTTGCTATAAATTACGAACATGGCGTCTGAGGACTATTTCTCATTTTTCTCAGTTATTTTGCTTTATTTCCAGATTCAATCATAGGCTCGTTCTTTCGTAGTAGAGCTCGTTCACACATGCGCACTCTTCAAAAACGGTGCTTTAAATCTCTTGACAAACTAAAAGATGTAAAAGACATTTGTAGGTAATCTAAATAAAAGATACAGATTGTAATGAATGTCAGCTTGCTTATTTTGCTTAAGACAAGGATTTATTAAGTCCACACGTCATCCAAACAAGAAACTATGCTTCTAACCACAGGTCAAAAGCTGTTGTTCCAACCACACAACTTTGCAATGCTGTTTGCGAATGTTCGTTGGAACGATGGTTTCGGGAAACACCGAGTCGTTAAACTATGCTGATAACGACGGAACTTGCGACCATAGTTGACTAACGATGCTTTGGGAAACGCACCCCTGATTGGATTTCACATGGTTTATGTGACTTTCTCACACCACGTAAAATGTAAACGTCAGACGTTGTAGGAAACATACTAAAAGTCACTGCAAAAAGTTGATGCAAAGTACCAGATGAGCAGAAAATGACAATATAACGGAGACATGTTTTGAAACCGGCGGAGAAGACGGCTCGGAATAAAGCCACGCATACCAGCCTCCTAAATTTCTGCTGCTGCCTCATAAGACGCAGTAATCCAGCACATCGGCTTCAGATTTTCATGTTGTAAATAAGAAAACATCTGCCTTGCAAAGTGTCAGCATACATATATCCTTTGCTGCCTTTGATATCCCACAATCCTGTGCTTTCCATTCTGTGACAGTTGAGCTAAAAAAAAGATGGCATCTGAAAGTTGTGGTGGGTGCTCAGTTTTTGTATAAATGTACGATTTTGACCAATCTCATTTCTAACGAGAAATTACTACTGTAGTTAAATATTTGCTTAGTTATCAGCAAAGCCCACTCTATTTTTCTGAAAATTATAACAGTTATGTTGCCTCAGAAGTCTGTCCAAAATCAGTTTCATGAGGTACAAGCTATCAATTACCTGTAGCCTATAACTCATCTCCAGCTACTCAACTGTTTTGTTGAATAAACTCCCACACCTGGGTTCATCTCCATTTCCTGTAGTGGTGTGTCGTTACAATCTGGAAGGGGCCTTAAAGTAAAGAGACAATCTCTGTCAAATTAAAATGTGTGAGATATCCCAGCTAATAGGGAACGTTCTCAGAACATTAGCTAACAATCTGGCTAGGTTCCCTCTGTCACAGAGTCAGCCCAACGCCATACCTTTAGCACCAGATCTCTACACTCCACCCACTCATTCCCAATCACCAGAGTTCTGACCAGCAGAACCTGCATTCACTAATCACCCATGCACTACTGTATATAAGCAGTAACATATCAGTTCACCTTTGTCTGGTCTCGTGGTTCAAGTCTGAACCACTTATCCGACTACCTATCTCTGAGACACTTACCTGTGCAATCCTCTTCCCGAACTCTTCAGTCTTCTTCTGTTATCTGTGGTCATTCAGTCCTCCATTCAGCAATCATCTCCATCTACAACAAATACGAACTGTTGAGCATCTCAGCATAGATCATTCAATTCAGTACTCACTTTGAATTCTTCTATTCTGTGACA
Organism: Scardinius erythrophthalmus; assembly: GCF_964197995.2. Taxonomy (NCBI): domain Eukaryota; kingdom Metazoa; phylum Chordata; class Actinopteri; order Cypriniformes; family Leuciscidae; genus Scardinius; species Scardinius erythrophthalmus. The sequence goes on along the minus strand of NC_138222.1, from coordinate 13,784,262 downwards.
AACTTTTTCCAGTGACGTTAATAGAGTGTTTTTTCAAAGTTACCTATAATAAATGAATGTTGCCAAAAATGTTAGAACAAAAAACATAATTTATTCATCGTTCATGGATTTTTTTTTTTTTAAAGGTGCATCTAGCGGTGAAATTGTATTTGGCATTCAAACGAATAGTGCTCTCTAGCGCCTCGCTTTTTCAAATGCGTGTTGCAACTATGGTAGCCATTATGTACCAAGAAGCTATGACAACATGTCTTCCAATAGCACTTCATCGAGTTTAACTATACATGTTCTACTGTTGTGCTGCCCTTATAATGAATTACACAACCAAGCAATGAAAAAAGCTTGTAATTTAGATCGTAACATTGACTTACCTGTTGAGAAGAAAGCAGGCAACTTCAGTGTCCCTTTCAAAGTCTTTCTCCTTCATTAGCTCTTTCCACCTGGGAAAAGCTATCCCGATATTTACCCTTGTTTTTTTAATTCGCCGGTCACATTTCCTTTTAAATATTTTTTTTTGCTTTTTTGATGACGAGGATTCCTTCTCCTGTGGCTCGGTATAAGTACGATCCTGCATTATGAAGTATCGTGCAATGCAGCCATTCAAATTTCCCGGGGCAGTGACTCTCACTGATCTCCTTGTCCGTTTCAGCTGGTTTCAGTAATGTGACGCTGGCTCTGAACGAAAACACGTTGTGGAAACGCGTTGAGGTAGGCTAGTGCTTTTTGTCCCTCTCTGCTATTATAGTTTTTCAAAATGGCGGAACGACATGGAAGCCTCCTTGGACTTACAGTCCAAGTCAGATCATTGGCGGAGGTAATTTTACACCAATGAGGACATATTTAAGAATAAAGACATTGATTTTAGCAAATAAAATACTTAAAAAAAAAACTACACAGTGTACCTTTAAACATTTTAGTTGGACGTTTGTGTAACATTTTTAAATGTACGTACAGAACGTTCAGAAAACATTCAAAAGTAACATTCCCATAATGTTTGCAACAAAATAAAATGAAACATTCCCTTAATGTTCACATAACCAAGAAAAACATAACCAAGTTTTTAAAACATTTAAAATTGGATGCTTTGAACGTTCAGAAAAATGTTCAGAAATAACGTTTTAATAATTTAATGAGAACATTAGCTAAACTTTTTTAGAACATATTTTTGTTTGCAGGGATGAAACAAAACAAAACTGACACTTGCTCAGGGAATCTCATTTACAAAGTGTCCCAAACTAATATCTTTTAAATATCTTTTAAATATTTTGTGTATATATTTTAATATAGTCATTACTACAACTAAACCAGTTTTAAATTTCAGCAATGATCACTATTAGGAAATGTATGAATAGGACCATCTAGTATGATAATGTAATTACCATGTAAAACAAAGACATTAGTGGTTGGCGGAAGAGAATAAGAAAGAGAAAATGATTCACGGTCAAGTTTCATTAGATATTGTATTGGTGCCTTTAGGATTGTAGTTATGTTTTTAATAGTCTTGCTCTGCAATCATAGCTCTTTCATATTTCCCTTGTGATTTCAAATGGCAAGATAGAAAATTAGGCTTCACTAAAATGTTGATACTAAATTTTGGGTTTATCAAATGAAAAGCATCATTCTTTTCTATTGGCCTTTCGCTGTCCACATAAACAGCAAGCTGAAGTCAGAATGTCCCACTGTGGTTTGTGCAGGTTTTGGAGGGTGGAAGATGCTGGATTATAGGGGACAAAAACAGGCGCTGTTGTTTAGTGTGATGAAAGCATCTGCGAGCTCAGTGGTGATGAGTCAGTGGTGAATGTGCCACTCGCTGAGCCACCAGCCCAAACCAAGACACTCATAAAAATACCAAGAAAATGTATTGTGCATCGCAACAGAAGAAATTACAAACAGTAGCTGCACATTTTAGCTCTCAGCAGCCATTTAAAAGGACTTTATTTGGAATTCAAAGAAATTCACATAAATTTAACTAGAAAAAGTAATGTCAGCCAAGACACATTTTGAATGTTGGATTGATGAAGTTAATATTAATATTCAGTAATATTGAATCAACATTGAACTGAATAATGACAGCCCTGAAGTGCCAGCAGAGATTGTGTCAACTAGATTCTCCCCTGTAAAGGTCTCATCGACACAACAGCCAGTGGCACAGATCCTCAACAAACCCATCTCCATACCAACGTGATCTTAAACCAGATGGAACTGGATAAATATTTGGAATGTTCCGATCCAATCTGACTTCTGACCTTTAATGCAGCCTTGTCACGATACGGTCAAGAAACATAAACGAGGACTCAAATGCAGCAAAACAAGATAAGACTTTAATTAACAAAACAAGCAAAAAGGTACAAACAAAACTCCCACGTGGGGGAAACACTAGAACAAAACTTAAACAGATCAAAACACTGGGAACAAAACACAAGAACATTAGACAATGAACCGACACAGACTGCAAACAAGAGGGGACTTATAAAGGGAACTAATCAAGAGGGAACAGGTGGAAAAACTCAAACAATAATCAGATAACAAGTGGGAGGGATCAGACAATGACATGAGCACATGGCCCAAAATAACAAAACACCCATGTGCAGCACAAGACAGGACAGGCATGTGACATTACCCCCTCCCTACGGAGCGACTACCAGACGCTCCATCAGACCAGGGCGGGGCGGGAGGAACAGACCAGGGCGGGACGGGAGGAACAGACCAGGGCGGGAACAGACCAGGGCGGGACGGGAGGAACAGACCAGGGCGGGACGGGAGGAACAGACCAGGGCGGGACGGGAGGAACAGACCAGGGCGGGACGGGAGGAACAGACCAGGGTGGAGACTCTCCTTCGGGCGGCCAGGGCGGAGCAGACTGTCCATCGGGCGGCCAGGGCGGAGCAGACTTCCCCTCGGGCGGCCAGGGCGGAGACTTCCCCTCGGGCGGCCAGGGCGGAGACGACCCCTCGGGCGGCCAGGGCGGAGACGACCCCTCGGGCGGCCAGGGCGGAGACGACCCCTCGGGCGGCCAGGGCGGAGACGACCCCTCGGGCGGCCAGGGCGGAGACGACCCCTCGGGCGGCCAGGGCGGAGACGACCCCTCGGGCGGCCAGGGCGGAGACGACCCCTCGGGCGGCCAGGGCGGAGACGACCCCTCGGGCGGCCAGGGCGGAGACGACCCCTCGGGCGGCCAGGGCGGAGACGACCCCTCGGGCGGCCACGGCGGAGACGACACCACCGGCTCAGGAACAGGAACAGACACCACCGGCTCAGGAACTGGAACAGACACCACCGGCTCAGGAACTGGAACCACTGGCTCAGGCACTAGAACAGACACCACCGGCTCAGGCACTGGAACAGACACCGGCTCAGGAACTGGAACCACTGGCTCAGGAACTGGAACAGACACCACCGGCTCAGGAACTGGAACAGACACCACCGGCTCAGGAACTGGAACAGACACCACCGGCTCAGGAACTGACACCACCGGCTCAGGAACTGGAACAGACACCGGCTCAGGAACTGGAACCACTGGCTCAGGAACTGGAACAGACACCACCGGCTCAGGAACTGGAGCAGACACCACCGGCTCAGGAACTGACACCACCGGCTCAGGAACTGGAACAGACACCGGCTCAGGAACTGGAACCACTGGCTCAGGAACTGGAACAGACACCACCGGCTCAGGAACTGGAACTGACACCACCGGCTCAGGAACTGGAACAGACACCGGCTCAGGAACTGGAACCACTGGCTCAGGAACTGGAACAGACACCACCGGCTCAGGAACTGGAACAGACACCACCGGCTCAGGAACTGACACCACCGGCTCAGGAACTGACACCACCGGCTCAGGAACTGACACCACCGGCTCAGGAACTGACACCACCGGCTCAGGAACTGACACCACCGGCTCAGGAACTGACACCACCGGCTCAGGAACTGACACCACCGGCTCAGGAACTGACACCACCGGCTCAGGAACTGACACCACCGGCTCAGGAACTGACACCACCGGCTCAGGAACTGACACCACCGGCTCAGGAACTGACACCACCGGCTCAGGAACTGACACCACCGGCTCAGGAACTGACACCACCGGCTCAGGAACTGACACCACCGGCTCAGGAACTGACACCACCGGCTCAGGAACTGACACCACCGGCTCAGGAACTGACACCACCGGCTCAGGAACTGACACCACCGGCTCAGGAACTGACACCACCGGCTCAGGCACTGGAACTGGCACCACCGGCTCAGGCACTGGAACTGGCACCACTGGCTCAGGCACCACCAGCTCAGGCACTGGAACTGGTACCACCGGAACTGGTACTGGAACTGGCACCACCGGCTCAGGCACTGGAACTAGCACCACTGGAACTGGCACTGGAACTGGCACCACCGGCTCAGGCACTGGAACTGGCACCACCGGCTCAGGTCCTGGAACTGGCACCACCGGCTCAGGCTCAGGAACAGACACCGGCTCGACGGCGGCCATCTTGTCAGGGGACACAGGCTCGGCAGGCGTGATGTGAACAGGCTCGGCGGCGGCCATCTTGTCCAAAGACACAGGCTCGGCAGGCGTGACGTGAACAGGCTCGGCGGCGGCCATCTTGTCCGAAGACACAGGCTCAGCAGGCGTGACGTGAACAGGCTCGGCGGCGGCCATCTTGTCCGAAGACACAGGCTCGGCAGGCGTGACGTGAACAGGCTCGGCGGCGGCCATCTTGTCCGAAGACACAGGCTCGGCAGGCGTGACGTGAAAAGGCTCGGCGGCGGCCATCTTGTCCGAAGACACAGGCTCGGCAGGCGTGACGTGAACCGGACTCGGGATCACCGGAACTGGGACCACCGGAACTGGGACCACCGGACTCGGGACCACCGGAACTGGGACCACCGGACTCGGGACCACCGGGACTGGGACCACCGGGACTGGGACGGAGGGAGTCTTCCTTCTCCTTCGTTTCGGGACCACCGGAACTGGGACCACTGGACTCGGGACCATCGGACTCGGGATCACCAGAACTGGGACCACCTTCCTGGCCATTCTCTCCTGATGGCGAATAAGACCCTCCACCATCGCCTCAAAAGTGACCCCGTCAAACGCCGATCGGATCAGCCAGTCCATCGGTTCGTCGAGCGCATGATTAAATAAGTCTTTACGAGCCTCCACGTCAAGATTCAGCCCCTCAGCTGCGCTACAAAACACGTGACTGAATTCTCTCACCCCCGTCCCCTGCTGACGAAGGGAGATTAGTTTCTGAAATTGGAGAATCCGCTCCCAGTGCGGACAGGAGACTGGTTGCGCCCCCTTTCTCCGCTGAGTCCTCATGGGTCGGTTCATTCTGTCACGATACGGTCAAGAAACATAAACGAGGACTCAAATGCAGCAAAACAAGATAAGACTTTAATTAACAAAACAAGCAAAAAGGTACAAACAAAACTCCCACGTGGGGGAAACACTAGAACAAAACTTAAACAGATCAAAACACTGGGAACAAAACACAAGAACATTAGACAATGAACCGACACAGACTGCAAACAAGAGGGGACTTATAAAGGGAACTAATCAAGAGGGAACAGGTGGAAAAACTCAAACAATAATCAGATAACAAGTGGGAGGGATCAGACAATGACATGAGCACATGGCCCAAAATAACAAAACACCCATGTGCAGCACAAGACAGGACAGGCATGTGACAAGCCTGAATCATGATCATGCACTGTTCGGCTTACTTAGTTGGGGACACTTAATATTCAACAATATTATTGATCTGGGTCCGTATACGTTTTGATCATTTCCTTTCCTGTTTGGAATGAAATTACGAGAAATGAAAACCAGCTCGTTTATTCGTTTTTTAGTTTAGTTTAAAAAATGAAAAATTCGATTTTGGCTCGATTTTTCATTTTTCGTTTGTGGTTTACAAATTGGTTTATGCGTTCGATATTTCATTTGCACACGTGGGCGGCGCTGAAACGCCCCTTTCATCTGATTGGTCAAAACGCTCCGCCTTCAGTAGGCTACTAGCTTTTCTTTCTGTCAGGCAGAATAAGAGTCAGTACGAGTGTGGTACTGAAAAATGCACTTTAAAAAAATATTGTCTGAAACCACCACTCATTAACTACGCACAATATCTGAAGCAGAAATATGTTGCTGGTCACATAATTCGTGCTGCTGCGACTTGCAAGCGACCCCATTAATGTGAACCACAGTATATGACAGATTATTTTAGCATGATGTATTTCCCATGGATAAATACAGTGCAAAGTTCCGTCTCTTTGGATAAAAGGGAAATGGAAATAAAAATCAATAATAGGCTGAACCGTACCATGATAATATGTCCGTAACATTAGATGTCCGTAGATGACCTACCCATAACTGTTACATTAGAGTTAGGGGATAACACAGTTTGTACAGTATAAAAATCATTATGTCTAAAGTTCCCATAAAACAAGAAAACCCAACAACCCAATGGGAATATATCCTTGTTGTGTAAAACATCTGTTCATAATCTGTGATTACACAATTCCAATACAAATAGCACCGGGAGGCGTCTGAAATAACTCTGCAATGATCAATCCGCATTTTTAAACCAGCTAATTTTACAGTAGGCTACTCATATTCAGAATCTCCTTCTCGTATAATGCCAACGACCAAACAAATGGGCTTCCTTTGTGAAATATAGCAGACCACCTAAAATAACAGTTTAAAAAAGGTGATCTGCTATTTTTCACAAAGGAAGCTCAGTCAGTCAGTCAGTCAGTCAGTCAGTCAGACAGACAGACAGACAGACATATGTTTAATTTCCTCATAATATACATTTGCACATCACCACATTTTCAATGATTCTCAAACGACTTGACAAATGAATCAGTCTCTCTAAATCCCCCCTTACGCGAGTTACTCTGCTCTGATTGGCCAGACAGCTCAGTCTGTTGTGATTGGTTTACTGCATGCAGCGCGCGCGTCAATAACAAAAAAGCTGTCCCGAGGCTTCCTACACACTGATCTATACAATGACATTCTATATAGATCAGTGTTCCTACACCGTAAACTATAGACAGTAATGAAAAATGACGTTGATTTTACCATATCAATGCGAGCGCGAGTTCGATGATGAAACACTGGGTATTATGGAAGAACTAGTTATTCAACCCGAACCTCCATGGACGACTCGAGCAGGACGTTTCTCAGTGATAAACTATTCAGTTTGAGGTACAATATGAGATGTTGCAACTGTAATTCCTCACCGTCAGTATTAACAAGTGCATGTCCATCAACAAACCAATTATTTTACTTGTACTAATTTATTTATAGAGTATTTTTGTATAATATTGCGGTGAACACGTGGAAACTGTATCAATAACAGTGCATGTATGCAATGTATACATTAGCCGAGCTCTAGCTTGAATGACTGATGTGAATGACTGATGTAACATAAATATTGGTAAAACAAATCTTGCTCCATACTTAACCTTTCCTCAAACTTGTGAGAATGACAGACAATCTGTGTGACAAAAAACACAGTTATAGGTAATAGTGTCTCAAACTGATTAACAGAAGTATTTCAGTAAGACAGTAATAATGTGAGTTAGCCAGTTAGCCAGTTAACCTACACAATATAAAACTCAAAACGAAGTATTTTGAACACCATCTTTCAAGAGCAAGCAGTTTGCGAATCCTGCATTGAACGCCGAGATTTGAGAAGTCGTCGTCAGAGAAATAAAGGGAACACAGAAAAAGTTTAGGATTATACTGCTGTGATATTATGGTAAAGATGAATTTTAACCACTGATTCTCCACATGCTCGTCCTTGGGCAGTGAAAAAAAAAACTGGCTTTACCTTCACATTGTAGAGCACAACGTGACATGATGCTATCCAGTATCCACAGGAATTAGCTGCAGGTTTGAGGTTCAAGTTTTCCCTGGTGTCTGTGCACACAATAAGTGGGCGGGCAATATGCTAATATTTCGCCTTGACGTCGTTTGAAAAACAATTAATTTAGGCTAATTGACTCAGAGTCGACTCTTACTTTTGAAAGACAATAACTTTATATACGGTGCACTTTCAGATTAAAATTTTTGCAGGATGTTTTCATTCACTTAGAGCTATGTTACACACTACATGAAAGGTAATTTTCAAAAATCCATAAATGGGGCCCTTTAAATGTGTTAGGCCTATATACATTTTCGAATATAACAAGCATTACAAACTACAATAGCCTAAACAGACCTGGAACCTTTGTAAGATATGCACTCGTCTTCACAAAAATGCAGTGTGTTTAAACATCTCGTGTGGAGAAAATATTGTTTATTCTGGGCAGTATGGCAAGCCATGGCAAAAAGCAGGATAACTTGTAGGCTATAGCCTACTTGAAAGGAAAACAAATTTGCTGCGTAAGTTTGTGTTGTTGAATCATATTTTTTCTAGTAGGCTATCTTAAAATATAGAGCTCATGACAAATAAAAGTTCCAGATGGACAAACATTAAATGCAAAAACCAGTGTGAATAACAATATCTTAAAATAAACTAGAGTGGATACACATATGTGGCCTATTTATGAATGAAATTCATGCATTTATTTGTCATTTAAACTGATGCAAACAGGGAAAGAGAGTAGAAAAGACTTGGCCTATTATCCTGTCGCCCTCTCTAGTGGACAGCATTAAGTATTACGACATACATTGCTCAGATAACGCAAGTTAATAATAAATAATAATAATAATGTTTAAATATATGCTGGCTTTCTCAAGCCAACATAATAAAGAAAACTCAGAGTAACATCGACCAATTCAGTATGTAATAAAATTGTATTAGTTTTATAATAAAACTAATAACATTTTAAATGTAGCCTATGCCGTGCTCGTCAACCGACATGATTTTAATTAATCCCAAACCTGGTAATTTTATCAGTATTAATGTATGTTCACTGATTCTAGCTTATCTCTTTTCTGTCTCTTTCTTTTCATGTGAACTGAGTAGGCTACACATCTACATTCATAAATATAAACTTTATTTCTATTAAATTTTCAAAATTACAGTATTTATAGCCTACATTTGTCACACAGCCTACCTGCCTTTTGAAGTAAATAAAAGACGACAGTGGTAAATGTTACGGACATATTATCATGGTACAGTTCAGCCTATTATTGATTTTTATTTCCACTTCCCTTTTATCCAAAGTGACGGAACTATTAGCACTGTATTTATCAATGGAAAATACATCATGTTAAAATAATTTGGCATATACTGTGGTTCACATTAATGGGGTCGCTTGCAAGTCGCAGCAGCACAAATTACATGACCAGCAACATATTTCTACTTCAAAATTTGTGCGTTGTTAACAGTGAGTGGTGGTTTCAGACATTATTTTATTTAAGTGCATTTGTCAGTGCCGCACTCGTACTGACTCTTATTCTGCCTGACAGAAAGAAAAGCTAGTAGCCTACTGAAGGCGGAGCGTTTTGACCAATCAGATGAAAGGGGCGTTTCAGCGCCGCCCACGTGTGCAAATGAAATATCGAACCCATAAACCGATTTGTAAACCACAGACAAAAAATGAAAAATCGAGCCAAAATCTCATTTCTCATTTCAAATCTCATTTCTCAAATCTCAAAACAGTGATGTCATTGTCCAGCTCAACTCTGTTCTCATACAATGGTGTCAATGCAGGGAGGAATGAAACGAGAAATCAAAACCAGCTCTGAAAACCAGAGAAATGAAAAAAAAAAAAAAAAAAAAAAAAGAGAGCTTTGTTTTCATTTCTCGTTATTCCATTACAAACAGGAAATGAAATGATCACAAAAGTACACGGACCGATCTGCCTGCGTTGACACCATTGTATGAGAACTGATTTGAGCTGGACGATGACATCACTGTTTTCTCCAGAGATAAATGTTATTTAAAATATAGATAAATGTACTAAATTACTAACTTTTTACAACAGAAATTAATCAACACTGAACTTACTTAAGCTGGACAATGACTCTATTTTCTGCTGCTGAACAGCCAAAACAAACTTTGTTGCATTCTTTTCCTTTTATCACTATAAAGCTGGTTTGAAGCAATCTGTATTGTAAAAAGCGCTATAGAAATATAAGTGACTTGACAAAGTCTTGTTTGAAAGTTTTGATAAAACATTTAAAATGCCTTGAAGCTTGAAGGTTTATAGGCCTTACAGACAGAAAGAACAATAGATTGAACAAATTTAGTACTGTTTTTAATGGTCACTTGTAAGCAAAGCCAGTTAAGGACTACTGCTCAATTTTGGCGTGTACTAAAGGGAAAAAAATAACTCCAAAAAACACCATGCAACTTTTTTGTTATTTGTTAAAGTAGCTATTATGAACTCACCTCTGAAGCCAAAGGTCAAATATGTAATTTGCTTTTTCTACTGCAGGTTTAGATATTTAAATGAACTATTTTCCTCATTGTTGATTTCCTGAACTCATTGAGTTCTGAAGTGAAGGTCAGACCTCTCTAAACATGTTAAACATTACAAACAAGAGGAATAAAACGTTCCGGTGATAAAATTAGCATGGACAACTTTTCAGCATCAAAAAACACAGTAATTTCGACCTTACAATTTTTTCACACATCCATGGTTGTGTCACAAGTGATGTTGGTGTTAAATCAGCTTAACCCTTGTGCTGTGTTGAAAACCCTATAACACTTGTGATGTTCATAGTCAAAAATGACCAGCTTGCAAAAAAGAAAATGCTTATAAATCTCTAGTTGTTCTACCTTATCACCAGATATTGGATTCAGTCTTTTTGTCAGCTTGTTTTCTTTCCATTAGGACATGTTTTGTATTTATTTTTTGGAACTGGTCAATTGTAGGCCTTATTTATCTGAGCTTATGTACCTCAGTTTTTGAGTGAAAAAACAAACAGACATTATTTTTGTATATTTTTGTCAATTTTACATAAAATATGAAAAAAATTGCTCTAGTATCACACTATTGTGCTTTAATGTTTAACCAGGAAATTTGTTTTGAAATGGTTTTATTTTGTACAAAATGGTCACACTTGTGGTGTTTCCGGTGCAAAATGTCCGGCCTACAAAATATAGCTTATAAATACAGTATGCTATTTTATCACCAAATATTGGATTCAATCTTTTTGTCAACTTGTTTTCTTTCAGTTAGGCGTCATTGATCTGAGCCACACTGATTTGAAGATAAAATTCATCTCTGTGAAAAAGAGACAAAAATAGAATAAAAAGAGATTTATAAGCAATTTTTTTGTAGGCTGGTCATTTTTTACCCTGAACACCACAAAGACTTTGTGCCATTTTCTACAAAATAAGTATTTCAAGACAAATTTTCGTGAACCAAACTGAGACTATATATATATATATAATATTACATTTCTTAAATCCATAGAGATCGCACTATGTCTCACACTTTGTACGTCACCAACAGTCTGTGTGCAGTCTGGCTCAAAACACTCAGGCATGACGGCGTAACGTTACGATTATAACGTAAGACTATAGAAAAAATGACAGATGTTAGCTTCAGTAAAGTTGGCTTCATTCATTGAGAGAAAAGGTATGACGTCACATGTGTGCGTTCTGGGTTTGTAGTCTCTGTAATTACATATTTTTACAGTCTTATACCTCAGCAGTTTTACATCAAACTGCGACTTTCTTGACTTTAAAATGTATCTTTTAAATTGACAAACATCATATGTGTAAATCAGGGCACAATTCAAACGAGATCAAAATATTTGTTGTCTCTCGCCATTGACTACCATACAATATTTTTCCGAAATAAGGTCCCATGGTGGTATACCGGAAGGGGAGGGACTTAGGCTATCTATACATCACGGTTGTTTAAACCAATCAGCATTAAGCTGTGTCGTCAGAAAGTCGTTTCACATCGTGCTTTTGATCGGCGCAGTCGGTGGAGAGCACCTGCGCTCGACTGCAGAATCCGACTAGTATGGCAAGCCATTTTAACATTTAAAAGCTAGACTGGATATGTGTTGCAGATATCTTTAATTCAGTTTTGCCTTGTCGAAAAGAACATTTCAGATATCCGCAACTACATTCTTCCTATCCATAATTGTCATTTCAGATATCCACAAAGACATTCTTCCTAGGACAAATGACATCACTTTTGCCATTCATTTGAATGGGGTTTATCATTACAGATATCTACAATTCAGTTGCAGATATCCACTATGTGAATTACGGATATCTGTAACTGAATTGTAGATATCTGTAATTCTAGTTTGAGATATCTTCAATTAGATTCTGACTAGTCATAACTCCAGTTCAAGATATCTTTAATTCACCTCAATTCAAGATATCTACATGTTCCTTTTCAGATATCTTAAATTAAGTTTTGACTAGGCGAAATTACGTTGTAGATATCTGTAACTAGAGTTATGTCTAGTCAAAATGGCGTTGTAGATATCTCAAACTGGAGTTAGGGATAGTCATAATTTAATTGTAGATATCTATTATCAAGTTAAAGATATCTTGAAATTAATTTTGATTAGAGATATCTGAAATTTGAGATATCTGTAACTTTTATTCTGCCTAGTCAAAATGTAATTACAGATATCTTGAATTAGAGTTTTGACTAGGCCAAATGACGTGGCAGATATCTGTATGCATGCATCACACTTTAGGCGGGAGCAGAGCGTGTTGTTCATCATCAAATCACATAGCACCTGTTAACTGTTAACTTTAATTAGCACTGATTAGCACCATGTCAGAGCAACCAGAGTTTTTAATCATCTTTTTTCATGCTGTTAGATACTGTTTCAAACTGAAAAAATAAAATAAAAAATAAGAACTAATCTGAACTAAGAACTTTGTTTCTCATCTAAGGAAGTTAATGTTATTGTACTTTCATGAATAGCATGCATGTAAGCATCTTTATTAAAGTGAATTAGTGTGAATCTTTTTCATGCATAAATCTTACGGCAACAACAACCTTTTAAGCATGAACATAAACATAGCATTGTAAAAATTATTTTATTTTTTTTGTATATAAAAAACATTTTCTGGTGTTTTTTTCGATTACAGCCTGATTCTTTCTTCTTCCATTCATAGAAATAAAGAAATTAACCCACTTTTTCTTTGATTATGGTGGGGAGGGGAAATGGATATGTAAAATAGAGCAACGTCATGCACAATAATTTGCACTAGTCATAATGACGTTTGAGATATCTTTAACTTTCATTCTGCCTAGTCAAAACTGAATTACAGATATCTGCAATTGTCATTTAAGATGTGTGACGAGTTGAATGTCATTTTCAATGAGGTCATTGCAGATATCTGTAATTCAGTTTTGCCTAGTCAAAACTGAATTAAAGATATCTCTATCTGTCGTTTCGACTAGTCACAATTACGTTACAGATATCTTGAATGACAATTCCAACTATCCAAAATGTAATTACGACTAGTCAGAAAGACATTGTTGATATCTACAATGTTAATTCCGGATAGTCAAAATTTGCTTTTAAATGTTAAAATGGCTTGCCATAGTCACGTCTGCCTTGCTCGCGAGAGTTTTTTGACATACGTCAGCATGACATCAGAGCAAGGCGGACCGCACTCGGACACATTAGGCTTGTTTGAGATGCGCCTTGCCTCGCCTGAAATGTAGTCGAGAGTAGGCGGCTGCAGTGAGAGGAGGAGTGAAAAAAGCGCAGGCAAGCCGGACAGTTCTCTCTTCTCGCAGTGGATCTGACACCTGTGAGATCAAAGATGGATATCGCGGGATTCACGGGATTCACGCTCGTGCACAGTGTTGCTATTAAACTGGGTGGAATTTAAGTTCTGTTGCTTTTATATGAAAATAAATATAATGAACAAGACACCCAAAGTAGCCTACTTATTAAATTCCATTCCAAATACATGTTTATTAGTCTTTTTTTCTTTAATACAGACATGTGTTTTTTCTTTTCTTTTTTTAATAAAAATTACATTGCATAACCCATAGAGATCGCACTGTTAGATAGTTTGGGAATATTCACACATACACATAAAACATGATATCAGAGTTTTAAAATCAAACATTTTAAAAGAGAACAATACATCACGGTTGTTTAAACCAATAAACATTAAGCTGTGTCGTCAGCAAGTCGTTTCCCATCATGCTTTTGATCAGCGCAGTCAGTGGAGAGCAACTGCGCTCGACTGCAGAATCCGACAGGTGTGCCTTGCGCTCGCGAGAGATTTTTGACATACGTCAGCATGACATCAGAGCAAGGCGGACCGCACTCGGACACATTTCTAACCGGCATGCATCTCGCGCTGATCACCGGTGATCGGTTCTGCGCAGATTTTGCTCATCTCAAACAAGCCTATTTCTAACCGTCACGCATCTCGCGCTGATCACCGGTGATCGGTTCTGCGCAGATTTTGCTCATCTCAAACAAGCCTGTTGTTTCATGTTCATGTTTCCTGGTTTGACATGCTCCCCTTTGTCATGTGTGATTCACTTGTCGTCATGTGATCATGTGCTTCCCAAGTCTCATGTGTTTGTGTTATGGTGTCATTGGTTCATTGTCTTGATTGTCTACAGGTCTTGTTAAGTCATCCATCCTTGTGTATTTAATATGTTTTGCCTTAAAGAAATCTTAAACATTATAGCCACACAAATGTGGTTCAGGGAACGCGTATTGATTATATTCACTGCACATAACGTTAGCCTATTTATAACAAAACGAAATATAAAACACAACCCTGCCTCTTTTCGTTTAAATATAATATGAAAATATTAAACATTTTAATATGGTCCAGGCAATATGTGCATTTCTACTAAACAACAGATGTTGCAGTAAACAACATTACAGATCATCTTCGTTATATTAAAATTTAAAATGACAAAACTCAACCCAGTCTCTTTTTGTTCAATTTGATCGTCTGGATCTCACAACCTGGATAAAATTTTCATAAATCTTTATAAATAAACCACAGATTTGAGCTTTAAACAACTACATTCTCGCCTGAAAAACTCTTAAAACTACATTTCATGATACAAAAACAGTAGTATTATATTTCAACTGTATATTAAAAAATGGCGCTTCTTATGTTGTCATTCTCCTTGGCGCAGCCTATGCTCGTTATCAGCTGTCAATCAAGCTGTCAATCAAAGTTAACCACGCCCTTATTTGTCATACATTTTATATCTAAATACGATCTAAACTAACGAGTTAGAAAAAAATTCACCCCCCTCACAGTTGTCAGGCACACGGAACCTATCGAAAAATACAATAAAAGTCCATGGGACCAACCTGTAAAAGCATGAATTTATGCTGTGAAAACGGACATTTTAACATGGTGGTCTATGGACATTTGCTCCCTTTTGGGACCTGCCCCTAGCGGATTTTCGATGTATTGCAGTTTTTCGCACTTCCGGGTAGGCTTCATTTTTCAGATTAGAATGTTGCCACTTGGTTCAGTCCCAGAACGTGCACTGTGTGAACAAAAGCCATCATCAATGCCGTGTCGTAATGATGACGCTGAAGCCGGGATCGTTCGCCAGTTGTGAAACGGTATGTAATGTGCTAGTTTATGAACGAATCAGAGAAAAAAAATGCACAAGCATGGTTTCTCGAGAGAGAAATCGTAGCTCATAAGCAAACTTAAGACGCTGCTGAGACATTACATGTCACGTCGATGTCACATGTCTTTACGGGATTTTTACGGGTTGTGTGTGAATGCACTCTCTGATTCCGGAAAATCACTGGCAGTGTGAATGAACCAAAATCAAACTAACCCGGGTCAAATCCCGGGTCACTTTATCTGTGTTTTTTCCGGAATCTCTGTAAGGGTAAAAGAAATGTGTTTCTTTTTTTTTATTTTTCTTTTTATAAGATTCTTTCTCTGTCTGAGCACATGCTGTCAGATATGAATCATAGTTGAGTCATTTCAGCTGTCATATTCTCACAAATAAGCATACAATCATCAACAATCTGTTGCTAGAAGTACAGCAAAACATTTATTTTATGAAGCAAGAATCAGAATCCAAATTTTTTTATCAGAATCCAACAGAATTGTTTAATGGTTTTACTATTTTATTTTTCCTTTAATACCTTTAAAAGATAAAAAAAAAAAAAATGTATTCTCTATTTGTGAACATTGAACAATTTGGTGCTTTCTGGGTACATATTTCACTACACGTTTCATGCGACACATCCACAAGAAGGGCTATAAGCGATATAATTGTTCTCTCCATTGCAGATGCTGAAATCATCTGAAATCATACACTCTCTTGAGTAGGTACTTTATTTTGGGAACACTTTATTTTGATGGTCCCTTTTGAACATTCTGTTGACTAAAGTAACTTTGCAACTATACGTCAGCTAACTCCTATTAGAGTATTAGTAGACTGTCTGCTTAATATTTGCTAACTCTTTATTGTGATGGTCCTCCAACAGACATTCTACTGACTATATGTAACTTTGCAAGTATATGTCAACTTATTCTAACCTTAACCCTACCAGTCTACTAATATTCGACTAACACTCTAATGTGAGTTAGTAGATGTAGGTGCAACGTCCCTTATAGTCAATAGAATGTTAAGGAAAAAAAAGTGAAACGCTTATTCTTAATAAGTGCTTACTTTGCGAGCCCTAAAAAAGTATGTAGTACGGTCACACCAATGGTGACGTCATATATAGTATGAATTTGAATGTACTACATCCGCCATGTTGTCACTGTCATGTGTCCTACCAGCGTCAGTTGTGTGCTTCACTGCCATTCACAAATCCTCTCCTGCGGCCTCATGGGATAGTAAAGTGTCCATCGGATGCGCACTTCAGAATCTCACCGGAAGTAGTAGGTCATCTGGGTTCTTTTTGCCGACTCTTCTATGAGTAGGCTACTGTGTGTACTCACTGTGTGAGTAAAGTGCACATATGGAGTTGATTGTGTGGTGCAAACATAAAAACAAAATCTGTTTACAAATCATACACTATTATTAAGTATTTTGATTGATTGTGCAAGGAACCTTGCTAAAATTTATTTATCGATAATCTGTATCATAATTTTGTGTGAAAATAAATACAATTGGTTGTTTTTTTACTGCCCACTTGTGTTTATTTCAGCTGTAAACTGCAGTGAAATGTGTGTATAGGTAGGCCTATATGTTTTAGCAGTCACGTATTTCCAATGAGCCTGGGTTGTTTGTTTGAATTAGTTTCTGAACATCTGTTGACATGCTGAGACAAAATAACAGAACAGAAGTGCAGGAGTCCAGAGAGGCTTGTACAAAGCAATTTCCCTCATTTCTAAAATAAATTAGTTTTTAAATCTTTAACTGTGACTAAGAGCAAGAATAGTTTATTTTATGCTCTGTTAGTTATTTTATGCTCAAATCTAAAGTCACCTGACCTTTCTCTGCAGTTGCTAACAAGCCCTGCCGCCTTGACCTACCAGGTATGTTCAAGCCCTCAAATGATTGTGTTTTGTTCTGTTCTCTCTTTCTCTGTGTTTCTGAAGTCTGGCTTATCACTAAAGCTTCATCCAAAATATCTGAATAGCATCCTTCCCCCCTCACTAGAGCCACTCTAAAGGTGTTTTATGATAAATGAGCGGTTTGTAAGAACCATGGAAAGAACAAATGATGCTCCTTCAGACGTGTTGGATGTGGCCGGTGAGAGATGTCGCAGTGAGTTTTTACAGGATAGCACTTCCTGTGAGGCAGAGACAAGTGACCTGCTGCTGCCATTAATGCATCCGTCCACTTATTTATTTACTTTTTAATGTGCTGCTCACCCTCTAGCTTGTCACCACATCCCAACCTCTACATCATGAGCTGTGTTAAACACAGCCTTGTTGAATTCATTCAGGAAGATGGGGAAAAACTCTGATGTAGCAAAAATGTGGCGGAATGAAGCTCAAGTGTCTTGTTGTGAGTGCTGTAACTTTGGCATTTGTGTGCTGATTTATTGTTTGCATCTTTGGAAGTCAAATTAAGATATTTGTGATGAAATCCGAGAGTTTTTAGTCCCTCCATTGGGAGCAATGCAACTTAAACATTTAAGGTCCAGAACGATAGGAAAGACATCATTAAAGTAAGACTTGAGTGGTTTAAACCTCAATTTAATGAAGCGATGCAAGTGCTTTGTTTGTTTTGTGTATGTTGCGTTGCTCCCAATGGAGGGACAGAAAGCTCTCTGATTTAATAAAAAAATAACTTCATTTGAGTTCCGAAGATGAACAAAGGTCTAATGGGTGTGGAATGACAAGAGGGTGAGTAATTAACAACACAATTTTTATTTTCCTTTCAAAAGGGAACTCTCGCTGCATCCTCTAGAGGGCGCTACGAGCATGAGTCTAAACATGACAACGAACATGATATTGACAGGTGGCAGCCTATGACGTCACCATTGGTGCAACCTTGAGTAGAAAAGGGCACCTGTGAAATACGTCATCCTTTTTCTTGTCTTCAGGAGACTGTCTGTTTGAGCGTGTGTCTAAATAGGCAAACTATAGCCAGCAATAGAACTATGAATTTCAGGAAGTGTGTTCATCAGTGTCAGTGTTTCCTGACATCAGTCTGATGACACACATGATGTGCATTTTGTGCCTGGGCGAGGGGCATCCTTGTGGAGGCTGTATGCGTGCATTGTGAGCACTTTTCCATGAGGAAGCTTCACTCTCGTTTGTCCCTTTTCTCAAGGGAATCAGGACAGCCATCTCTACCTTGTGGTTCAGGACCCGCTGCAGCTGAGGCAGAGACTGAAATCGTGGGGCTCGCAAGTGGAGCTCGCCGGCGAGAGCGAACTGCAGGATGATGATGTGTTATCCCTCACATCATCTGATCCAGCAGCGAGATGAGCAGGATGAGGCTGTTGAGACCGAGGATGTCTATGAGCACTCACAGCCCACCTGCCCCACATATGATGAGCTTTTGGACGTTATGTCTCGCACCACAGAAAGATTAGATCTGCCAGAGAAGCGTGAGAAGTGTGAGCTCCCTCGCAGCCTCCTTGATGCACGCTTCCTGTTGGGATTTAACCACCCAGCTCAAACGAGTCTTCTCTATCTCCCAGATCTTTACCTGAGGGGCGGAGATCTTGGGAAAGCCATATTCTGCTTGCATCCATAGTGCACAGGCAAACTATTCTGATGTGGAGGAGATGCAGGAATATGGTTATGTGTCAATGCCTCCGACTTAAGAGACGCTGGCCAGCTATCACTCGGTAGGTGAGGCATCCACATTGAAGACGACATTTCTGCCAACTAAGCCGCTGCGTGTTACATCACGTCTGAATGGCAGAGTATATGCTGCAGCAGGTCAGGCTGGGGCGGCTTTGCACACAATAGCTGTGCTGCAAGCCTACCAGGATGAACTGCTGAAGGACCTGGACCAGGGCCAGGGGCTCCCCCCTGAAGATTTGGCTCTCCGTGCACAAATTAGACTGCCGCCGCGATCGGTCGATCCATGGTAGCTATGGAGAGACATCTCTGGGTAAACCTGTCCAACATCGGGGAGAACAAAAAAAATTCTCCTCAATGCACCAGTTTCGCCTTTCCGAGATTCTGTCGAGACAGTGGTCAGGACGTTTCAGGAGGCGGAGGCACACTCCACGACTTTTAAGACCTTAATACCACGCCGGTCCAGATCTACACCTCAAGCCACAAAGTGGGCTGGCCCGTCTCCTCACTGAGGTCAGGTGGGACTCTGACACACTTTTACATCTGACCCTGAAGCTGGACCTATGATGTTTTTGGCAGTATGTTTTTATTCCAACATCTGCCTTACTGAGGGTTTGGCATTAGAGGCTGGCTGTGAATGCGTTGTCTGACACTGGACAGTTTACTAAGTAGTAGGCTCTCAGTGAGCCTCCTTAGTTACTGCTTTCTATTTGAAAGGACCTGTGTTATGCCCTCTCACCTATGTAGTGTTTTGCTCAGGTTTTCGCCTTCTCAGAGCTAATGTTCTGATAGTTCTGTCAGGTAGTTATTCTCTCCGGGAGCCTCTCTGACTGTTTATTTTATGGAAGTATTTTTGGGCATCCTCTTCCTAGAGCTCTGCTCAGAAAGCGTCATCAAGTAGTCCTTGGTAAGCTGCTCTGAGTGTAGGATGTTGCTATGCCTCCTCTCGCTTTAGAGAGTTGTCATGTGGGGGCCTCCATCCGCAGAGCTCCACCATGCAGTAATGCTGAGTTGTCAAGCTTTTGAGCCTCCTTAGCCAGTGTCTTTAGGACCATGGGCCTCCACTCGCTATAGACAGTTATTTTAGCCTCCACTCTTTGAGCTTCACCTGCATCCAGATCGAATTGATTAGACTCCACAGAGCCGCCTCAGGAAGCAGAGAGAGAGAGAGAGAGAGAGAGAGAGAGAGAGAGAGAGAGTCGTTATTATAAGGCCTCCATCTTCCGAGCTCAGCCTAGGGCTAAGTTGTCAGGCTCTCTGTGGGGCGTGGTTTGGTCTCCTCTTGATTTAGAGAGTCGTCATGTTGAGGCTTCGGCTCCTAGAGCTTGGCCAGGCAGTTTGCTAAGTTGTTAGGCTCTCTGTGAGCCTCCTTGGCTACCGCAGGCGTTCTAAGACCTCCTCTCGCTAGAGAGAGTTATCTTTATTGAGGCCTCTGCTCCCCAGTGCTCCGCTAGGATTAGCAATTGTGAGTTGTAGGCTCTCTGTGAGCCTCCTTGCAAGATATGCTGAGCATGGGGTGTCATTAGGTCTCCTCTCGATTTAGAGAGTCGTCATACAGAGCCCTCCGCTCCTAGAGCTCGGCTAGGTGGTAGGGTAGTATGTCAGATTGTTAGGCTCTCTAGGAGCTTCCTTAGCTACTGACATTCGTGTGGAGTGTTGTCAGGCCTCCTCTCATTACATGCGTTTTATTGAGGCCTTCACTTTTTCGGAGCTTTACGGGCCAGTTAGAGTTTATAGCTTTTTCTGAGCTTTCTCAGTACTGCCCATGGGTTGGAGCGTTTGCTAGGCCTCTTATTTGAGGCCTTCACTCTTCATGGCTGTCTTGAACAGATCTTCAGAGCGTTAGGCTCTCTGTGAGCTTCCTTGGAAGCTGGCCTGAATATGAACATAGTTAGGCTTCCTCTCTTTAGAGTCACACTTTTGAGGCCTCCGTTCTTGAGAAGCTCCGGTCTATGATCTCATTGCTGGTGTGCACCTTAGGGACGTGTTTAGACTCATGCTTCAGACACTGGTCACGCTGGAGGCATTCTTCATAGCTCCCTCCAGGGGACGTAACGCCTCATTCCCCTTCTCAGGGAACCATGGTTACATGCGTAACCTGAGACGTTTTGAGTGAACTAACCTTTTAAAATAATCAACTTTAAATGTAATAATGAATAACACACTAAAGTTTAAATTATAATCACATATTTTAAATGTGCTTTAATATGTAAGTCAACACATTAAAATAAGTAATAATAATAAGTTTTATTTATATAGCACTGTTCAATAACTCAAGAACACTTTACATAATTTTGACAAATACAGATGTACAATTAGGAAACAAAAGGCAGTCAGATGATCATTTAACATACAATAGTTAATAAAACTGTCTCGGGTGGTTGCAGGAAGGCAGACGGAGACGAGAATATATTTTCTAAAATGAAGGTTTAATGTAATTAAACACTTGACAGCAGAACAGGTAGCAACACACACTAAATGTAACGGAGATCGGACAAAGACTGACAAAACAGACAGACCTTAAATGCAAACACAGATTACACTGATTAACAGAACACAGGTGATACAGATGACGATGACGACTAAACAGGTGATACAACTGAACTGATAATGACGGTAACCATGTAAATGAAGGAGTGGCGGGAAAAGAACAAAGGAAAACAGGAACAAATCAAAACACAAACTGACAGTCCAAACATACACTGACACGTGACAGTACTCCCCCCTCCCAGTAGGAATGTCCTTGCACCGTAGATAGACCAACTGCGGAGGGAGGGGGCTCAGGTCCGATGGGCCGAGGTGGAGTCCTGGTCGCGGAGATTGGGGATACACCGACCACGATGGAGCTGGAGACTGGCAGACCCGCGGCGACCCCACATCCCTAATGGTGGAATAAGGGTGAGCTGAGGGGCTGACAGGAAGCAGTGGAGGCGTGGATGAGGAGATTATGATGGGAGGAGGTGAGAGAGGGAGGCTGGGTGGGAGTTTACGAACAGGCTCAGGTACCATCTCAGGCTCAGGCTCTGGAGCTGGAGACTGGCAGAACCGCGGTGACCCCACATCCCTGATGGTGGAATAAGGGTGAGCTGAGGGGCTGATAGGAAGCAGTGGATGCGTGGATGAGGAGATTATGATGGGAGGAGGTGAGAGAGGGAGGCTGGGTGGGTGACAAAATACCAGACCCAAAACATATGGATATCGATTCCATTGACATTGCCCCAATGGGGAGTTTCCATGGACTGGCCATAACATCTGTGCCACTAGTCCCATTCAACACAGAGTTGTCTTTGTCGCCACTATTCCTGTCAAGCATAGAGTTGTCTTCGTCGCCACTGGTTCAGTCCAACACCAAGCCTGTTTCCTCACCCAGAATCTGTTCAGTGTTGTGGCGATTCCCTGGCTCTGCCTCATCTCAAGGTGGAGCCCTCAGCTTCACCTTGGCTCATCGACCAGTTGGGTCCACCTTGGCTGCTCGCCCCCTCGACTTCACCTGTGTCCATTGTTCTTCTGGCTCCACCAGGCTCCCTCATGAGAAAGTCACACAAACCACGTGACATCCAATGAGAGCAGTCAGACTGAAACAGACTTCCAGAAATGCAATTTGAATAAGATTTTGCATTTCATGTGATTTTTTTTGTCATTCACACTTGCGGATATGCACAAAAATAGTATTTGAACTGACAGTCTGAACGTAGCTTAATATTTTTTAATAATTAGCACACCTGCTCGTATTCATTATCCTCGAGTTCATTATCCTTGTGTATTACTAAGTTTCTTAGTTCATTCAGTTCATTGTCCGGTTGTTTTTGCCATGCATGCAGTTTCGTTTTGTTTGCACCCTTTTGGATATCTGTTTTACTTTATTTAGCAAACCATGATGCTATTTTGAACTACCTCGCCCATTTTCATCTGCATTGGACTTAAAATGTGTGACGGATAGGTACAAAAAGTGTTTGAGTAAGTATGTAGGTATTTGATCAAGCTGACAGGTGGAGGAATTAGATATAATAATCAGCTGTTCAATACAAATGTATTAGTTCAGTGTTTAGTGAAAGACATTTCAGTGCGACTGAGATTGTAGTTTTCCGCCTGAAGATAAATAGTTTTTTTAGTAGTTTAAAGGTATAGCGGAGGATGTTTTACTTCCTGGTGGGTAACCTATACTATTGGTACTCCTAATTGTCAATCATTCTGGTGAATCAATCAAACTTTTCAAAAAGTGGAGAGGGCGGGTCTTATCTAAAATTTGGAAAGATCCTCCGCTATACCTTTAATGTAACTAATGGATGTTACTATTATGTTTACTTATGCACTTATTTCAAGCATGTGTGTATACAAGCTGAAATTATAAAATGGTCACATGCTTATGTTGTGTTGAGAATCATAGTGTGCACTGGTCTGTCTTTTGATGTTTATGTATGTGGTTGACCTGAGCAACAGCATACATACATTTGCACCTGTGTCTATGTGTCCAGTCTTTGACATGCCTGATCAGACTCTGCATTGGTCAGATCTCTTGTCTTTCTCTAGGTCCTATTTCATACAAATTTAGAAGGTGCAAAGGCAGCACTCTTGGCATTTGCATTGATGGCCTTGTGTCTCGTTTAGGCTTTGAGTATATTGAGTGTGAGAGAGGTTGTGGTTGTGTTTTATGGCTGTAGTGCTGAATGGCCTACTCTAAAGGTTTTTGCAATTAGTAAAGGACTGAACGCTCTGTGTGTAGTCTATGTTTCTGATGTAGATTCGTATATGTTACAATAAACTCTTTGCTGTTCCTGCAGCTTGCCGCCCAGGTGCTTGATGATCTTGAGGATGAGGACATTGGATTCGGCCTGGTGGATTCAAAGAAAGACAGAGCTGTTGCTAAGAAGCTAGGTAATCTCTGATCTCATCCTATGAATGCATCTGAAATACATAATCTTCCATTTACAGCCTGTAATACAATTCTTACCTTTGGTTGCCAGTAGCCATCAGTCTGTTGAAGTATACACTGTTAGTGAACAACAAATGCAAATAAATGCTCTGTATCACAGAAAACTAATGTTAAATAATGGGACCTTATTATATAGTCTATATAACTCTGGACTGATGGACATATAGTATTATTAATGAAACAGAAAACTATAAAACTCGTGAATAAATCATCAATCAGAATCAAGAACTCAAGGTCAAGGTGTCTTTATTAGTACCAAAGGGTAAATATGTTGTGCAGACAGGAGATTCAGTAATCCATACTTAAAACAATCCATAAAAAATTTAAACATATAAAATATACGAAAGTATCCAAAAGTATAAAAAACTAAAATATATAAAGTGCCATGCATAGCAAAGAGTCTCATCTCCTGCTGTTTTTATTTATTAATTCTATAGCTGCAGGTACAAAATTATTCCTATATTGTCTAGTTCTCCACCTTGGGGCCACAAACCAGCGGAGGAGTTGAAACTTAGCATGTAAAGGGTGGGAACAATCTCTTATAATAAAACTTGCCTTAAGCAGTAGCTGGTTGGAGTAAAGACCTGCTAGGTTAAGTTGTGGTTGTCTTACTAGCCCACTTAATAATTTTTGTTCTTCAAAGACAAACTATCAAACCACGACACAAGGGAGAATAACAAGACTGGTTCAATATAAGCCCGATAGAAAAGGGTCATCATAGATTTAACAATGTGAAATCTGGACAGCTTTCTGAGGCAAAACATGCTGATGTCTCTTTTTACATAGAGTCTCACAGTTCTTTTCATAAGTCAATTTAGAACCTATGACTGTTCCAAGATATTTCTAGCTTTCTACACAATCCACCGCCTAGTTCTTTAATGATTGTAGTGTCACTGGAACTAAAATCACAGAACTGGAACTCACCATTTTATAAAGTACCATTATAGCCAATGTTTTGTAAATACTATAAATGCCCGACGTCATGCAAGTAAAGCTTTGACTTATGACTTTTTTATCGGTGCACAGAAATTTTACGGGAAGTTCACTTAAATAAAAAAACGATCAGTGAATGGATTTAAAAGGCTGTGAGATCGGATGGATAAAAATGATTTCTTGTAGGCCTATATTATTTTATGTTCTTACATATACTTTCATAATTTATTGATAATTGATTATAGGCCTATCCAGAGCCGTTGATCACTCAGGTTGTTTATGCATTTAACTCGTGGTTAAATTAATATATGTCGTTCCCTCAGCATAAAGAAGTAGTGGCCACGAGAAAAATCTATCGTTCCCTTAACATAATGACTTTACATCGCGTGGCCACAACATAAGGATGTCGTTACCTCGGCAAAATTATCTCATGGCCACGACTTATTATTACGTTCCCACAAGTTAATATGACATTCCCACAAAATAATATCTCATGGCCACAACATATTATCATGTTCCGCATGAGTTAATATGTCGTGGCCACGACAAAACTAGGAATTGAGCTGAACACGTCCCCTCCTGGTCACGTTAGTTGAAGGATTTGTTTCTTTAATGCAATTTGCACAAGTAGAACATGTTCCGTGATCAATATTCATTTTTGTTACTAGAACAACACTCTTATCCTAAACATTAAAGCATTAAAACATTGTCTTCTGATTTTAAAAGTAAAATTAGGGCTATCATTGTTTGATAAATAAAGACCATCTTGGGCAAATCATTTTGCACAAATGTTTATATAGTATCCAGACCATCTATTATCTGTTGAATGAGCCAATCCATCTATCGCCTCTTAAACATTTATCAGACACTTGTTTTCTGCAGGCATGCTGGAGGTGGACAGCATCTACATCTTCTCTGATGACGAGATCATAGAGTACGATGGAGAGTTGGCAGCCGACACGCTGCTTGAATTCCTCTATGATGTGAGTGCTTTATACATCATGATTATAGATCACACACCTAAATGTCACTGGTAATTCAGTAGTTCTTCTATCAGGTGATTGAGGAGCCAGTGGAGATCATCAGTAATGACAGAGAGCTCAAAGGCTTTCATAACATCGAGGAGGACATTAAACTCATGGGCTACTTCAAGAGCGAGAAATCTTCACGTTAGTATGCCATTGAGTGTTTGCCATGTACAAACACTGATAAAAGTTCCAGATAATTTCAAGATATGATTCCAGCTTAGGTTATACTTTTTTCTAAATTCATTTTTAACAAGCAATTTCCTTAATGCCAAATTTGTTATTTCTCAGACTTCATTGAGTATGATGACGCTGCTGAGGAATTTCATCCCTTCATCAAGTTCTTTGCCACCTTTGAGCCAAAAGTACGTGCTTTCACACATTCATTAATTTAATTTATTCATTCATTCATTCATTCATTCATTCATTTACAAAGGGGAACTGACATGTGACTTTGATACCTGTATCTGCACACCCCATTTATTAAATGACAAGTAATTAAAGTATGCTTAAAGAGCAAGAAAAAATCTCATTAATTCAAATTTAAATATAATTTTTTTTATTTAAATTGATCAAAAGTGACAGTAAAGAAATGTATAATGTTACAAAAGATTTAAATTTCAAATAAATGCTGCTGTGTCACAGAGCTTCCCACAAGACAGTCAGCTTCAACACAACACACATTCAAATTATTATTAGGATTAAGTCGGAAAACATAAAATTTGAAACTATAAACCCTTGAAAGCACACTAGAAACCTTTAAAGTGTCCCTGTTTTGCTATTTTAAAAGTTCCTACCGCTTACAGCTTGAGTCAGAAACCAAATGCCCATATCTGAATTTCAGCTCCGGATCTTCCTCAGCACTTTTATGCAGAGTAGAGCTGCACGGTGAAGCATCAAGTTAGTTTCAAAAGGTGATTTACTCTTTTTAGATTGCTACCTTCCGAACTATAAGATTTTATTCCAGTAGTTCTGTGATCGTTTGATTTATTGTAACAGAAATATAATGTGTTTGAGAAGACTGGGAAGCCGTTTCATGTCTATATCCTACATAACAACTGCTCTCACTAGGTCAGCGGCAGCGTCAACACAGATTTGAATGTTCGCTGTGTAATCATACTTGTCAATGATTAAATAGACATAGCCGAATTGTTGTCATTTAGGGATAAGATCGCGTGGGTGTTTGAATCGAGATCGCAATCTTTTAACTACTAATCATGCAGCTCAAATACAGAGTGAAATTTATATTAGCAATTCCAGCCCAAGTTCTCATCCTTTGGAAGTGCATCAAAGTAGATTTGCTTTGGCAGCGCAGAAA
Source organism: Scardinius erythrophthalmus (assembly GCF_964197995.2). Taxonomy (NCBI): domain Eukaryota; kingdom Metazoa; phylum Chordata; class Actinopteri; order Cypriniformes; family Leuciscidae; genus Scardinius; species Scardinius erythrophthalmus. The sequence goes on along the minus strand of NC_138222.1, from coordinate 13,756,947 downwards.
GCATCTTCTCGACAACATGAACCAAACTAGCGGAACTGTCCCAAATGGCACCCTAAACGGTCTTACATGAGTCTGCACTTTGTAAGTCCACAAGAAAGTGCATAAAGTGTGTCATTTGGGACAGGGCTTATGATTGGAATTACTGACGACTCATTTCAGGCAATTTAGAATCGGTTCTTTCTTTTGGGAGACAATATCTCCATTTATCTGCACTTTGATCTTTGAAACCTTTTACATTCACAAACAAAGGTAACATCCCAAAAGCATAATAGGGTTACTTTAATGAGCCCTTTATTCATTCATTGTGTCTGGTGTGTGTAATCTCTGAATGTATCCAGATTGCTAAGAAATTAAAACTGCAGATTAATGAAGTGGATTTCTATGAGCCCTTTATGAGCAAACCTGTCACCATCCCTGGCAAACCCTACATGGAGGAGGACATCATTAGCTACATTGAGGAACACGACAGGTGAACTCTGAGAAAAACTAAATAAAATCACACTTTTCCTCAAAAGTCCTCTCAGAATAATGCTTGAATAAAATAGTTTTTCTTACTTGTTGTTACTTATTTTTGTATTTATTTTAGACCAACTCTGAGAAAATTGGAGGCCCACAGCATGTATGAGATCTGGGTAAGACAAAGTCAATCCATTATCAGAAACTAACTTCAACAAAGTCTATATGGGAATTCAAAATAGTTTTTTTGATCTTATTTGCCATTTATGTGCAATATGAGTCTTTCTCATAAATTATGTTTTGATCTTACTGACATCATATTAAGGGAGTGACATTGTAAAAGGTTTTGACCACATGGTCCTAACAACAATCAGGCAGCAGTAAAACCCATTTAATGTGAGAGAAGTTAATATCTTAAGTGTACATGTTATCTTTGACTGTACACTGTTAGAAAAATCTGTAGAAATTACAGTATTACTGGCAGCTACTTGCCAGTAACTTACTGTAGATTTAAATTGATGTTATTTACTGGCAACAATTTGTTCAAAATTAAATGAACATTAAACATTAACAAGTCTTTATCTTTACAGAATTAAACTAAAATAACATCATCATGCAAAGCATTCTGGGAACCAAAATCTGAAGGAAAAAAAACAGAAAAAGGTTGATGAAGATTTCTGGTTCCCAGAATGCTTTGCATTAGATTGTTATTTTATAATTTTATTCTTTAAAGACAAAGACTTGTTAATGTTTAATGTTTATTTAACTTTGAACAAACTGTTGCCAGTAAATAACATAAATTTAAATCTACAGTAAGTTACTGGCAAACAGCTGCAAAACTACAGCAAATTTTTTACAGTGTACTCAAATCTTTTTTTTTTTTTTCATCTTTTTTTTTTTTTTGTCTCAAAATGCACCCCAGTTTGAAAACTTACATCTACAGTAAATGTTTCTGGTTTGTAATGTTTCTGGTTTTTATAATGGTTTTTAATTAGAAAAGGGTAGTGGAGAGTAATTATGGCAGCATCCAGTGATTGCTCAGAAAATGTTGATGTCTTATCATTTATTTTCTTTAACACCTGTAATTATCATTATCATGAACGTTACTGTTTTCTGGTGGCCTTAGGAAGATGATATTAACGGACAGCACATTGTTGCTTTTGCTGAGGAGTCTGACCCTGGTAAACACTGATTTGAGTATAAAAAGCCTTTTGAAGGATTTCATATACTGACTTTTCATGACTCTAAATAATTGAATGTTGACTTTTCCTAGACGGTTATGAGTTCCTGGAGATCCTGAAGGAAGTGGCTCAAGAAAACACAGAGAACCCAGATTTAAGCATCATCTGGATAGATCCCGACGACTTTCCACTGGTATAACAAACCACTATAATGCTGTATCCAGAAACATTAAATATACCTTTGATAACTCCAAGAACATGTTTTTGAACGATATACCTTTTACAGTACATCCATAAGATACCTTGAATAACATGCTGATTTTTTTTTTGTTTTTTGTTTTTTTTTCTGTAGGATCTGAACAAAGCTATATTTTTCATGTCATTTTTACATTTGTCATCTGTGCTATTGTTGATTTAGTGGATACATACTTTCATAATTCCTAAAATAAATTTAATGGCATACACAATACATTATATAAAATATACAACACATAATATGTTCAGCTGTTAAAATGTCATGCTGATGTAATGAACTCTTATAAATGACTCTGCCGATCTTTGTTTGACTCTGCTGCCCTCTATAGGATAAAAGTGACTAAAAGGATAAAAAGTTAATGAGTGAGCTACTGTATGTAGCACACATCAGCTCTAAAAACCTGTTTTAGAGCCAGTCAAATAAGTTGTATTCATATTGTGGAATTTTTATGGAGCAGTGTAATTTCAACATTAAAAAAACTCCATTCCCCCTTATGAAAAAAATGGCGTACTCACAATTACAATTTAAAAGGTGGTGACAATCTTTTTTTGTCACCACCTTTTAAAGTTTAGTAAGAGTGAACTCTCATTTACAAATATGACATTTCACAATGAACTATTGTACCAGTACTGTACTGTATCTTATACTGAGGTTTGACCTTTGACTCCTCTCTATCCCTGCAGATGGTGCCATACTGGGAGAAGACCTTCGGCATTGACCTCTCGTCCCCTCAGATCGGTGTGGTGGATGTTGAGGATGTGAGAACATAATTTTCTTTAATGTCTTTAATGCCAGTGATCATTCAAGTGCAATTTAGATTATACGTTTTTGGAAATAAAGGTTCTAAAAGAGGGTTTTTGCAGCAGTGTCATAGAAGAACGTCTCGTTACGTATGTAACCCTCATTTCCTTAGGAGGAAACGGAGACATTACGTCAGTGACTGACGAATGGGGTTTCACTTAGAAAGCCTATCACCTTCGAGTTCTTACAAAACGAGCCAATGACAAGGAAATGCCATGGGTCTGCGGAACTTGCATAGCGCAGCTCCGCCCCACCGCATGGGTATAAAGAGGAACGCTGGCAATCTCGCATTATGTTTTCCTGCTGAGGAGCCGAGACTGAACTCCTGCGGTTCGAGCGGTACAGCAGAAGTGGCAGGGAGACGTAACTTCTCCATTCCCTCTTCAGGGAATGAGGGTTACATACGTAACCGAGACGTTCCCTTTCGTTCAGTCACTCCGAGTTACGCCAGTGACTGACGAATGGGGTTCCCAGTCTAATCACGCCACCTCGGCTGTCTTCCAGTGCACTGTGTAAGTCTGAGCTCCCTGTCGTGAGACTGGCACAGACGAAGGACTCCTACTTAACACAGGAATACCAAGGTACACTAGGAAGCATTAGTGGAAATATGCAACACAATGCCTGCCCGAAGGGAGGACTTACAGAATACACATATGACCTGCAAGCGGGCTGCATATGGAGAACACTGGAGTATACAGCCCGCAGGGTGGAATCTTTCAATCCCAGGGGTGGCAAGGTGGCTTGCCAAGGGATAGACACATGCTCAGAGAGGCTTACAGTGGAAATACACATGTGGGGGTCGCCCAAGGTGGGGAACCATGCACATGGAGGTACCTAGCCAACGCGAAAGCTGCCGCAGGCACAACTCTGGTGTTGATGTCAACAGTGCTGGAGGAACTCAGGGCTTCCTGGAGAAACTCACCTGAGGATAATATTGCACGTATCCAGTCCAAGGAATGGAATGGCGAACAAGCGAAGACACCTGAGCAGATCCTAGTTACCGGCAATTTGTACACGAGAGGACACTGGTTCCACTCAGAGATTGTAGAATCTCGCGAATATGTTAGGTGTCGCCCAGCCTGCAGCTCTGCAGATGTCTGTTAGCGAGGCACCATGTGCTAGAGCACAAGAGGAGGCCACACTCCGAGTGGAGTGTGCCCGAACCCCAAGGGGACATGGTCGACCTTGCTGCTGGTATGCCAAAGCAATGGCGTCCACTATCCAGTGAGACAACCTTTGATTGGAGAGAGCCTTTTCCTTCAGCTTCCCATCATAAAAGACAAATATCTGGTCTAAGGTCCTGAAACACTGCGTTCTGTCTACGTAAGCACGGAGGGCGCGTACTGGACAGAGCAGTGCCAAGGCTGGGTCTGCCTCCTCCAAGGGCAGCGCTTGCAGGTTCACCACCTGATCTCGAAAGGGAGTAGTGGGAACCTTGGGCACGTATCCAGGCCGGGGTCTCAGTATCACGTGAGAATTAGCCTGCCTGAATTCTAGGCACGCTTTGTCAACCGAAAATGCCTGCAGGTCCCCTACCCTCTTGATGGAAGCCAATGCAACCAGGAGCACTGTCTTCATAGACAGGAACTTAAGCTCAACTGATTGCAAAGGCTCAAAGAGAGCTCTCTGCAGGGCAGATAAGACCACTGCGCGGTCCCAAGAGGGTACAAGGGGAGCGCAAGGAGGATTTAATCTCCTGGCTCCCCTCAGGAACCTGATGACCAGGTCGTGCTGACCTGCTGTTTTCGACTCCAGGAGGTCGTGGTGAGCTGAGGTAGCAGCCACGTAAACCTTGTGGGTGGAAGGAGACAGCCTTCGTTCCAACCCTTCTTGTAGGAAGGAGAGCACAGACCCAATCTGGCATTTTCTTGGGTCTTCTCAGCGAGAAGAGCACCAGCTGACGAAGCGGTTCCACTTCAACGCATAGGCGTGTCGAGTTGACAAGGCCCTAGCGGAAGTGATAGTAGCCACCACCTGAGGTGGTAGGGTACTCAAACCTGCCTCATCCCGTCCAGAAGCCACACATGTAGGTTCCATAGATCGGTACGAGGGTGCCAGAGGGTGCCCCGTCTCTGAGAAAGGAGGTCCTTCCTCAGAGGAATTGGCCAGGGAGGGGCTGTCACAAGGAGTACAAGTTTGGAGAACCAGGTCCGGGTGGGCCAGAGAGGCGCAACCAAAATGACCTGCTTCTCGTCCTCCCTGATCTTGCACAGTGTCTGTGCAAGAAGGCCCACTGGGGGAAACGCATACTTGCGGAGGTCCCGTGGCCAGCTGTGCGCCAGTGCATCCGTGCAGAGCATACCCTCGATCAGGGAGTAAAACAGGCGGCAATGGGAAGAGTCGTGGGAGGCAAAAAGATCTACCTGTTCGTCGCCGAACTGTTCCCAAATCAGCTGAACCGACTGGGGATGGAGTCTCCATTCCCCCGGAAGTGGCTGAAACCGTGAGAGCTCGTCGGCTGCGTGGTTCAGGTTTCCCGGGAGGTGAATAGCTCGAAGCGACCTTAGATGCTTCTGACTCCATAGGAGGAGATGGCAGGTGAGTTGCGACATATGGCAGGAACATAGACCACATTATTGGTTGGTGTACACTAGTGGTGTCAACAATAATCGATTCGGCGATGCATCGCAATGCGGGGCATGCACGATTCAGCATCGATGCGGCAAAGTGCCATAATCGATTATGTCACTGTTTTAGGGGTGTATTAAACCATTCGGTACAAGGCACGCATTTTCAAACCGAACGGTTATTTCAAATGTAAGCGCGTCGCGAGCGCGCTCATAATGTAGACGCTGGCGCGACCACAACATCAAATGCCAAACGCAATGTAAGCGGAACGAAACTGAGCTACTCGTGACGGACTGTTTATCAGTTTGGACCAACGCAGCGCGAGCCGATCTTATACTACACAGCGCTAAGAGATCCAGTAAAGAAAGCATTTGAACTCGCCACTAAAGTAATAACATTGCTGCGAGATCTAGTGAGAAACATTCACATTTCTCTGTTATTAACGGATCAAACAGCGCTGACGTGGAAACCAGGAAGAAACATTGTGACATGAATGACCTATCCAGTGTCCACAGATCTGCAATATTCACCATGGATTTACTGTAGTAACACTAACTGCAACTTTGGAAGTTTGGCAGGAATAGTAGACTATAATGCTTTCAAGTAACGTTATGTCGGATTTATTTCGACATTATGAATAACATTGCTGCCCTCAAATGTTAATCTGAACTAAAATAAACATTTGTTTATAAGCACAAAATATTACATTTAATTTTTTCCAAGGAGCTGTTTTGTTTTATATGCTCCTAAGAAGAGTCAATTATAGCTCCATCATTGCTCAAAGAAAAAAAATTTCATACTTTATGATGTTAGTTCTAGTAAAAAAGGAATAAAAAAAAAAATCAAGGAAATTTCTCTGGCATTTCTTTCTTTTTGCTGTATCGGAAACGTACCGAACCGTGACACAATATCGTATTGAACCGAACCATGAATTTTGTGAAACGTTACACCCTACACTGTTTATTTTCTGGCCTTGAGTTGGACAATAAAGTTGAAATTTAATTTCAAATGGTTCTCAAGCAGAGAGAAGAGAAACATTTCTCATTCAAAGCACTGAAAGCAGTGATTTATGCTTTCTTTTTCAGGTTTGAAAATGCCATATCCAATACCCTGTACCATTCAATTTTATTTTATTTAATGACATTTATGTCAAAGATACAGGAGAGTGATAATACACACATAGCAGCCAATAAAATCTGTTGTTCAATATCTGACTGCTTGTATTACCTCATGACTGATGAAAATTTTGCCTTGTTGTGTGCAGTAGAATTTTGATGCTTCGCAATGCATCGTAGAATCGAATTGAATCGAATCGTTACCTGGTGAATCGTAATCGAATCGAATCGTGAGGGCAGTGCCAATGCACACCCCTAGTGTACACTACTGTGGCCATGTTGTCTGAACGGACTAGTACGTGTTGGTCCTTGAGCAACGCCCAGAGTCGGTGCAGAGCCAAGCGTACTGCCAGCAACTCGAGGCAATTGACATGCCAAAGGCGCTGGGGTCCTGTCTAGGAGCCCGTGGCAGTATGTCTGTATGCCTGGAAACTCGTTCTAAGGGTAGTCTGGCCCGTAGAAAGGAGAGGTTCGACCACGGGATGAAGGTCTGATGGCAGGCAGGAGTAACTGGTACTCGGAGCATGCCTGGTTGCCATGCCCATCTCGGGACTCGATCGCAAAGCCAGTGCTGATGCGGTCTCATATGAAGCAGTTCGAGCGGGGCTGCCGCTGCGGACGTCATATGCCCCAGGAGCAGGGATCGAATTACAGGGGTATTGGGGGGGCCCGACCCCCCCTAGATGAGACTTGGACCCTCCCAAAAGGGATGAAAAAAATAGTTTGGGGGGTACTGAAAAAATGTAATAAAATATAATGTTAGCATATCCAAAATTTGTATTGTATTTGTATGTATTTAAATGCAGTATTACCATCACATACCAACAATTCAGGAAATAATCTAATGAAATACGATTTTCAAACCCTCACTCCCCATTGGGCTGTACCATTTCTCTGGTACGTTCAGACTATGTTCTTTGCTGTGGTTCTTTGATATCACTTCACTAGCTGTCAAAACGTACGTACCGGGTATGGGTGCAGACGCTGGTGTGTCAGCGAAAAATGAGTAAGTGGCTGAGTCAACTTTAATCTCTGCCTATGGTTTTGACTGCCATGTATATCATCATGCATTGTGCTTTGTGGTAAATGTTGTGAGCAGCTCGTCATCTAAACAGGTTTTCAGAACTGTCTTAATTTGGTTGTTCACAGTGCTTCTCTCATCTATAATGAAGTCATAGTCTAGCTAGCTAGCTAGCTAAAAGTTCACTCAGCTCCTGAAGCTATCTGTACCAAGCAAATATTGTCCGTATCTTGGTGAATCTAAGCCAAGAATGGTTGCATTAATGCAAGCAGTTGTTTATTATCTCATGGACAAGGTTGTCGGATGGAAACGTGCTCAAATGTGTGTGTTTGAACTGCTGCAGAAGCTAGCTAGGCTAACCAGTCTATCTGTATTTAGGCGCGAGATAGGTCTTCACTCCCGTCCCGAACAACGCATACGCATGTCGGCGCACGATTTCTTCACTCCCGAACATACACCACTACAGCAAGTGAAACAGAAAAATGAAAAGATCGTTATGAAATTTAATGTTTGACATTAACACATGAATCAACGCGATTAATTTCAAAACATTGACGCGAGGGAAGTCACTTACATACAACCACGGGCGTAATATCCTATGGGGACAGGGAGAACATGTCCCCCCCACTTTTCAAAATCCTGATTGTGTCTCCCCCACTTTCAAATTAGTTTGTTATGATTTTTTAACCGCACGTCGTCATCAACACAGAGGAGCAGGACCGAGCAGGACACAGAGAGCCTGCCTGTCACACTAAAAATACCTCACTGAAAGTAATAATGAGCAGGTTTTGTGCTGTCTGTGAATGTCCTGACGCACACACTCACACACACAACGCACAGAAAGACTCGCGCCAGTATTGAGCGCACAGACAGCATGCCAGAATCAGTTTAGCTGGGCAGTTCTCTCTCACACTTTAACGATCAATAACACACACATTTCCTGGAAAGGACCACAACCCATCTCTGAGCTACCCATAACAGGAGTGCCGCATCGCCTGGCGTTCGGCAGGCTGCGGGGCTGGTACGGGCTGGGGCGCCTTCCTGCAACTACCTCCACAGCACGGCCCGGGTGAAGGCTGGGTGGCAGCAGCTGGCCGTGGGGTCAGAACATGTTTGATCACCTCAGTCTGCTTCTGGGAGGCCGAGAACTGTTGGGCAGAGTCCTCGACCGCGCCGCCAAAGAGGCAACTACCTCTTTCCAGCCTCTCCACTAATAATAATCACCTGTACGGAAACATCCTGACTCTAAAATAAAGGATGTTCAAACTTTTTTGCTTTGTTTGGAAGTATATTAGTTGGAGAAATAGAGCAAAAACAGACAATACTGACAATATTATGTCTAAAATGTCACTTAATATTAACTGTTTTATAAAACACATTTGGAATTACTTAACTATGTTATATTTATTTAACTATAAAAAAAGTACTCATACTAGTGGCATTTCCCCACCTAATCAATTTTGAGGGCATTTTATTAATTTTGGTGCCATTTTTGCCTTGCTACAAGAGAAACATCACTAATCGACAAAACACTGTGATATCATTAATAATTATGTATTGTTTCCCATCATTACAAAGAGGGACGTACTTGACATTAAAGCACTATGATTTGAAAGGAAAAGGTCTGTCTGTCTCTTTCTCAGTAACTGTCTCAGATTCATCTTGTCTGTCTGGTTCTCAGGCTGACAGTGTGTGGCTAGAGATGGATGATGAAGAGGACATGCCCACCGCTGATGAGCTCGACACCTGGATCGAAGACGTGATGACTGGCAAAATCAACCCTGATGATGAAAATGACGATGGTGATGATGGTGAAGATGAGGATGAGGATAATGATGATGATGACAAGGATGATGATGATGAGGATGATGAATAAATTCTTACCTCTATCTCAGGCATCACTTCACTGTCATACCCGCATTATTGTGACATTAAGAACTCATCAGTCTCTTCATATTCATGCCATCGCAAACTGAGCTGTTCTGTCTTGCAGTCTGGATGACTTGAGACACATTTTGTCTTGTCTTGTTGTTTAACTACTTTGCACCAATATACTCATTCTTCAGAAAAAAACTAAACAAACATTGTATTTGGGGATCACTGCTCCTGTTTTTCTGCCCATGTTACATCTAATGAGAATGTGCGTGTGCTAAAGAAGCATTTTGCAGTTTGTTAAACAATAGAAAAGCCTTGTAACAGCTATTTTGATATTTCTATTGACTTTTTAGAGCAGAAAAAGGATGCTCACTGGAAAATCTTTCTCAAATAAAATTAAAAGGAAAAAATGTTTTCTTTGTTTTTGTCCAACATAAATGCAACAAGAAGAGACAGAAAGAAATTGTCACTGATTAAGAATCTTCATTTGTATGTGTGTGTGTGTGTGTGTGTGTGTGTGTGTGTGTGTGTGTGTGTGTGTGTTGGCTATACTTGTAAAGGGCCAAATGTCCTCACTACAGTATATAGTGAAATATAATGACAACCGACTGGTTTCACTGGTCCTAGTTTAAAAGGCTTATAAATCGGCCCAAACTTTTTTTATTTAAATCTAGTGTTTTGCACATATTTCTGTGATTGGTATAGGGATAAGAGTTGATAAAATCTGTGGAAGTCAATGTCCTCACTAATATCATAAAAAAATCCTGTGTGTAGTTCAGGTATACCCATATTAAGGGGACAAAATGTCTGAAATCCTTGACCTTGTGGGGACATGTTTTGGTCCCCATGAGGAAAACAGCTGAATCATACTAAATTATGTTTTTGAAAATGTAAAAGTGCAGAAAGTTTTCTGTGATGGGGGGTTGGGTTAGGGGATATAATATATAGTTTGTGCAGTATAAAAATCATTATGTCTATGGAATGTCCCCATGAAAACCCAATGTGTGTGTGTGTGTGTGTGTGTGTGTGTGTGTCCACAAGGATAGTAAACTTTGACCTAATGGGGACTTCTTCTTTTTTTTTTTTTTGGTGCCCATGAGGAGAACAGCTTATAAATCATACTAAATTTAGTTTTAAAAAAATCTAAAAATGCAGAACATTGTCTGTGATGGTCCAGGTTTAGGGGTAGGGTTAGTGTTGGGGGGTATAAAATACAGGTTTCTCACCATAGAAAGCAAATATGAAGACCTCTGATGCAAAAGCCTCTAAAAGCCACCTCTGTCAAAAATGAGGTAATAATATTGAGTGAATGCCCTCCGCACATAGTATACGTTCATCAAACACTTTCACTTCAAACTCACTAAATCCCAGCCTCAACCCATTCAGAAATGCCGGTACTTGGGTAGAAACCTATACATAGGAGCCTGATAAAAATGTTAATATTAAACAAAAACTTTAGACGAACTTAGAGGCTTTTGCATCTGAAGTCCTCATATTGAAACACTGCATTATTTGTAACTGCTGAGTTCCAATATAAACAACTGAATCTAACACATTAACATTAAGAGCATAACATTTGAATAAAAAAAATATAGGCCTATATATTGTTTCCAAGCCTATACAATACATATTATTGTACTATAAATAACTCTGTAAAACCTTTATAAACTGTATGTTAATCTTGTATTTTTCATATATAAAACATGCATGTTAAAATCAATAATAATTTAAATAATCAAATAATTAATTGGACAAAATATTCTACTATTTTTATGTTTGGGTTTACATACGCTACATGTTCTTCCTGCATCTACCATAGACATTATTTGAATTAGAATATAGAATTATGTCCCCATGCTATATTTCCCAGGCACATTCTGTTACAAACTGCTCTGAGACACAAGGGTAGAGGATCCAAATGCAGCTTTATTAAAGGGGTTATCCAGAATCGTAATCCAACAAGCAGAGGGTCAAGCACAGGAAGACAGTCCAAACAAACAAACAAAACAAAACAAAACAAAACAAAACAAAACAAAACAAAACAAAACAAAACAAAACAAGCAGGGGTCAGAGGCACAAGAGTAATCCACAGGACAGGCAAGAAATCCAAAAAAAACCAAGAGACAAGAAAACGCTCAGAAGTGCAGTGCAACAACATACAAAACTTCGCAGTGAGTGATGGGGTGAACCAGGCTTATCTGGGGTGAACTAAACAAGAAGATGAGATACAGGTGAATGTGATAATGAGTGCTGATGAGTCCAGGCAGAGAATGTTGATAGATGTAGTCTGTGAGGGAACGTGAGAGTCTGGTGTGGAGTGCCCTCTGGTGGCTCTCAAGGGCACTCCAGCTGGTGACCGTTACACATTCCACGTTTTCCTTCAAAATGTACATATGAAAGAAATGTATGTTAAACACATTTTATACACACATATAGAAATGAAATTGTTACTTTTATGTATTTGTTTATCACAGACCTATTTAAATCTCCAGCGTAAGTGTATGTATATGTGCATATATTGTATACAGTATATTTATGTTCATATATACTGTATATCCCCACAATATGATGCCATATCCTTCACCAGGACACATTCAACACACATGATGATGTAGCGTCTGGACCAATCAGACACACACAAATTTTTCATTATATTTAATGTACAATCCGGCAAACCCACTCTCCTAACAAACTGTGTTAAGAGTTATATATGTGGGAACCATCCCTCGAAAACTGCAACTATCCCAATTGAAGCGAACACACAGGCAGAACCAGGTGTCTGGTTACAGGACACATGAAGACTGATCAGACTGTTTATGACCAGAAGGAATTTACAGAGAGTTGTGACACTTAATTATCATTGAAAAGGACAAATAAACCCTTTTAATACTAAATTTTCTATATAACCACTTGAGAAATGTATAAACATATATCCAATTTTCATACCTCACGATTTTCCTTTTATAGGGTTTGGACTAGATATTAATTCAAACTCTTTTAGATTAATGTTTCAGAATTGCAAACTATGGTTAACTAAAATCACGTGTAGCATGTTTCGGATCTATGACCTCCGATTTTTGTTCCCTGCTTGTTAATTGAATGCTAACTCAGTGACAATCAAATTACATATGCAAATGCCCCGCTAGAAGGACAAAGGATTGTAAAGTTCCCCTCCAAAGGAACAACTTATTGACTCACCCCTCCAGAGGGTATGACACTTTAATACTAGAACCGCCAGGGGGTCATTGTATACCTAAAACCGCCAACAGGTAAAATCTACCCATGCACATGACTACTGTTTTGATATGGCTAAAAAAACTTATTTATGTCACTGTATTATGCCACTGTCTTCACAAAGAAATGTGTAGAGTCATGAAATGATTATTTTTAGTCATCAACTATGTTTTTGTCCTGTTGTTTTATGTTCAAGCCTATTTTAAGCAGGCTACACATCACTTTTCTTAACGGTGAATATAGGCTAAACCTGCAATGACAGCGAGAATTAGAAGGAAAAAAATACATATTTGGGTGGTGTAATATTATCCATTGTGACTAAAACGGATTACCACTATCTCAGTGGGTAAAAGGCGTCGCCTAGTAACATAGAGCGTTAAAACATAAGTGGGGCTGAAATAAAGGCGGTAAACTTGACCTGCTGGCACTTAGCCTATAGGTGTAAATGCCCCATTTTTGATCTGGTTTTATCTAAAGAATTTTTAACAACAGGGGATTGTAAATAACACAATTTTAGTAAAAGTAAATGACTGGGAGACTTGGATATTTTATTGAAAATCTGTTACATTTGAAAAACAGCCATGGGTAAATAAAAAATTTCAGTGTTAAAATATCACTGATCACAAGGTCACCCAGGGTTTTCCTCGAATTCTGAGAAATTCTGACGTGAAGATGATGCTGTGCTAGAAATCTTCTAAGGGCCCCTAAGTTTTTGCCAGGCTGCGGCTTTGTCTTTCCATTCACCAAAGATCCTCTGACTTCAACTGGTTCTTTCTCATCAAGACTGCATCAGCAAAGATCAACTGGAGCCTCAACAAATTGCATCAGGACAGTTTTATTCAAACTTAGTCTCATTATTTGATACATTAAGTATCCTTACCCCTTTTCAAGAAGGATATGTTAGAACTAAAAACTGATGGTTTTCTCAAGGCTGTTGATCTGCTGAATTTCAAACATTGCTATAACTTCTCGCTTAACTTCTCGAATAAAGCATTTATAGCTGCATTTGTAAACTGCTTATTAATGTCTATTAATGCTTTATAACTGATGAATTAACTATTTACTAATGCTTAACTAATGACTCATAGCATGCGGTTATTATAGTGTTACCCAACAAATTAATAGATTATTAAAAAGTTCATATAAAACCCTGCCTTGTGCAATTATTTTTTATATATAGATTACAACTCAGTTTTATTATCATTGATTATTAAATAAATTTAATACATTTTATTGATTATTAAATAAACTTTATTCTTGGTTTCGTCTATATAAAAACTACATTATAAAAAAAAATCTTGGTGCATCAATATTGAAAATCGTTTTTAAAAGGCATCATTTTATAACATGAATATAATATTTATAACATTTTATATCATGTAAAATGTAAAAAACAAAACAAAAAAACCCCATAATTTTATTATTTGACTTTTGTGTCAATCTTAAAAAATAAAAAAGCTCATCAAAAATATAAATACATTTAAAAAGGATGATATATACATATATTTTTTTTTTTTGCCAATAAAGAAGAAATCATATATTGAATAAATTAAATAATTTGTTGTTCAAAATTTATGTATAGACTATATTTCTTCACTATAAGTTATTTACATAATGATTATTTATTATTTACAGCAACAAACATGTTTACATTTTCTGATTGTAATGTGGCTGGTTTAGTAATGAAATCCAAGTGCAGCAGACACATTTATTTAAACAAACCCAACAAAAGTAAATCCAGGCAGAAAACAGGATATTCCAGAATCCAGACACAAATAGAACTAAAACAAATGCACACATAACATCCATTAAGGTTGAGGACAACAGCAGACAAAGTCAGTCAAAGTGAGTTAGGTTTACTTTATTAATTATAGCAGCACTGTCCTTGTACAGCATAATATTTAGAATTTCTTAAAAGTTTCCATTATAAAAAAAAAAAAAAAGTTTTATTTAGTTTTTAGACACATTGACATCAAGAATCAGCCTGTGAATCTCAACAATGGTGACAGTTATAAAGCATGTTGCTGTCACGGAAAACTAAGAAAACAAGGAAAACTCAAGTGCAGAGGAAAGGGATTTTTAATAAACAAAAGAACAACGTAAAACAAACACCCACGAGGGGGAAAACATTACAAAATACCAAACAACAACTTCAAAAGTGAACATACCAAACGGGTCACGGGGAAACAGGAGACGTGTACAAGACAACGATCCGACACAGACTGCAAACACAAAGGAACTTATAAAAGGGACAAATCAGGCAGGTAATGAGGAACAACAGGTGGGGCAAATGAAACCAATAATAAGATAACAAGGAGGGTGGGGTCAAAACAATGACAGGAACACAAACACCACATGTGCTACACAAGACAGGACAGGCATGTGACATTACCCCCTCCTAAAGGAGCGGCTACCAGACGCTCCACTAGGGACGGGAGGGACAGACCAGGGCGGGACGGGAGGGACAGACCAGGGCGGGACGGGAGGGACAGACCAGGGCGGGACGGGAGGGACAGACCAGGGCGGGACGGGAGGGACAGACCAGGGCGGGACGGGAGGGACAGACCAGGGCGGGACGGGAGGGACAGACCAGGGCGGGACGGGAGGGACAGACCAGGGCGGGGCAGGGCGGGGCGGGGCGGGAGGGACAGACCAGGGTGGGACAGGGGGAACGGGAGGGACAGACCAGGGTGGGACAGGGGGAACAGGAAAGACAGACCAGGGTGGGACGGGAGGGACAGACCGGGGTGGGACAGGGGGAACAGGAAAGACAGACCGGGGTGGGACAGGGGAAACAGAAAAGACAGACTGGGGTGGGGCAGGGAAAAGGAACAGAGAGTCCATCGGGCGGCCAGGGCGGAACAGAGAGTCCATCGGGCGGCCAGGGCGGAGCAGACTCTCCCTCGGGCGGCCAGGGCGGAGAAGACCCCTCGGGCGGCCAGGGCGGAGAAGACCCCTCGGGCGGCCAGGGCGGAGAAGACCCCTCGGGCGGCCAGGGCGGAGACGACCCCTCGGGCGGCCAGGGCGGAGACGACCCCTCGGGCGGCCAGGGCGGAGACGACCCCTCGGGCGGCCAGGGCGGAGACGACCCCTCGGGCGGCCAGGGCGGAGACGACCCCTCGGGCGGCCACGGCGGAGACGACCCCTCGGGCGGCCACGGCGGAGACGACCCCTCGGGCGGCCACGGCGGAGACGACCCCTCGGGCGGCCACGGCGGAGACGACCCCTCGGGCGGCCACGGCGGAGACGACCCCTCGGGCGGCCACGGCGGAGACTCCACCGGCTCAGGAACTGGAACAGACTCCACCGGCTCAGGAACTGGAACAGACTCCACCGGCTCAGGAACTGGAACAGACTCCACCGGCTCAGGAACTGGAACAGACTCCACCGGCTCAGGCACTGGAACTGGCACCAACGGCTCAGGCACTGGAACTGGCACCAACGGCTCAGGCACTGGAACTGGCACCAACGGCTCAGGCACTGGAACTGGCACCACCGGCTCAGGCACTGGAACAGACTCCACCGGCTCAGGCACTGGAACTGGCACCACCGGCTCAGGCACTGGAACTGGCACCACCGGCTCAGGAACAGACTCCTCCGGCTCAGGAACAGACACGGGCTCCGGCTCAGGAACAGACACGGGCTCCGGCTCAGGAACAGACACGGGCTCCGGCTCAGGAACAGACACGGGCTCCGGCTCAGGAACAGACACGGGCTCCGGCTCAGGAACAGACACGGGCTCCGGCTCAGGAACAGACACGGGCTCCGGCTCAGGAACAGACACGGGCTCCGGCTCAGGAACAGACACGGGCTCCGGCTCAGGAACAGACACGGGCTCCGGCTCAGGAACAGACACGGGCTCCGGCTCAGGAACAGACACGGGCTCCGGCTCAGGAACAGACACGGGCTCCGGCTCAGGAACAGACACGGGCTCCGGCTCAGGAACAGACACGGGCTCCGGCTCAGGAACAGACACGGGCTCCGGCTCAGGAACAGACACGGGCTCCGGCTCAGGAACAGACACGGGCTCCGGCTCAGGAACAGACACGGGCTCCGGCTCAGGAACAGACACGGGCTCCGGCTCAGGAACAGACACGGGCTCCGGCTCAGGAACAGACACGGGCTCCGGCTCAGGAACAGACACGGGCTCCGGCTCAGGAACAGACACTGGCTCCGGCTCAAGCTCAGGAACAGACACAGGCTCGACGGCGGCCATCTTGTCCGAAGACACAGGCTTGGCAGGCGTGACGTGAACAGGTTCGGCGGCGGCCATC
>NC_138222.1:13444375-13739966 GCF_964197995.2 Scardinius erythrophthalmus | reverse complement strand
AACACGAAGAATGCGTTCATACTGTTGGCATGAGACCGGGGGAACAAGTGGATGCTGGGACTTCCTCTGCTGAGTTTTTGACATGGTCGGATCGTTCTGTCACGGAAAACTAAGAAAACAAGGAAAACTCAAGTGCAGAGGAAAGGGATTTTTAATAAACAAAAGAACAACGTAAAACAAACACCCACGAGGGGGAAAACATTACAAAATACCAAACAACAACTTCAAAAGTGAACATACCAAACGGGTCACGGGGAAACAGGAGACGTGTACAAGACAACGATCCGACACAGACTGCAAACACAAAGGAACTTATAAAAGGGACAAATCAGGCAGGTAATGAGGAACAACAGGTGGGGCAAATGAAACCAATAATAAGATAACAAGGAGGGTGGGGTCAAAACAATGACAGGAACACAAACACCACATGTGCTACACAAGACAGGACAGGCATGTGACAGTTGCAGTGCATTCTGGGTGCAACCAATCACATATCATTTATGGCTCACATCATGCATTGCTGCATGAATAAATAATGAGCTTATGATCAGAGGTGATCTGTTTGTCACCATTGCTGAGATTCATACGCTAATTTTTGATGTCTGTGTGTGCCTACATAAAACTTTTATGATTTTTTATTATTTTTTTATTATTATTATTATTATTATTATTATTATTATTTATTTGATTATTTGGACTTCATTGAAATGGCTAAAAATATTATGCTGTACCAGGACAGTGCTGCTATAATTAATAAAGTAAACCTAACTCAGAAATTGGGCTCTATATGAGTTCAGTGAACCAGGTCAAATGATTGTGAAATAATGATTATGTTAAAACACAACCAACACCATCAGATCACCTTTTCTATTTGTTCATCTGGTTGTTATAACTCAGGTACAGCAGCCAAACAAATTCTAAAATTAATGATTTAAGGGTCAAGAGCCCAACTAAAACAAACCCTGATCACCACAATGGTGGCTTAAAATTACGGTTTTCTCCTTCAGCCAATAGTAGCTATTCAAGGGCGGGTCTTGGCGTGGCCATATATCGCCGTCTAGCGTAGAAAGGACTGATATGTGCATGCCCATAGGTAATAAACTTACTTTTTCTAAATGAATCCAGCTCAAGTAGACTGAGCTGGTAAGATTTGTCAACCTCAAAGTACAAGTAACTTACTAAAAGCGAGTGTTAATAGCAGGTTGAAAAAAAAATGATTAAGGTCAATTTACTATTTTTAATTGAATACCATGTTTGCATTTACAGTGTATAGTAGGTGAAAAAAAGCATGATTGTGACAAATGAAGTATGTCCAAATTCACAGTACTCATAAAAGAGTAGAAAAAGGTACCTGGATGTCCTATTCCGGCAAGATTCTGAAATGTGCATATGATGGACACTTTACTATCCCATGAGGCCACAGTAGAGGATTTATGAGTGAAATGACGCAACTGATACTGGTAGGTCACATGATAATGACAACATGATGAATTTAGTATGTCCAGATTTCATTCATACTTTTTAAAAAAAATCTATAGTTTTAACGGTGAAAGACTGTAAAATAGCGAAGGTAAAGAGCAGTAAATTGTAAAATTGAATTACCATTTAACCCTCTTGTGATCTTTGGTCACTTTTGACCAAAACATTATACATTTTGAAATTTTAAAAGCAGTGCACAGCAATGAAGGGGTGAAACTCTAGAACATCAAGAGTGCAAAACAGACACACCCATTCACACACACACACACACACACACACACACACACACACACACACACACACACATACACACACATGTACACACACACACACACACACACACACACACACACACACACACACACACACACACACACACACACACACACACACACACACACACACACACACACAGACAGACAGACAGACAGACAGACAGACAGTGGAAAAGCTTATGGAAGGAATTGGGTCACTCTGTTTGTGTCTATAAGTGTTGAACATCTTTCTAATTATAATTATTTAATGTATAATTATTTTTTGTGTTCATTTTTTGGTGAACTATCCTTTTAATCTGGCAAAATCTTCTCAACTTAAATTCCTGAATTTGGTATGTGATTGACTGTCTGTGTCTGGTAGATGCTCTGAGCTGTTGCTGGTCCTGAAGTCTGACCACACTGACTCTGACTAGCCAGTGGTGATGCAAGGGCTGGGGTCTGTTTGCATCTGATCTGCCTGTTAGTCCAGTCATTTTAAGACAAAATGGGGGTCAACCTTGAACAAATTGCAACAGAAGCAAACTCAACTGATTTTGTATCCTCAATATGTCCTAAGTAAGGAAAAACAAGTTCCGAAGAATCCCATTAGGGGAAAGTTCTGAAAAAGACCCAAATATAGCCTATTCATACGCCTATTCATTCTTTCTCTCACTATAGGGTAAAAATTGTAACCTTTAGATATCACCATGAAAATTACTGAGTTGATTACTTACATCAAGACAAACAAAAAATGTATTACAAGTTTTTTTTAATTGTTTGTTAACATGGACAAATGGTGCATAATCTAATTATGTATGTGCTAATTTGCATAAATACCACAACAGATCTAAACATTGGGTATAGCCAGGTGAAAATGTCTTGTTGAATCTTGTTGACACATAACAGTAAAATACTTAATGTTAAGGTCTGAATGGAACCCATTTAGGCTACCCATGAGCATTAATACATAGAGGCAGGAAGAAGTACTTTAGAAACCAGCCTTTATTAATTATTAAGAGATGGGGTTTGGGGCTGGGTCCGTGGGACTGTTTCTGGGGGACGAGTCTGAGGCAAGAACAGAAGACAATGGTAAGGAAAATGCTGAAGACAAAAGGTAGGTAAAATAAAAAGTGAATCCCCAGAAACAGTTTTCGAAACTTTCCCCTAATGGGATTCTTCTGGACTTTTTTCCCTTACTCAGGACATATTGAGGATACAAAATTATTTGAGTTTGCTTCTGTTGCAATTTTTTAAACCTTTTTTCAAAAAATGACTGGACTATGTTTGTGCTTATTAAAAATATTTTTATCTTAACTCTTTCCAGTATCAAAAAAAATTGGTGTTTTTGGTAATTTTCACAATTTCATGGCACCCCAGAATATTTTGTTGTATGAATATCTGAACATACCAAAAGAAAGAACAGACCCTGTGCTTTAAAAAAAAAAAATTCTAGCTTCGTGCATCTTTTTAGCGCAATTTTCCACCGGACAAAATTGCGATTGTTAACTCATGATTTCTGTTCTGTCTGTGCGCACCAATCTTGCACTTCTATCTACTCCTCAACCAGACCACCTAGAGACTTCGGGTTTTCGGCATTATGTTAAGGAAGGTCTAATCTCGGGAACGCACAAAAAAAATCCAGGAAAAGATTTAATATCTCTTAGTGTTGTGATCCCATGACGTGAGAAAATTGCGCTAAAACACTCACTGAGTTTTTATTACTTGTTTATCAACACTTGAATGTTGGCAAGTTTCATAAAAAGCAACATGAGCAAAAAGCTGAGAAAATCGCATGTTGCATTTTTATCAAAGACTACATCTAGACTACATCTACATCTCTCACAGTAGATCGAGTCCATCAACACCCTACACCCATAAAGCTTCACAGTCCTAGTGATCGCATTATGATATCGCTTGTTTCTGCTCTTCTTTGCCTGCGTTTTGATCTCCTATCCTCACATTAGCTAGAACACTGAAAAAAGTGATTTTGGAGAGTGGTAAATATAATCTGTGGAAACCATATAAAATGTACATGATTATTGCAGCCAGCCAACGAATTCTAAAGTAATGGGTAAATTCTACATATGCTACCCATTCGTCAACAGTAAGAACCATCACATAGAAAAATGCAGTAAAATATACCCCCAAACCGTGAGTTTTGTTGCTTTAAATTGCGCATGCGTCAGCCCGGGTTTTTGAGTGAGTGTGGACGACGCTGGATCCTCTCTCTGGCTGCCATCGAACAGCAGAAGTGAAGGTAAGCTATTTAGCCTACATAGGAGTGCTGTATATATATATTTTAATTATGAGATATTACACTTCACTTGTATTCGGCTTTCGTTTGTTTAACATGTCATTACTTGAAATTAAAGTTTGAATCTGTCGCTGGCGTCACCATGGCCCGAGACACATCAAGCCGACGGTCGGCCGTTGGGCAACGTCGGACCGTCAGTCAGGCAACTTGGTTTATTGTGGTCCACGCGTCGGTTTGATGTGTTCAAATAAACAAATTGACCCCAGGCCAACACGCATTCTCATCCCAAGGTGTCATATACTGACGCTTTTGACATTTCGTCTACATCCGACGCACATGGCACTCTTTAGCGTCAATATGAGACGCAGATAAATATGACGCCCTAGGATGAGAATGCGTTGACACGGCACGTCTGCTTTCGTCGCTGCTAGTTCTTTGCCATCGGTTTGTTGTGTTCCGGGCTTTCACCGTCTGCACAACTGCCGGTAAGTTGAAATGCCGTCGTGGTGTGCTTTTTACAAGATTAGTCAGCATGCATTACTGTCTGACCGCTGGTTTTAAGGTTATAAACTAGTCAAAGCCAGCTTTTTCTAATATATTGAATGGGCACAGGATTAAAAATAAAAACATAGTAACGTTACCACTGTATCCCACGAGTGTGTGTGAAAACACCAACTGTTGCTGCACTAGTATTTTACGGAATTGTGGGATCACGTACAACATTTTAGAATTGATTTAATATTATATTTGTTATTGTTAGAACATCAGTGCTTAAAAAATGTTTTCATAATTTTATAATATGTTCTATGAAGCACATTACATATATGAAGCTAATTATATGAAGCATGAATATTAATATATGTAATTGCAATGCCTTTATTTAAGTCAGTACACAGTCTGTTATTTCTGCATGACCGGCCCTTGTCAGACAGACTGCCAAGATCAGAGGAGCACTGATAAACTACCATATTTCCCCAATTAATCACCGGTCTGCAAATAGCCGCCTGGTTCTTTTAAACGTCTGGGGTTATAATCCATTTTGCGTATTAAACACCCACCCGAATAACCAAAGGGGGTGATTATTTGCATTATATTGAGGTAAACCCAAAATCATCTGTACAAAATCTAACCCAGGTACATGTCTGATAATTTGTTTTGTGTAATTTTTGTTTTTATTTCTGTTGCAGGCAGAGTCTGTGTATGTGGACACTCACTATTTGCCCTCTCTTCAGTTCCTCTTGTCTGTCCTCCACAAGCAGAGACTCACTGATAGACCACTGTTACCAGTTCTAGTGTTGTCACATCCACCCACGTCCCCACCACAAGTGTATCCTTTACAGGTATGCAAGTTTTCCAAATAAAATAAATCACATTGTCCTTAAAGCTATAGTTAACAGTCTTATCACTAAATTGTATCTCCCTACAGACACAGAACATTGAGAAAAAAAGAGATGCTCTTGTCTGCTGCCTCATTAACTACCTCGGTGAAAGACAAGAAGATCTTTTCCATGACTGCCAGGTATGTCATATTGATAACAGATTTTTGATTAACTCAAGGGATCCTCTTCTCCTCTCCTCTCCTCTCCTCTCCTCTCCTCTCCTCTCCACCTTCTCCTTTTGCCTTCCACTCCCCCTCTGCTCTCCTTTTAGATAAACTGAAATATATTGAAACAGCATCTTAAATAAAATAAAAAATGTGTATGTTTTTTGTTTGTTTCTTTTTAACATGTAGGAATGTGAGGACTACACAGACAAAACGATGAAGGTGATTGTGAAGCACAATCAGGGCTTGACATTAACACCCGCCAACCCGCCAAATGCGGGTGGATTTTGCTCGTGGCGGGTAACACAGTCACTCCAACTAGCCACTTTGGCGGGTTGAATAATTGTAGTCTTTTCAAAAGGCATCTGAAATAAGTGTGACACTACGACACTACAACTCCCATAGGGCTGTCAACGAATATTCTAAATTCGAATATATATTCGAATAGTTTTAAAAAACAGAATTTCGAAGGTGAAAATTAATATTCGAATGTGGAAAAACGCCCGCGGTAGCAGAGGCGCGGCTGTCTGCTTTGCGAGTGGGCGCGCTGCCTGAGGGGTCATTTTATTTAACGTTAAACAGAAACATTACTGAAGTGTAGGCTACTGTACTGACTGAATAGATATTGCATGAATAAGGTAGGTTAGATACAGCAGTTTCATGCACTGCAGGCTTCCACTGGTTTGATTATTTACCGTTTCATGTCAAGGAAAAGTTCCATGTTTCCCACAGCACAGCTCGCTCGGAGCGTTCAATGTCGATTATATATAGGCTACTGTAAAACTTCAATCAATGTTAATAATATTTGTTTCAATCACTGAATGAAGCCTGCTATATAAGAGTCGCGACCTTAAATGGCTTGCATTAAACTCTTGATCAGCACTCAACATTCGCTTATTGTTGTTGTTCATTTTTAAACTGTTATGCACAGAGCGCGTGACGCCTCATTCGCGCCGCAAGACCTCCAGACGCGCGTAAACACGTCTTTACACTCGCGCCAGACGCTCTATTCGCGTTTGGTGTTGAGTGTGAGGGCTAGAGAGATGAAGAGTGCCTGCGAGTGAGCGAGCGAGAGTGAGTGAGGTCTGCGGTCTTGGCCATTAGTTGATTTCCTTGTTTTCGTGTAGGTAATACGTTGTCAAATATGTTTAAACTTAAATAAACTACCTATACAAGTAGTTATGTCTCTTTGTATTAATTTGTCCTGTTATTGACGTAATGCACGTCATTGACAAAATGCGCAACCAGATGTTCGAATAGTTCGAATATAAGCTATGTGTTTTTTTTAGAGGGAATATTCGAAGGTCATTTTTGAGCAATTTTGACAGCCCTAATGAATATTGTCGCTAGTGACAGACAACAAAGAACCTGCTGGAGTTATGTCGTTTGCCGGTGGAGCAATGTGGCGACATAATACATAATACATGGTTTTATTTTAAAAAGGAGCTTTACACACAACCTTATCAGAGCTAATGATAATGACCTGTATTGTTATATATTTATGTAGTCTTGATTTGGGTGTATACAGTGGTTTTACATTTAAAAGGGTTGTAAATCTAGTTCAAGTACATTTTAGCACGCCATAGTCAACTTTTATCAGGTAATTTCACAACAACAAAAATGTGGCTAGTAAAAATGCTGTGTGGCTAGTAACTTTGGAAAACCACTAGCCACATTGGCTAGTGAGCAAAAAAGTTAATGTCAAGCCCTGAGCACAATCATGTCATGGCTGAGGAGGATCCATCAAATTTGTCTATTGTGATCGAGGGAAACCAAGTGATGGAAGGATGTGGAAGCCGAACAAAGGCATGCATACTGCTGATGGGCCTCATTTATGCAATCAACATCGAATATCCAAAGGAGCTGAAGAACACGTTTGAAGCTTTTCAAAAACTTTTTTTGGAAATTGACGGGGCAAAACTACTGAAAAAGGTCCACAACCTCAAAAATAAGCTCATGCAGTAGACACACATTTCCCCTCTTGTTCGAAGAGGATCTTCTGTCTGGACATAGTTTTAATGGAGTTGTAATGGAGTGTAGTTTTATATTTTTCTTCTTTTCCCTTATTTGCTCCACACACAGATCCATCCACTCTCTCTCAGCCCACTCCATTGCTCTGTGAAGCTGTTGTACTTTATTTAGCACTTTATTCTGTGTTTTTTGATAATTTGGTGCATCATTGCTGCATATAAACAAGGCTGTTCGGTTATTTGTTTTATGAATGTACCTGGACCACAGATTTGGTCAGTCACTGTTGTGTAAATCTGAAGAGACACAAAGAGTTTAGTCTAAGAGTTTAGATACAAGAAAATCTTAATGTGATTGGACATCCAGCACTGCTCTGATCTCCTCA
The DNA here is from genome assembly GCF_964197995.2 of Scardinius erythrophthalmus. Lineage (NCBI taxonomy): Eukaryota > Metazoa > Chordata > Actinopteri > Cypriniformes > Leuciscidae > Scardinius > Scardinius erythrophthalmus. The sequence goes on along the minus strand of NC_138222.1, from coordinate 13,732,083 downwards.
CTTCTCCTTTCATTTTCTCTTCTCTGCTCCCTTCTCTCCTCACTTCTCTTTTCCGCTCTAATCTGGATGTCCTAAAACAGGGATATGTTTTATTATCCAACATTATTGAAACAACATTTGATAGATCAGTGAGTTATAAAACAGGTTCATTACTTGAAATGTTGTGTAAAGCTGTTGTGCTGCACTATATTTTGAGTGTTTCATAGGATTTTTTGGATTAAAACATTGATCTGATGAACCACCTGAATGTCTTTATTGTGGGGGTACATTTTACCTTCTCTGAATAAGTAATTGTTATTAACTGATATTAATTAACTTTGATTTGAAGAGATAATTTTTACCTAATTTTAATAAGTAGCTGTTGAATATATACATAAATGTGAGGCATTGTTACCCAATTTATGCAAGTATTTAATAGCTTTTTACTTCAGATAGTTTATACTCAATATATGGGATTAAATCTACCCCACCAAAGTCGATGCAAATTGTTACCTCACATTTATTGGGTAAATTCTATAGATTAGTTTTTACAGTGAACATTTGTATACTGTGTAACGTACACACGGCAAGGTAGCCTACTGTATATGCGTGTATTAGGCCGAATGTATTCGGAGCAAACCCCCCTGATGCTAAACCTTAAAAACTTACTTCAAATATGATGTTTTCTTATTCGGTGAAGTTCGGTATCTTGCAACTATCTCTCGTCCTCTGCTCGTCCGTTTGAAAACTGCGCGCGCGCCGCGCTGCCGGCGAACGTAATTTTTTTTTTTTTTTTTTTCTTTTTTAAATCAGCATCAGCAACTGCGCGTAGCAAATACAATTTTGGGGTGGCCGTAAAACAGTAGCAAAACTCGAGAGCTTGCTAATTTGAATGTGAGAACTTGTAAAATTAATATTTGTATTTGTAAGTTGAAATTTATGCGTAGCGGCACGAGGATGGGATGAAATGATTTTAAGCATAAATGATCTCTAACGACTACGCCACCCTGGAATCTTGCCAGGGACAATAAAATATAGGTTGTTATTTAAGGAAACACAGGTTCGTCCACAGTAAGGCGGCAGGAGACGTGGGTACAAAAATATAAATTTGTTTTATTAAAGATAAATAATCAATATAAAATGCACAAACATCAACAGCACTCAATGTAGACAATTTTGTGGTTCCACGAGCACACGTGGAGCGACCTGAGTCAGCAGGACAGGAGCCGAGGCAGAGCAGTGGATAAGGGCACATAAGGCCTCCACGACAAGTCACCTTTTCCGTACGCCTGTGCATATACACTCACACAGGGCCGTGCACAGACTTTTTGAGGGGCATGTGCTGAAACTAAAAAAAGGGCACCCCCCTCCCATTTTCAATAACACAAAATAATAGTCTCAAAAGCTTTAGATTTATTCACGATTAATAACAATCATAATAATAATAATATAGATAATATAGATAAACATGGTTTTAAGGGCTTCTTTAAACCTAACAGCAACCTTCTGTGAGCCAGGGATGTTGGTCTCTTGAAGGTCTCTTACACTACACTACACTACACTTTCCCTAAAATAAGCCAGCAATGAAAAAAAAATAAAAAAAAAATAAATAAATAGTGTGAAAAGTACATTTGCAGTGAAAAGCATTTCTGAAGGATCACGTAACACTGAAGAGTACTGAACTGGAGTAATGATGCTGAAAGTTATTTTAAATTGTAAAAATATTTCACAATATTACTGTTTTTGCTGTATTTTGGATCAAATAAATGAAGCCTTGGAATGAATTAAATCATGAATTACATTCTGCATGATAAAATATAAAGATTTCAGTTATCTTCTGTAAAAAAAAAATGCAAGTCACTACTACAATATTACTGTAGTAAAACCATGTGAGGACGAGCGGAGAGTATAGAATACTATAGATTAAAAAAATAGCTAGATAATATGTGCATATTAACAGCCTTGAATTAACCATAACATGATTAGTCTAAATGTTAATAAATTAGGTGTATATCAGCAATCATAAATCAAAGAAGAAATGTCTTACTTCTTAGAAATATATGTTACCTAGGTGACGAGGATCACTCGTCGCTTTGTGTAAGTTCCAGTACGAAACAGCGCGGGGGCGCACCTGTTATTTTTCCGATGGTAAAAACAAATTATATGTTGTTGTATTACTTATCAGTATCTAGTTTTTGACCAGCGAATGTGTGAAAATTTGCATTTTTTGTCCGTCATTAAAACGGCGCCGGCGGCATCACATTACATTTTCATCAACAGGTTATAACTAACTAGTTTGTTGTACCTATATGGGCGCTCAGTTTTTCCTTCTGTAAAATACATTTGGCCAAAATCGCATTTTATAAAAGATGAAAGGCTACTGTATGCACAGGCTATTTAAGTGTCTATGTATTGGCTATGACTAGATGGCAAATGCTAGCCATACCTCTCAGTCTCAGGCGACGTCCCACATGTCTCAGTGAGTCAGACATCAAATAAATAAAATATTAGCCTTTATAGACATAGTGTTTAGTAGTAGCCTATTTATTCAAACAACAAGTTATTTATTTACCCTTCGCAAAACTTCGTTCAGCTGCGGTCTACTGTGCGGCTGCTGTGGAACTTCAGTTGATTCCGTGAATATAGAGGGGGCGGAGTTATCAGCTTACTGACAGCTTGAGGATCGAATGCGATTTACACAAGTTCATTTTAAGAACTTTCATTGGCTAAATATTTGTAAAACAGACAGACAGACGTAAATGGTGACCAATAGCATTAATAAAAAAAATAAATAAAAAAACACCCAAAAAAGGGCACTTCGGAGTGTAAGGGCAAAAAGGGCATGTGCTCTGCACAGGTTGAGCCCTACCTGTGCACGTGCCTGCACTCACACCAGTACACACACTCACACCACTCAGCACACCACACTCGTGAGGGAGACCACCACCAACAATCCGCCCCTGCTTTGTGCACTCAGCTCCTGGAACAGAAATGTCACTGTTGAAACACACTCAGAATTGTCACTGTTGAAACACACTCAGAATTGTCACTCCAAGAGACAGAAATTGGAGTAGAGATGTTCAGTTTCACGTTAAACATATTACAAAATTCTGCGTCAAAATACAAAATAAAAACTAATACAAATGAAAAGAAAACTTTCCTGGTGTCACAAGACACAGAGACAACCCCGAAATAAAGGGCTCACATGGAGGCACACACACTAAAATAAACACAAAGGACAGTGTTTTCAGTCCTTTGTCCACCGCGGATCAAAGCAACAGCAAAAGCAGCAAAGCAGCAAAGCAGCAGCGCAGCGCCTCCAGAATTATTCAGTCCCACGCAGTCAACCGCACAGAAACTAATCGGTGGTGCAGATGCGACCCATTGGTCCGTACTACATCTATACATTTACAAATAAACAATCAGACAAACTCTGTGATTTAACTGCTAACAATTAATAAAAGCTGTTTCTCAACAGATTGCCATTTAACGTAGGCGCAAATTTAAAACTACATACCTTTTAGGTGCGATCTCTGGGGACTAACTCAGTCAGGCAGACAACATGCATGTGGGCTCATCCCATCTATCAGGTGAACAGCGTGCGCGTCGGCAATAACTAAGCATTCCGGACATGAAGTATAAACAACCATACTCTGACCATCAAGAGTACAACCTCAGCCGAATGCCAGCCGCGAAAGCTTGCATGTCGCCCTGGAAATAAGCTAATGTTAGCTACAGTATGCCATTGATCGGCCAGCTCACAACACCCAACATACCTGAATGACGACACGAGAAGGGGCGGTGCCTCATGGCACCATACACTCTAACCAGCTTTTTTATATGCGCTACTACAGCTCACTGATAGGACGAGCTCAAATGAATTAATCAGCCACCTGCAGGCAGGATATATCTCATTAGACCTGCCACACTTGCAGCTCTGATGTGAAAAGCTGCATCTATCGATTTGCACACACAGACAATACTCAGAACACCTGTGTTTTGAATTCGAAGTTGCAGATTATTAGTTACAAATGTGTAAAGTGTCATTTACATAAACAAAATGACAGGCACAATTGTGTACTACACATTTATCTTTGTGCTTTAGTTCAGTTTCGTTGTACAACCACAAGTCGGCACTCACAACCTCTCATATCTGGCAGTACAACTTCAAATCCTAGCGCTTTGACTTTTGCTACTCTTTTTGCGATATGCCTGTAGCAAAACTCACTCGTGCACTTGTAAATGCAGACTTGAGAGAGCAGAGTCGGGGGCGGGGCTGGGGTCGGAATGAAGTCATTTTATTGGTCGATGCCTCACCAATGAACAACGCCAGCCACAATGAAAACATTTATGCTTATGTATCAGCTATTTTTTAAAACGCTTGGAAAATATTTTTATGAAATATCATTAGTTTTACTGGAATAGTTTTACAGAATATGAACGCAACGCGTTTAATTGAGACAGTGGTATTAAAAGACCAAACTCAGGAAACACCATAAAGCATACAGAAAAAAAATGAGCACAGAATATGAACGCAACGCGTTTAATTGTACGTTTTCCTCGAACCCAAGAAAACACTTAATGAGGCTTAATGGACCAACAGTTATAAAATAAAAATTAAAAACAATAAAAAAACACATAATTTGTTACTTTATTAATAAAACACAGGCAGCGAGTTTATTTGCACTGAACACACATTTGCTTATATATATGCCAATTCCATTGCAATATGAAAATGCACCTAAATTATCTGATAAGAATGTAAAATGTATACCTTGAAATGCAATGTAAGTCGCTTTGGAAAAATGTAAATGTTTTAAATATTCACCCTAGCCTAACTGTTGGACACACAAAAACAAACAAAACATAAATAAATTATATATATACGTACGTGTGTGTGTGTGTGTGTCTTTTAGCCTACAGTCTATGGTATATATATACCAGATATGGCAAATATATATGGCATACGTCATATGTTTTACGTCATATTCTGTGCTCATCTGCTTTTCTGTAGTAGCATTAGCATTGTGTCTACTGAGTTTGATAATATCGTTTATTTATTTTAATATCAGTCTAATGCATTAAGCCATGTTAGTGTTTCAGTGCACGCGGGTTTCGTGACATCATCGAACTCCCATTTCATTGGCTAGGTGCCAACCAATAAAACGTCTCCTTTGACCCCCCCTCCTCCCGCCCCCCTTTCTCTCTCACCGCTTCTGAATTTCAAGTGCACAAGTTAGTTTTGCACCTGATATATCGCGAAAAGAGTAGCAAAAGTCAAGGCGCGAAATTTGAAATTGCAGTGACAGATTTGAGAAGTTGCAAGTGCCTATTTGAGGTAGTACAGCGAATGTGAACGTAAGATTAAACGCAAAATATATATTACAAGTTTGTGTCTGTCGTTGTATTTCTGTGAATGGCATTTTACACATTTGTGTCTACTTGTCTGCAGCTTCAGATTCAGAATACAGGTTTGTGACTATTATCTGCGAGTGCAAATTTCAAAATTCAACTTCAGATTTTTATTTTACAGGTTTTCACATTGGGGCTGTGAGTGTAAATGTTCATGTACAAGTACGAATATTTATTGTACAAGTTCTCAAATTCACATTTACATGCTCTCGAGTTTTGCTACTGTTTTACCTTCATACTAATCGCATGTCAGGGGTGTCCAGTGCCACCCCGGACCCCCCTCTGGCTCCGCCACTGTCTCGGGTTATGACTGTAACCCTTTTTCCCTGAGGATCAGTCACGCTGAGGCATTCCCCAAAGTGTCTCAGGACGCAGTGCGAGTTCCCAGTCCCCTGTCGAGTTTCCTGAGTTACAGTCGTAACCTGTGACGTTACCTTTACAATGTGTATCTGATATGAAACACTACAGGTAGGCTACGTCAAATTTTAATACAAGGATTATTATTGCCGCTTCCATAGACATTACTGTGTATTTTACAAACTACGTATTGTTTTGCTAGTAGGCCTACTTATGTGTATTTAAATGTCTAAAACCTGAAATAAACCTTATGTGGTTGAAAACACTGAATAGTTGTGTGACAAGCACTGAGCGCGTCCGTCTCTGGCTCAGCGCCAACCAAAGCGAATTATCTTCAGCTATCTTAGACCCTTTGGATTTATTTCTAAATTTCCTTTTACATCTAAGACCAGGGCTTATAATTGGAGTCGTTTTTCTATTAACAGGATACATTCTCAGATTGAGAACTACATCATAGCCTTCCTTCACGGAAATTTCACATTTTAAATTTCCCTTTTTTTAGTTTTTAGTTTTAATGTCATTCACTTTTTTTTTTTTTTTTTTTTTTTTCTCACTCAGTTTCACATTCTGCATATTAGTTTCATTTCACCACAAGCTTTCCTGTTCATGGCAACATGCTCACTTGGTTTCACTTTCATTTTCTGCTTTTTAACATATGGATTGGGAAAAAGGTTAAGCAACACATTCAGTTTAACTCACAGTCGTAATAACTGTGTTGTTCCAAAGACTTTGTTCCTCTCTGCAACACAAAAGGAGAAATGTTGAATAATATCATGGATCCTCTTTTCTAATAAAAGTGAATGAGGGCTTCAGGTGTCAGGTTTCTTTCAATATAAGAATACAGCACAATAATTGTGTGTATAATAATAGTATAGGGGTACACTTTGGGCATACACTTACATAAGAAAAATGAATTAATGGGTTAATATTTTCCCACAAACTTTGCTCTATTCCATCTGTGTTACTTCAGATTATTTTTCATATGAGCCCACATGAGACACACATAGTGGTCCTTCAAAGTTAATTGGTCAGATACACAGTTTATACTCTTCTTGTTATGCATATTCATTTATCAATAAACTAAGACTTTCGGGATTTGATTGAATAAGCAAATGAACAGATTATTATAAAGCCTCCTAATTCCTTTAACCATATATACACTTCGTATTCATCTTCATCCAGCCTGGTCTTCCTCGACATCCTGTAATGTGATTACCTTATGCAGGTAAATCATTTTTCATTGGAAACATTTTATCTGACTCCCTAGACTCTCCCTAGAGTCTGGGGGGAATGTGCTCAGTTACCTAAATATCCTTATAACTTAGTCAACAGGCAATACAATACATTTATGGACAAAGAATGTGAAGATGTATAATGTCATTGATTGATGTTGGTAATAACTAGTGCGGTTGCTTTTGATTTATTGAATTCAGGCACGTCAAAAGCACATGCACAGTAATGATGAAAATGTGTGTAAATGTAGAGTAGTAACAGGGGGTGTGGTAAATGTGGAGTGGGAACAGGGTGTAGCTTATTTTTCTGGGAATGAAAGTGACAACAGAGAGAGATTGTGAGGAAACGAAACTCTACTGTACATAAATAGGAGAGAGAGAGAAAGAGAGAGAGAGAGAGAGAGAGAGACAGAGAGAGAGACAGAACAGAGTCACTGAAGAGAAGAATAAAGAATTCATACTTCTGATTAAGGTAAATCTAATTCCTGCTTATTTCTCATGATCATTAGGGTGTTTGCAAACGAAAGGATCACTACTATTGCTCATCATTCTATTGTTTTTCAAAACAATTAAAAAGAATTAAACTTTGATATGTGAATATTTCCTGAAATCACGCTGCATGTTGCTTTTCTAAGCCATCACACTTGCTAATCATACTACTTTTTTATTGTTGTTTTTCAAAACAATAAATATTGAAATGTTTTAAAATTTGGCAGCTTGGGAATGATTCCTCAAATCATGCAGCTTGTTGAGGAAAGCCATGATATTACTTTTCTAAGCCATCAGACTTAAGAGATAAGATATTAAATATGCAGTTCACTTGTTCGATAATGCAATTTTTGTTGAATCAATTTCAGTTCTTTTTTTATTTAAAACCATTGGATTGCCAAAATGCAGCATCAATGGCACCAGGGTTTAAGGGTTAAGTTTTGGTTATCTTATATGTGCTATAAATGTCTTTGAGATGCATCTGTGTCTTGCTGTTTTATCAGCCTCTCACGCCATGTGTTGCATTGCCGTGCCATATAAAGAACAAGTTCTACAAGAAATGAGACCTCTGCATTGTATCTTTTGTCACTATGCACACACATATCGTGTGTAGAGACCAGCATATCATGGAGACTTGAGAATGGACTCTTTTCAATCTGGCTTACAACCACTTAGGAATGCCCTTACAGCTATACACAGAACACCCTATAAATGGTATGGTAATATAAATGGTAATTATATGCTTAGCAACATCCTAGCAACCAACTAGCAATGCCCTAACAACTACAAAGAACATCCTAGGATTGCTTATCAACACCCTAGCAACCACCTAGCAATGTCCTAGCCAACATGACCACATGGGTTTTATCTGGGTTACATGGGCCTCATCTGGATATGGGGTCAGAGTGGGCACTTTAATGGGCTGAATGTGGGCTCCAGCTTGGTTAAAGTTTTGGGCCCCGTTTATTTTAGGGTTCCATATGGGCCACATTTGGGCTATATTTATAAGTACTTTTTTTGCAGCTGATTTGGTTTACAAATATGGGTAACTACCAGAATTGTATAAAAAACATTTTAAACCAGTTAATTAAATTGAATACATTTTAAGTATTTAATTGGTTTTATATGACTATATAATAATTTAATATACAAATAACAATCCATGATCCTTGACTCATTTCTTTTTATTTATATGTATCCAAGGCTTAACATTAACATCCGCCAAACTGCCAAATGCGGGTGGATTTCAGCAGTGGCGTGTAATGCAGTTTTTAATTTTATAAGCTATATAATATATACATTTTTCAGTTGTAGTGATTTAAAAAGGCATTTGAAATAATAAACTAAGTGCAAAAATATACATTTTTCGATATATATTGATAGTGAAATATCTGAAATGCTTCCAATGCTAATTTTCCGCTGAATAGGCAAGGCAAGGCAAGTTTATTTATATAGCACATTTCATACACTATAGCAATTCAATTGGAATTGCAAAGGAATTACAATAATCATACTATGGCAATTCAAAGTGCTTTGCATAGAAAATAAACACAAAATAAAAGCAAGGGTAATTAAAACAGTTATAAAAGGAATTAAAAGGGATAAATGATACAGTTATAAAATGAATTAAAGTAAAATTAAAGTAGTAAAAAGATGATACATAGAATAAACTTCTCATCTGGCAAAACACCGGTGTATCTTTTTTGGAATAGACACATGGTACCAGCTGCGCTTTCTTGCTCTCTCTTTCCGACAGTGAGTTAACACTCAAACCCGCCTCCCCTCACTCACTCATTTAATTTGCTTCGGATGAATATTGTTGGTGTTACAGGGCTTGAATTTCTGCATGAGATTGCGCACATTGTGCATAACTCATTCCCGCAGATATTTTGCTCACACCCAAAGTGCGCGCACATAAAGCTGCCCCTTCCAATTCCATTCCATTAAAAATATATATGTGGCAGTTTTGCCCATGGTATCGGTGTCAAAATTGGCCAGTGAAAATGCTAAGTGGCTAGTAACTTTGGAAAACCACTGGCCACAGTGGCTGGTGAGCAAAAAAGTTAGTCAAGCCCTGTGTGTATCTAACCTAAAATATTAACCTAAACTATTATCCTAATAATTTGGGATAACCTAAATTATTGGAGCGTGTGCCTTCCAGCGAATCCCGTCTTCTCGTTTGAAAAAAAAAGTCCCATAAGATGTTTGTGTGTAGCCCACCTTGGCCACATTATTATTACCCATATAATGAACATCTAACTGAGCCCCACTTAGAGCCCACTATGGACCCATCATGGCCCCAATGCTAACATTCAAGAACCAAGAACTGAGGCTTCTTCCACATCAGACATTGTTATAGGAAACATGCTAAAAGTGCATGACGAGCAGAAATGACAATATAGCATAATGGAGACCGAAACGACAGCTTGGAAAAAAGCTGTGCATACCAGCCTCCTACGGTTCTTCCACTTCACTGCCTCAGAAGACACAGTAGACCAATGCGGCGGCTACACATTGTCATGTTGTAAAATTTAAATAAGACAACGTCTCTTTTGCAAAACTCTCCATGTTGCGGTTGTTGTTGTTTTTGGTGTATTCCTACCAACGCAACATCATTACCATAGAAACCAATGCATATATTCCGGAAAATGAAAGAGAGGTATAGACATACAAATCGTACAAAACAGTTGCGATACACAGTGTGGACGTCAATAATTTTAGATCAGATTTCAATCAGATACATAAATTGGAGTGTGAACGTAGCCTATGATCTGCAGGACCCATTGAGACACATTTGTCTCACAGAAGTCACGATGTTGCCAGATAGTCCTCTTGAGACTGACATCTGGTGCATTACGTGAAGTATGCCCGGTATGTAATGATGGCCTTAAGGTACCTTAAGCCCTTTATGACCCTTGAGGACCCTTAGGTATTTTATTTATTTATTTTTTGCAACAGATGTTTCACTAAGGGTATCCTTAAAGGTCCCATTGCATGAAAATGTCACTTTATGAGGTTTTTTAACCTTAATATGAGTTTCCCTAGCCTTCTTATGGTCCCCCAGTGGCTAGACGTTTTGATGGGTGTAAACCAAGCCCTGGGTATTTTTGAGAAAATGAAAGCTCAGACGGCCAAATCTAGAAATCTTCCCCTTATGTCGTCATAAGGGGAAAGGTCACTTCGCCTTTCTCTTCTTTGCCCGCAAAGAGAATTTGGCCACCCATGAGAAAATGAGCTGTGCGAGCGCGATACTAGCCGCGTTTCCATTACAGATTTGCGCAAATGTTTTGCGCTATTATCTAAATATCGATAAAAAACTATTGCGAAATGACGGCGTTTCCATTAACCGATGTTATGCGACTAAAACGTCCTTTTTTCTCTCGCGATATAAGTCATTCCAAAAATCACGGCAACTGACGTTGGTTTATAACATATCACAGCCAACGCATTAAACATTATTATTATTAATGGAAGGAGTACGTGGCGTGTTATCCAAGCATCAGGGAAAGACCTTATAATGCGAACGACACATGGAGTTTCTGGGTGTTTCGCCCTCATTTCTGCTCCGAGGTTTTGATTGTGGCATTTCTTTGAGATTTAGAATCCAGTATTCCTATAGTCTAATTATTATTTTTTTTTAATGAATTTAATAAAGAACTCTGTCTCGTATTCTGTCCAAACGATCCATGTAGGCTATTTTGTGTCCATTCGTTTTTCCTTTTTTAACCCGTAGTTGAAAAACGAAAAATGAACGGTTGTTGTCTTTTTAAAACGCAAAGTTGAACACCAAAATTTTAATTTGAACTGGCTACACCAACTGCTGCGCAAAAAAAAGTAAATATCGAAGAATTTTCAGATTTTTGTTTAGGACTTTTTGCCCCTTTATTAAACATTTAAAATAGTCACAAATTAATATGGAAAACATCTCGATTTTACTGGTTTTCTAAGGCCAAATTAGAACCTGGAATTGATGTTTTCCCGCAGTGCTGAATGAGAAGAGCCATTAATATTATTAATAAACTATTGTTTTGGCTAAAATCACATCTCCATCTCCGCTGTTAAGCAGATGCGCTTTAGAGAGAAATGCACCTTTCATACGAATTACAAAATCAGAAGGTATTAGCTTTCGATTCGAATTTGTTTGTTTTAAAGTGGACATTTCAAGCTTTATCCTATATTTTGTTTCAGTTCTCGCGCCCCAGTTTACGGAGATCATGAAAGTGCGTCTGATTGTTTTCTTTTACTTTACAAAAGCACAACGTTTTATTTTGTTATTGTGAGTTTACACAAATAAAAGTAGTTGAGAATAATGTATTATTATTTTCTGTATGGCCAGAAATGATAGAGTATTTTTAAGTTGTTTCCACTGTTGATAGGAAAATGCAAGTGTTCACGCCCGCGCCTCTGTGCCATGCAGTGCGCGCTCCTCACGCTTTGTTCTTTTTTTTGCATAAAAGCGTCTTCTAAATATAGCCTATTAAATGTTAAAATAAAATAATATAAAATAATTATTAGGCCTATTTGCGTAGCTATACATGGACCTCAAACACACCGCGTCTTCTAAGTCAGGTGACTGTAAATGCGCAAAAACTGTTTCCATTGCAGTTTTGCGAAATATTCCTTTTTCGAATTGCCTGAAAAACCACCTCATGAGAGCGTAAAAACTTTTTTGCGATAAACGGGAGTTTTTGCGAAATTGACGTGTTTCCATTGAGCGTATTTTTAATTCGCAATTTCAATTTGCGCAATTTGAAGGGTAATGGAAACGCGGCTATTGTTTTTCCCTCGAGAGACATCATGGCTTGCAAACGAGCGAATCATGGCAGTTGCTCAGTGTTTGGATGTACAAATGAACACAAAAGTATTTTTTTAGTTCCTTCATCCAAGCCTCTGAAGAACCAGTGGGTTATGTGAATTTCTGATGTGTAATTGTTCAAGTTCAGACAGATAATCTTTCTCTCAAAGTCGTTCAATACTGTTTATGCATCAGTAAATCAAGCCAGTGACTAAACGCTCAACTTCACATCGTTTCTCTTAGTAGGATGAAAATAATCTTATTTAAACTGTGATTAAAATATATACTGGTAGCCTACAGAAAGCGATCAAAGAACAATCCCTTTCCAGTCGCCCAAGCTGTCAATTACACAGCGCAAGTTATCTGGACACTTGCCAAAACTCGTTATGAAATCAATGACGCTGTTACACTGCACAACGAAGCTCTTACTGTACTTACCTCATGTTTGCATTGGTGAAATCATTAGTGAGAGTACAGAAACTGCGTTGCAATGATAAGATGTTCATTCACGCGATCAACAGGCTGTCATCTGCTCAATGCTCATCACTGCAACCTTTAATGTGATGGGAATAGATCTAAATACTTAAAAAACTTATCACGATTCGTTAATCCCGATAGCTGTAATAGTAAAAACGTATAATAGCTGTAATAGTAAACGTTTTCAAGAGAGTTACACATGTAATGCGAGATATTTCATATGCAAGCATGTCAGCCAGTCACAGCAGTGGGGGTTTACACTGAAGTCTCACAGCAGACACGCCCCTTCAAACAGAGCGTTCAGATCAGAGGCTAAAATCAGGCTAGGAAATATGCCTTTTATTTCTAAATTATAACATCTTTTGATCTAAAAAACCTACTAACATTATAAGGGCACCCCAGGAAACATTCTAAAATAATAAAATAATCCATGCAATGGGACCTTTAACCTATAACTTAGGGTTTTAAGGTTTCTTATAACTTAAGGGCCTTGTTGGAACTGGCCCCTAGTTATTACTTCATCTTAAATGTAAGATCTTTGAGCAAACAGTCTTATCAAGAACAGTTTTTTTTAGGTGTAATTAATCCATGGCCATCAATATTATAATTAATGTTGCTGCTGTTGTTGTTGCAGCTGTTCTGTTTTCCCCTTAGTTTTGACAAACAATCAAAATGACTACAGCCGTAGACGTCTCTCGCCACCTTCATTGCCCCATCTGTAAAAACCTGTTAGCAGATCCGGTCTCAACCACATGTGGGCACACCTTCTGCAAGCGTTGTCTGGACCAGCACATAAGCATGTCCGAGCCACACTGCCCTCTTTGCCAGGAGCCTGTGTCCACCAAGCCATCTGTGAACGCAGCGCTCGATGCCCTCCTGCGAGAATTTCACCAGATGCAGTTACCCGACCTGAGCCTCTTCTGTGGAGAAAGAGGCGTGGTCCCATGTGACATCTGTGACGAGCACCTCACGTTCAGAGCCGTGAAGTCCTGCTTGAACTGCCTTCTTTCGTACTGCGATCAACACCTGAAGCCGCACCAGTCTATGGTGAGATTCAAAGGCCATAAACTGGTGAATCCCATGGAGAAGTTGGATCAGAGAGCATGCAATTCGCACGGTAGGCCTCTGGAACTCTACTGCAGACAGAACGAGCGCTGCATCTGCACCTTATGTGTGAAGTTGGGTGGAGATGTGATACCTGTGGAGATAGAGAGAGAAAGGAGACAGGTGAGAAAATCAAGCTCTTGGGAAATAACACAGATTAATCTTTTCACCTGAGATAGGGTTTTAATTGTTTCCCAAAAAGATATAATTCAAATACTATTGAATCATTGAATTTCCAAAATTTGGATTTACATAGTTGCCCATCACACCGGGTTTTGATATCATTTTAATTGACTTTAGATTAATTCAGTGTACTCAGAAAGCTGTGTGTGTGTGTGTGTGTACAGGCTGAGCAGCAAACAACTATTGAAGAGCTGGAAAGGATGATCAATCAGAGGGAAAACAAACTCGACGAGCTTAAGGAATCAGCCAAAAAATACCAGGTACAAAACACGCAAATCTGCATTAAAAAATTACAATGTATAACTTGACACCACTCACTAAATTAAAGGGGACCTATTTGCAAAATTCCCTTTTACATAATGTTTGAACATAAATGGATGTCAGCAGTGTGTGTACACAACCACCCCTGTAATGGTAAAAATTCTCAGTTCTAGATTTTGTGATGTTGTGATGTGATGCTGACGGACTCTGCCCTATTAGCATAGACCCCGCCCTGAGTGAGCTGTACACAGTCCGCCATGTTTATCTCATCGCCAGAGCATTTAACAGCAGCATTCATGAAATTGCACGATTCTGGGTAAACTGAGAATCTCGATTTTTTTATTTTTTTATTTTCTTTAAATAGAGATCATGATTCTCCCACAATTCTGAATAGACTAAACAAAATGACACATTCCTATAAAAGTCTGCATGCTCTCCATGTGTTTGTTTGAGTTTCCAAAGACATGCCACATAGGTGAATTGGAGACACTAAATTTGAAGAATCATGTTTTCGACACAAGACAAGGACAAGAGAAAGAGCTCAGTGGCAATACAAACACCAACTCGTTCAGCAAACCTCATGCGATAGGCAACGTTAGTATTTACATTCATCTTTAAGCCAGGTTCCTTGTAAAGAAGAATATGCAAAGATCATGCAAAGACTAGTTTCACAAATATTTGACTTTGGGCTGCCCATATAGACAGAAAGAGACTGTCACAGTCCAATGATAGTTCACTTTGTTTTTAAATGCCATTTAGGGGCAGGGATTATCTGAAATGTATTCTTCAATAATATTCAAGTGCAAACAAACAAACAAACAAACAAATAAAATTCCAATTCCAGTGTCCCCTTATGAAAAATAAGTTTATTAAAGTATTCTATACCTCTTTTAAACTATAAATAAGAAAGTATACGTTCAGTCTACATTTTATATACTTCTCAAAAATATACTTTATGTACTTCTCAGAAATATACTGTGGCGCTGTCACTGTTATTTTCTGTTATAAACATGCTTACTTGTTTCACTTACTGTTGGGGGGAGGTGTCCGGGAGGGAAATGGTTAAGGGGGAGGGGCTTAGGGAGAAAAGGGTGGTTTTTGTTGGTCTATCGAAAAGGTAGCAGAAAATAGTAAGAGAGAGAAGACATCTCTGGTTTTGGGGAACAGTTAGGACACCTCCTGATACCCGTGTTTAGGTTGTACACGTTCAGGAAATAAAAACTCAGCCGTTTGGTGCTTATAAACCGGATCCTCATCTCCTGTTTGTTTCTCTGGGAAAGTGCACGACGTCACACTGGTGTCAGAAGTGGGATAATAAAACCACAGCTTTCTACTCGTGATTCCCAGAAGACGATGGAGAATAAGCCGGTAAGCTCGCGTCAATTATCCACTGAGAAGTCAGAGCAAAGCGGAGGAGAGCCCCGGCATGGGCGGGATGAGCGTAATCCCGAGGGGGAGCATGCACGAGACGGAAGAAATGTACTGATTAGCACGCTGTCTCCCAATAATCCCTTTCTGCCGCTTTTGCTGAACGAATGTGATCAAGAATATTCCATTAAAGCTAGACCACAGTCCCCCGCACCCTGTTTTAGCATGTCTCGTGCTTTTGGTGAACATGATGATTTCATCGCGAGCACTCCGATCGCGGGAGGTCGCACGCGCGACCGGTCGGCTGACCCGGAAACGGAAATCAGCGAGGATCAAAACATCCGGCATGGAACGCGGATCGCGGAGAGAAACGCTGGTAAACAGAGATGCTGTACATGGGTCAAGGCAGATGAAGCCCTTTCTTTCTATCCTGAAGATTCAAGCTACAGTTCTAATCATCCCCAAATGAGCCATATGCATGTCAAAGAGGGGCTTTTTGGCGAGCTGTACAGCTCTGTTGGTGGCCAAGCTAATCCGTTTGTTTTACCAGAACAGATTAATAAACCTTATTCAATCGCTCCCTCTTACGATGTTCAGTGGCCAACTGCACTGCCATATAACTCCCCTCACCAAATGAGCTGTGTCCACAAGCACTCTGACTTACCAACAATGAGTAAAATGAGACAAACAATGGAAACTCAGCCAGTGTGGGGCATGTGTCCAACCTTATCAGCTACCTCTCCTCGCTGGCCCGTAGAGTGTCCAGCCAGAGAACCCAACCCCCTGGCTGCTCCTTTTCTAACCGGCCAATGCAGTCCGTCACACTCATGCCTGACCGAGGGTCTAGTAAAACCCGTAGCTGTCTGAAATTGGGGCGCTATGATGGTCATTATTCTTATGAGGCGTTCCGGAAGAAGTTTGAGCTGGTGGCCGAGGCTAATGGCTGGGACGAAGCTGAGAGAGTGGGCCAACTCGCAGCGGCTTTAGATGGCGATGCACAACAGGTGCTGCTGGATGTCCAGGGAAGTCAGGTGCATAGTGTTCACGCGTTGCATCAGGCTTTGTCCCGCCGCTTTGGGGACACTACACCCCCGATGGCCTTACAGCAGCAGTTTCAGGAGCGTATCCGTCATCCAAAAGAACCCCTGGGTGTGTTTATGGCTGACCTGCGACATTTAGCCCATCGCAGCTACCCAACATTCAGCGAAAGTGTGAGGGATGCGTTGGTTCTGGACGCGTTTGTACGGGGATTGACCCCAGATCGGTTGCGGCAGCAAGTACGAATAGCTCAGCCATCTAACTTTGATGAAGCCCTTGATCAAGCGCAGGTTATAGAGGGGATATTGGATGAACGGCTCAGCGGAACGTTAAGCAACAATAATGTTGGTCGCCCAAGGGTTTTTGCTGCATGTTCCGGGGAACAGACTCAGTCGCAAACTGTTAAGGTGAATATGTCCCAGAAGGAGCTTATGGTTTGCTGGCGCTGTGGAAAAACGGGTCATTTGCGCCGGGAATGTGCGACCCTGGATGTGGCTGTGTCCACTACGCCGTCGGGAAATGGACAGGGGCCGGAGTAGAGGGAGGTGCTCTCGGCCCATCAGCCATTTCAGAACCTCCCTGTGGATCGTCTGTTGCTTTGGTTAGTCCAGTAGGGTGCTGCCGAATTGAGGCCAAAGTGGATGGACAACTAGTGCGGGCCTTGTTGGATACTGGCTCTACAGTCACCATTATTCATCCTAAATTCTTGACCAGGAGGGTCCTTCAGACAGCTCGTTGTCCCCTGGTCACTGTCATGGGGGAGAAAGCAACGTTGATGGGCCGTTGTGAGGCGGAAATCTGTGTGGAGGGACACAGTACCGTTATGTGGGTTTGGGCCGCTGAGATTCCAGAATATTGTCTCCTGGGGATCGATTTCCTACACCAGGCAGCTGCGGTTTTGGACTTGAGGGCAGCGACCCTAATGCTAGCTGGAAAATGTTCGGTGCCAATTCACTTTAATTCTATATGGACGGGTCCTCAGTCGCGCTACGTGGGTCGTCTGAATCCTAGCTCAGGCAAGGGAGTCCCAGGTCAAAACTCTTCAATTTTGTCATCAACGTTACAGTCTGTAGAGACACCATTGTCTGGCTCTGCAGTCAGGCTTTCCACCATTCCACCACCAGCCGTCTCTGATAGGGGGAACTGCAGTCAAGTTGGGGAGAGCCCAGTTTTGATGCAAGCAGCAAAAGCTGTTTGGGAGAGAAGTAGTGAGGGTTTGGAAGAACTGCAGAAGCAGAAATTATGGCGAGTGATGAAACACCATGATAACCTCTTTGCTGCCTCAGCCAGTGATGTCGGGCGGACGAAGTTGGTACAACATTGTATAAACACGGGGGATGCACCACCCATCCGGCAACGTGCACGACGGTTACCTCCCATAAGGCAGTCGGCTGCAGATCACTGCCTAGAAGAGATGAAAGCTTCGGGAGTTATAGAGCCATCGGAAAGCCCGTGGGCCTCGCCGGTGGTATTGGTCCCCAAGAAGGACGGAGGCTGGCGGTTCTGTGTCGACTTCAGACGCCTGAATGAGGTGACTGTCAAGGACTCCTACCCGCTTCCGCGGGTTGATGAGTCTCTGGATCGGATCACTGGGTCCAGGTGGTTCTCTTCCCTAGATCTGCGTAGCGGGTATTGGCAGGTCCCTCTTAGTGCTGACGCGAGACCGAAGACTGCCTTCACGACAGGGACAGGCCTCTGGCAATTCAAGACCATGCCCTTTGGTCTGTGCAACGCTCCGGCAACCTTTGAGCGGCTGATGGAGCGGGTGCTTCAGGGTATTCCAAGAGAGGTGTGCCTGGTTTATTTGGACGACATTTTAGTCCATGGAAAAGACTTTGAATCGGCCTTGAGTGCTCTGGATCTAGTCATGACCAGAATAGCCCAGGCTGGTCTGAAATTGCACCCGGATAAGTGTCAGCTGATGCAGAAAGCCGTGACCTTCTTGGGCCATTATGTGAGTGCGGCAGGGGTGGCCACTGATGAGCAGAAGACAGCAGCTGTTCGCGATTGGCCGGTCCCGTGCAGCCTTAGGCAGTTGCGGGCTTTCCTAGGACTAGCGTCGTATTACCGAAAATTCGTCCCTGGGTTCGCCACTGTTGCTGCTCCCCTCCATGAGTTGACAAAGAAATCACAGCGGTTCCAGTGGCGGCAAGAACAGCAGCAGGCTTTTGAATGCCTGAAGGAGGTTTTGTGTCATACGCCAGTCTTGGCCACCCCAGACCCTAGATTACCATTCATCCTGGATACAGACGCCAGCAATGTAGGTCTGGGTGCGGTTCTTTCCCAGGAGGGGGAAAAGGGAGAGAGGGTGATTGCCTACTATAGTCGGGCCTTCAACAGGGCAGAGCGTAATTACTGTGTGACCCGACGAGAACTCTTAGCCGTAGTGGAGGCAGTCAGCCATTTCAGACATTATCTCTGCGGTCTTCATTTCGTGATCCGAACAGATCATGCTTCCCTACGTTGGTTGTTGTCTTTCCGGGAGCCAGAGGGACAGGTGGCACGGTGGATAGAACGCCTGCAGGAGTTCCAGTTCACCATTCAGCATCGCAAGGGGGAAAGTCACCAGAATGCGGATGGGTTGTCAAGGCGCACCTGTATGGCATCCTGCCCACAATGTGAGCGACTGGCTGGATATGCGATGCAGGGACCGGCTGACGTGAAACCAGAGATGGGAATGGAGGCATCTTGTTGTGCAGTGCTGCCTGATTCAAATGTAGCATGGGCCGCTGAGCAGCGCAAGGACCCCAAGCTCCAGGTAGTTATCGACTGGGTGGAAGCCGGGAGGAGGCCTACGTGGGAAGAGGTCATGGTTTTTGGACCAGTGGTGAGGGGGTTGTGGTCCATGCGGGATGGCCTGGCATTGAATTCGGGATTGCTACAGAGAGGATTCGTGGAATCTGTGACAGGCGTAACCAGGTGGCAGACAGTAGTGCCTAAGTCCTGTCACCGCTTGGTTCTGGAAGCAATGCATGGACAACCGGGGGTAGGACATTTTGGAGTAAACAAAACATTAAAACGAGTTCGGCAAGAGTTCTATTGGCACACCTGCCGTAGGGATGTGGAGTCATTCTGTCGTCGGTGTGATGCCTGCACTGCTAAAAAAGGTCCAACAGGCCGGTCTCATGCCCCGCTACAACAACGGCTCGTAGGTTGTCCCATGGATCGTGTGGCCGTAGATGTCCTAGGACCGTTTCCACAGACCCCTCGAGGAAATCGATTTGTGGTAGTCGCATTGGACTACTTTACAAAATGGCCAGAGGCCTATGCTGTTCCCAACCAGGAGGCGGGGACAGTGGCGGATGCCTGTTGGAAGGTATGTTTGCTCGCTTTGGGGTTCCCTCTGAGATGCATACGGATCAGGGGAGGAACTTTGAGTCACATGTGTTCTCTGAGTTCTGCCGGCAGTTGGGTATCCGGAAGACAAGGACAACTCCCCTACACCCTCAGAGTGATGGGTTAGTAGAGAGGTACAATCGAACACTGGCCACCCAGCTAGCCCTGTGTGTGAGTCAGGATCAAAAGGACTGGGATCTTCAATTGCCGATGGTCCTGCTTGCAAGTCGGAGTGCGGTGCAGGAGACCACTGGATGTACACCAGCTCTCCTCATGCTGGGCAGAGAATTGCGAACCCCATCCTCCCTGCTGATGGGTCAACCGCCAGATGCACCAAAGGCCCCACCCGGATTGGAGTATGTCCATCAGCTACAGGACCGGCTGCAGTCAGCCCATGAATTTGCTCGTCGTCAGGCTTTGCAGGCGGGTATACGCCAAAAACGGGCATATGACCATCATTGTACAGGACGCGATTTTAATGATGGAGAGCTGGTATGGGTTTATAGTCCGAAGAGGAAAAAGGGACGTTCACCTAAGCTGGATTGTGTCTGGGTAGGACCCTGTTACGTAGTGAAGAGGCTGGGAGAGTCTGTTTATCGTGTTCGGAAGAAGCCTGGGGGACAAGCTGTGGTGTTACACCGGGATAGGATGGCTCCATATTTGGGAGAACGACAACCCTTCAAGAGCAGAGGACAATGGCAGACCGCTGGGGCGACCCACCCTGCGGACGGAGGAGCTGGAGACGCAGCGTCGGACAAGGGGTGGGGAACCTCAGCGGGCTGTGAAGAGGGTGACCCTTTGACCCAGGCTCCTGGGGGCACTCTGGATACTCTCGGAGGAGCTGGAGACGCAGCGCCGGGAGGGTCCGGAGTTCTTCTGGGGCGGTCTGGGTTGGGGGTGCCTGAAGATCGCACTATGAGCCCTGATCATCGTTCAAATGGCAGCAGACATCGCAGTGGAGGCCGTCGTATCACCCCGGAGGTGGGGTACCGGCCGACTACCTCCTTGAGGCATGGGCTACCTGTCAGTGGGCCGCAGCAGACCCCAAGAGCGAGGATTGGATCCCGGCTTCGGCCCAGAGAGGCACTTCAGGTGCCCCGGCATTTCATGGATTTCACCTTCCTCGGGGACGAGGAAACTTGAGGAGGGGGCAATGTGGCGCTGTCACTGTTATTTTCTGTTATAAACATGCTTACTTGTTTCACTTACTGTTGGGGGGAGGTGTCCGGGAGGGAAATGGTTAAGGGGGAGGGGCTTAGGGAGAAAAGGGTGGTTTTTGTTGGTCTATCGAAAAGGTAGCAGAAAATAGTAAGAGAGAGAAGACATCTCTGGTTTTGGGGAACAGTTAGGACACCTCCTGATACCCGTGTTTAGGTTGTACACGTTCAGGAAATAAAAACTCAGCCGTTTGGTGCTTATAAACCGGATCCTCATCTCCTGTTTGTTTCTCTGGGAAAGTGCACGACGTCACAATACTTAAAATTACACTTAAGTGTACTTGACTTATACTAAGAGAAAAGTCCAAGTATATTTGGCCTGTACTTTTTACTCAATCTTTTGATCGAGATAAGTATGTACAACTTAAAAGTATGTAGTTCAAATAGAATGCAAGACAAAGAGAGAAACAACTCCATAAGGAGAAATGTGGCAGCATATGTTCTGGACAAATCCATCTCCTATCTGTGCTGGCTTCCAAGAATCACACACATACATGGAAAAATACATTAAAACAGATGTGTGCTTGAACAAAAAATGGCCTCTCCCCTTTCCCCATTTTCCCCTTGTAGCCTACTCCAAAGTCAGCAAGTTTACAGACTGAGGGTTCAGAAAAGTCAGACTGCGAGCTGAATTTTACAGACAGTTCAAGCTCACAATACTATTAGTATTTATTAATATTTTGAATTATTTTTACATTTTTAGTTTTTATTTTAATTTGAGTAATTTTGTTTTATTTTCATAACTTTTTAGTTTTTAAATATTACTATATAGCCTTAATACAGTTTTGTTTCAGTTTAAAGGGATAGTTTACCCAAACATTTGTATGTTTTTTTGTAAAAAATGTCCTGGCTCTTCCAAGCTTTATAATGGCAGTGAATGGAGGATGAGATTTTGAAGCCCAAAAAAGTGCATCAATCCATCATAAAAGTAATCCATACGGATCTAGGGGGGGGGGTTAATAAAGGTCTTACTTTACTCTTTTGGACATTTTTCTTACACAAACGCATCACTTCAAAAATTCATCCTCCATTCAATGCCATTATAAAGCTTGGAAGAACCAGGGAATTTTTAAATATAACTCTGATTGTATTTGTCTGAAAGAAGAAAGTCATATACACCTAGGACGGCTTAAGGGTGAGTAAATCATGGGCTAATTGTCATTTTTTGGTGAACTATCCCTTTAAGTTTATGCAAATTTTGTAGGCCCTACTTAAACATATGTATTTCAGTTAGTTGCGAAGACATCACTTTTATTTTAGTTTGTTTTTCATCTAATATTTATATTTTGTTTCAGCAGCCCTCATCCTTCCTTTGGGTCATTTTGACCCGGAACATATTTGTGAAAAAAATTAAACAATAATAACACTGACCTGGACTCAAAGAAATGATTTAGAGCTTTCCAGATCAAGAATATGCTTAATTTTTATTTTTGTGTTATATACCTCCACACTTGCAGGCTCTGATAGAAAGAGAGCAGCAGGAGATAAATGAAGTGTTTGCTGCTGTGATGGAGGCTGTGAAGAGATCAGAGCAGGCGCTGCTGGCTCCTCTGGAAGACGGAAGGAGGTGTTTGGAGAAGGAGATGGATGAGAAGACACAACAAATACAAAAAGACATTCTCAAGTATAAGGAGACCATCGACTCCTTGAATCGCACTATGAATGAGGAAGATGGCATCTTCTTCCTGCTGGTCAGTTAATCATGAAATACTGACTAATATTTTACAAACACAAAATAATACTGTTATATGCCCCAAATAAAACTATTATGTGTCCCAAATAATACTATATATGTCCCTTTTCAGTCTTACCCGTCTGTACCATCTGAGTTCAGAGATGACTGGATGATTTCCATTGACACTGAATTAAACTTTGGCACAATGAGAAATATAAAGGCAGCTTTATTGGCAGAGATTGAGACTCACTTGGAGAGACTTTGCACTGTTGGTGAGTGATTATGTCTGAGAGCTGTGATATAACATTCCCTATTGTTATTGCCGATAAATAGATTTAAGGATTTGGACAAGATGTCCTGCACTGTTTGTGAGCCCTTGTGAAAAAGAAGTATACTTCAGCATACTTGTAAAAATATTACTAATTACAGAAATAATATACTGTAAAAGTTTATGAACTGAATGAACTGAATGTTTTCGAACACTTAATTGCATGTTAATTGCAATTACTAAACGCAATCAAAAAACTAAGATAAACAATGGCGGACTGTGGCTCACTCAGGGCGAGCCTACGCTAAAACTGCAGTGTCAGTCAACAGTCGTGGGAGGGGCTTGCGCAAAAGTACGTCACATTGCCCCGAATCTGAGAAAGGCTTATTCTGATACAGTGCTTATGATTTATGGGGATTTAAAGAAAAAGCACTGGGTGGATTTTTATCATTATAGGGTGGTTGTGTACACACACTGCTAGCAAAATGTATGTTCAAATGCCATGTAAAAGTGAATTTTGCATAATAGGTGCCCTTTAAATAAAATGTCTCCCTTTAGATTGTTTTTATGCTCAAACAGCAACATTACAGACTAACTTAAGTTGAAAAAGTGAAAATGCATAATTGGACTCAGACTCAGGACTCAGGAGAAAGATTTGAAGTAGGCCTACACTACAAGTGCACAATACAATTAAGAGCACTTCTTTTTCACATGGCTGTACAGTTATGAATGATGGTAATACCATAGTATTATTTAATGTATTTTTGAGTAACATTTATGTATCATATGAATATGTACAGTATATGGAAAAAATCAAATATCTGTTCATGGCGTGTCTGACTCAGTACCTTTAAAGGATTGGTTCACTTCAGAATGAAAATTTCCTGATAATTTACTCACCCCCATGTCATCCAAGATGTTTATGTCTTTCTTTCTTCAGTCGAAAAGAAATTAAGGTTTTTGAGGAAAACATTCCAGGATTGTTCACCATATAGTGGACTTCAATGGCAACCAATGGGTTGAAGGTCCAAACTGTAGTTTCAATGCAGCTTCAAAGGGCTCTACACTATCCCAGCCAAGGGATCCTTATCTAGAGAAACGATCGGTCATTTTCTAAACAAATAAAAATATATATACTTTTTAACCACAAATGCTCATCTTGCAGAACTCTGCGATGCACCATGCATTACGTAATCATGTTGGAAAGGTCAGTAGCAACATAGACAAAAGTACCATCCAATATTTACAAAGTGAATGTGCAAAGACTAAGTCAAATGCCCTATACAAAAAAAGGTAAAACAACGATGTCGGACGATTTTGAACTTAAATGGGAGTTTTTTTGCCCTACTGCAGTACTTCTGCATATGTCACGTGTGATCTTTCCAACGTGATGACGTAATGCGGGGCGCATCGCAGAGTTCTGCAAGATTAGGATCTGTGGCTAAAAAGTATATAAAATGTAATATTTCTTTTGAAAATCACAGATCGTTTCTCTAGATAATACCCTTATTCCGCGGCTGGGATCGTGTAGAACCCTTTGAACCTGCATTGAAACTGCAATTTGGACCTTCAACCCATTGGTTGCCATTGAAGTCCACTATATGGTGAAAAATTCTGGAATGTTTTCCTCAGAAACCTTAATTCCTTTTTGGCTGAAGAAAGAAAGAGTAAATTAAAGTAAAGGGGTGAGTAAATTATCAGGAAATTTTAATTCTGAAGTGAACTAATACTTTAAATGTAAAGCTGTTGTCATGATTTGTTTTGTGATGTTATCTCTTCTCATTACAGAAATTAGAAGAATTCACAGCTTTTCAGGTATGTGTAGGAATAATTGGTAACACTTTACAATAAGGTCCCATTAGTTAACTTTAATGCATTAACTAACATTAACTAACAATGTACAATACATTTGTTGCAGTATTTATTAATCATTGTTAACGTTCGTTAATAAAAAATACAACTGTTTGTTTGTGTCAGCTCAGGTCCATTAAACTTTTAATTTAAATTATGTATAAGTAAATGTTGAAATTAACATGATTAATAAATACTTTAAAAGTAATGTTCATTGTTAGTTCATGTTAACTAATGCAGTTAACTAATGTTAACAATTGAAATGAAGCTCAAACATCAAGCATCTGAGAATCTTGTATTTCCTCAGTGGACGTGACTCTGGATGCAGAAACGGCGCATCCACACTTAGAGGTGACTAAAGACGGCAAAGTGGTCAGAGACACTGGAAAAAGCCATGACATCCCAGGCAGTCCACAACAGTTCGACCTGGTTGGAGGAGTCCTGGGAAAGCCTCGCATCACATCGGGAAGAGCTTTCTGGGTCGTGGAGGTGGGGAAGAAGGTTGGCTGGGAACTCGGGGTGATGAGAGAAGGCTCGAACAGGAAAGGGAAAGTCTCCTACAAACCCAGCGAGGGATACTGGTCCATTGTGCTCTGCGGTCAAAACATGTATGGAGCTTTTGAAGACCCTCCAGTCCTGCTGCATCTCAAAACCAAACCCCAGAAGCTGGGAGTGTTTGTGGACTGTGAGGAGGCTCTGGTCTCCTTCTATGATATGGTGGCTCAGACACATATTTACACATTTACTAAGTGTAGTTTTCATGGTGCAATCCGTCCATACTTTAATCCTCATCCCAACAAAGACGGGAACAACTCAAGTCCATTGATCATTTGTGATGTCAATCAAACTGATGTCTCTGTGTGAGAGAAAGGGCAAATCTTGATTTTGAAACAAATTAAATCAGATAGTAATCTATCTATCTATCTATCTATCTATCTATCTATCTATCTATCTATCTATCTATCTATCTATCTATCTATCTATCTATCTATCTATCTATCTATCTATCTATCTATCTATCTATCTATCTATCTATCTATCTATCTATCTAACCTGTAACTTTAAATGGAAATTAAATTTCCTAATTATGTTTTTTTTTTTTTTTTTTTTTTTGAAAATGAAAAAATGCAGAAAGTTTTCTCTTGGTGTTGTGTTTTGGGGTCGGGTTAGTGGATAGAATATACAGTCTGTACAGTATGAAAATCATTATGTCTGCATGGAAACCCAACATAAATAAAGCATGCTAAATGATGTTTTGAATGTGTGTGTGTGTGTGTGTGTGTGTGTGTGTGTGTGTGTGTGTGTGTGTGTGTGTGTGTATGCTTTCTGTCCAAATATTGCTATTACAGTAATATCTCCAATCTAGCAAATGAAGAGGCACAATAGCATTGCTACCTTTTGCTTTGCAGCTTTTTGATTGTCAACCAACTGCACAGGATAGATGATTTATACCTCCATTACTTTTGTTCTAAGTTGTACAGTTAACACCAGAGAGGATTGTTTGTTAAACATGATTGCTAAACAGGTATTATTATCATCATGGAATTGACCAATGTTCATGCAAGTGACACTGAAGTTAATTGTTCTCATTACTCATTTATAATGATTACTTTCTCATTTTCTATATTGACATAATTGATGATTAATAATAATTGTAGGTACTAAGAGGAAGATATTTTCTATCCACACACTCATGAACAAATCAATATATTCACATCTTTCACACTGTGCATTGTTGTCCATGTAAGTCGTGCAAAAGCAAGGCAGGTGAGCGAATTACACATGCAAATCCACAGCGAAGTGTTTGCTTTGAGAGTGCTGAATGCTCGCAAGAAACTCAAGATATTCACGTCTTTCACACTGTGCATTGTTGTACATATAAATTGTGCAAAAGCAGGGCAGGTGAGTGAATTACACATGCAAATCCACAGGGAAGTGTTTGCTTTGAGAGTGCTGAATGTTGTGCTGAAAGAAAATTATTACTTTTATTTCTAACTTGAAAACGTTTATTAGTCACTTTCTGAAATGCGTGCTTGAGTTTAACATTTGAATGAGGAAAAATCTGTCAGGATTGATAAGACTGCTGAGGAAAAATCCTGACAATGTCTCAAGATGAAAGCATTTGAAGTGTCAGCATTTGAGTGCGTCTAAAGACTTCAAGAAGCGAACTACTTTGAGAAATGACGAGTCAGCCAGTCCTTGGCACTCCTAACAGAGTTATTTTGGGTTTTCTGGCAGCCATGCAAGTCGAATGAATGATGGATTCTGTGTAGAAGCTGCATCAGGGTAAGGTTAGGTGAGACTGTTCATCATGACAATATTATCACATTCACTTTGTCACCATAGTTAGATAAACATGTTTTATTGTTCCTTATCAGAGAAACATTTAACCTTCACCAACCCTAACCATAAACTATCACTAAAATAATTTATCAGCTATAAAGCGCACACCAAACAATAATGGCGAGCAAACAGCATTTTGAATCAATTGAATGCAATTTATGTGTTGTTTTTTGGGAGTGGAGCATGTATGTCAGCTTTCGTGGGGGCTGACAGTGGTCATTTATAAAATTTAAATTTTATAATTTAAATATTTGCCCTCAGGGTTCTGCCATCCCCGCCACCTCGTGTGCTTTGGGGCGCAGGGGTCTTTAGCGAGTTCTAGTCTCAGTGTTTGCCCGGAAATGTTGCAGCACTGGGAGAATCGCACCCTACAAGGAGGGTTTCAGAGGGTTCAGTTCGGTTGCTTCCTGCCGATCATCTGTTTCAGGGCCCCAGATTGGCTACTCGGTTTATGCTAGAGACCGGTCTTGAGAAGCTGGTTCTTTCAGTAGTCTCAGCCGAAGTCTTTTCGGGATAAGACGGATCTGAGGACTGTCATTATCTCGGAGACGGTTTCGGCGACTCTGAGGGCAGTCCCTTCTGGGGGGAAGTGGTCAACATATCATTGTACGTTCCCCCATTTCCCTTCAGCGCCCTCAGGGGGCCGTTCTGCGTACCCTGCCACCTTGTGTGCTTTTGGCCACAGCAGTCTCCAGCGGGTTCTAGTCTCAGTGTCTGCCCGGAAACATTGCGGCGCTGGGATGCTCGCACCCTGAGGAGGGTTTCAGAGCAATCAGTTTGGTTGTCCCCTGCTGGTTCACCGCTTCAGGGCACCGTTGGTCGCTCGAGTAACACCAGAAGTAGTAGGACTAAGTAGTTCCCTTAGTAGATTTTTTAGCATCATGAAAACTACTACCAAATATATCTCAATGGGTCCTGCACACAGGAGGGTCTTGTCTACTGTGGTAGGCCCCGAGCAGGATCTAGTTATGGAACAAGGAGGTAAAAGCTTTGCTGGGGAAGGGGGCCGTAGAACGCGCTCCCCACCTCCGCTGCTGTCTATCTCAGGTGGTGGTCTGAGTGCGGTTTGCTTTCACCTACTGGTACCTTTCACTAAAATGTGCTTTGTGAACATCGCTCTGGACTCGCTTGATGTTTTATTCATTCGCAACTTCCAATTTAGTTTGGTCATCAGATGCCTCCATACAAATCGGTTATTCATCATGACTGTTTCTTTGGCAGATCTCAACAAATTATTTCACGAGTTCACACTTACATATAATCAGATAGAGTAAAGGTTATGTGTATTTAGCGTGCTGTCCAAGGGAGGGCTCCGAGCTCAGAAACCCGATCCGACACTACACTATCGCAGACTAGGAATAAGGGTCTTTAAAATTAAAATGGACCAATAATAAGTTGAAGTTCTGATACCGGTAATGCCTAAGAAAGGGTGGGGAAACACATGGACAGTTTTAAAGACATTCAAGACATTTTGTTAAATTATGATTACATAAGCCATGCACAATTATTACTTACATTGGAACCTTTAAGTCTGTGCAGATGACAATGTTGGCCCCCTCACCCTTGTCTTTGATGATTCTCATCAGTCTTTCTACTGCCATGAACAAGGAGTTCCACCTGGTTGGATTCGGGTGCAACAGCTGGAAGAAGCTAACATCTTCAACAGTTTCAGCTACAAGTGTGGATCTTCCACATTTGTTCCAAAGTGCATTACATTTTCCAAATGTTGAACGGTACATTTTCTTGTATGCCTCATAGGATGTTGCTTTCATGGCATCAACAGTAGCTATTAGGTTAAACCAGGTGACAACAGTGCCTTTACAGAGCTCCTCCCACCTCGGTGCTGTTTTTTCAGCTCCCCGCGAGTGTCGGGGCGCAGAGGAGGCGTGGCTACTGTTTTTAAAGACAAATTTAAATGTTGACTTTTATCTATAAATAATTATTCTTGTTTTGAGCTACAGCTATTTTTAATTGAGTTTACACGCCCTGTGTTGTGTGCTGTTGTTTATCGTCCAATTTTTAGCTGACGTTGTCCCTAAGTATGACCAACTCTTTATTTGTGGTGATTTTAATATCCATGTTTTTTTGTCCGTCTGATCAGTTGGCCGCTGATTTTAAACGACTTTTGTCATCTTTCCATTTACATCAATTGGTGGATCAACCCACACATCTTATTGGACACACTTTGGACCTTATTATTTCTCATGGGCTCTCTATCTCCCTTACTGAAATATCTGAGACTGCTATCTCAGATCATTTCCCCATTATTGTTGAATTTCCAGTCCCGTCTTCAATAGCCAGCAGGTCTATTCACAACTTTCCTGCGAGTCTTAATGGGCGTCGCCATGACACTCGATACTTCCTGTTGCCGGTATCTCAGTTCCGGTTTAGCGTAACGCTTAATGAAGCTTGCACACAAGGGATACTCGCGTCGCGGTACAAACGGGTGAAACTGATTACTGACAAGTAGTAATGCTGACAGCAATGGCTCCTTGTGGCTCAACGTGTACCGTTGTCAGGTGCACAAACAACACGCGAAAACTGAAGGATTTTATGAATGGGAGTTGTTTCCAACATAAACGGACCCTCTACGCAGAAAGAGTGTTTCTTGTAACGCTACTTAGAAAAAACTGCAGTACAACTGTATATATATTTTTAAGTGGTATGTTTATTGTTTTCAATAATTTGAAAATTAATTCGAGAATTAACTTGAATGTGCAGCAATTTGTACAAATAGAGAGTATGTTGGCCTAATATTTGTTGTAGCCATTAAATAAGAGCATTTAGTTTCATATTTGTTCAAATATTATAATGCAATTTTTTTCCATCTATGTTGATTATGAAAAGTGAACACCATGATCATCTTCATCTTTGCAGCAGACACTGACACAAAACACTAGTTTATTAATAAAAATCAATGCACGCGTTTCACTGGATTTACAAATGCACATCTTGCTTATTGCACGCACACTCGGCACACATATGATGTCAAAATAACGAGATATTGTGTTGAAATAACATTATTAATAATAATAAATCTTTAATAATATTTGATTGAATGCCGAATGTTGTGCTTGTTCAATTTAATAACATTAATACTTTAATTGTGATCATTAAAATAACTGAATATTAAATATTAAGTGGCCAATTTTTGCTCATTTATTAAAAGTATTTATATATAATATCACCCCCTCAGCACACGTTAAAAAATTATCTGGCGCCGCCCCTGGTTATAACGGCCCACGTATTAAAAATGATTGGGTCTAAATTGGGCTCGGGCTCATAATTACAGTT
Organism: Scardinius erythrophthalmus; assembly: GCF_964197995.2. Lineage (NCBI taxonomy): Eukaryota > Metazoa > Chordata > Actinopteri > Cypriniformes > Leuciscidae > Scardinius > Scardinius erythrophthalmus. The sequence goes on along the minus strand of NC_138222.1, from coordinate 13,701,404 downwards.
AATGTGTCGGGCCGGGCTCGGACACAACGGGCTCAGGTAGGGTCGGGCTTGATTTTTTGGGCCCTATCTAAGCTCTACTCCTCATTATCCAAGCAAATTGTTTGGGTTTGTTGAGGCTCTCTGATAGCGGTATCTTCTGGCTAACGTAAACCGGAAGTTCGATACCGGCTTGTTCTACGTTGCCATAGCGATCACGGGAAAGGTCAGAGTTCGGGAAAGTCGTGGATTGCTTCGCCATGTTATCGTCGTATTCTCACTTCCTCAACAGCTAAAGAATTTACTGCTGCTTTTATGAACTCTGAACTTTATGCCCTTAGTGAATCTGTCTCTTTTACATGCCCTGATGGCCTGCTTTCATCTTTTAATTCCACCTGTTCTGAAATTCTAGACGTTATTGCCCCTTACAAACACAGATCTCCTAAGTTAAGAGCAGATCCCTGGATAAATGATGCCACCCGCACCCTTAGGCAGCGCTGTAGACAGGCAGAGCGGAGATGGAAGAAGGACAAATTACATGTATCTTTGGAAATATTAAGGGGCTGTCTTTTTGATTATCAAAGGGCTGTAAAGGAGGCAAAATCTACATATTTCTCAAATATTATCACTAATAGTGGTCATTGTCCATGTCACAGTCATCGTCTGCACCATTCTGTCTTCGTCTTCACTACACTTCCCAGAATCCTCCTTGTCTCCACACCTGAACTCACTCCCTCAATTACCCATCTGTTCATCGTCTTCATCATCTGTGTCACCTGTCCTCACCTCGTTATTAGTTCAATAGTGTCTGTATTTAGTTCTCTCTGTTCAGTCTGTCTTGGTCGGTTCTTGTTTATATTACTTTGTATTTAGCGTGTGAGTGTTACCTGCCTGTCTGTACCTACCTGAAGCAATAGTTAATAAAAGAGTTTATATTGGAATTCTTGCCTGTTCCCCTTTTCTTCCAACAACACACCGTGACAGTCCAAGGGTGATGTTTAATACAATTAATTCTGTCGTAAACCTACATACTTTTTCTCTGACAGATGCCTCAGTCTCCACTTGTGAGAATTTTCTTCACTTTTTTATTAATAAAGTGGAGTCTGTCAGACAACTCACAACTAATAGTTCTGTAACTGATTCAGTTGTCGCTGCAGCACATTCTGCTGTGTTTGAACCAGTCTCACTATCATTTAGTGAAGTAGTGCAACAAATGAAAATTACAAATTGCCTCCTGGACTTTGTTCCAACTAAGTTTGTTAAAAGGTTTTTACCACAGTTGGGCCATTCCTGTTGGTTTTTATTAATAAATGTCTTAGCTCAGGATCTGTCCCTGCTGTGTTCAAACATGCTGTGGTTAGGCCATTTCTTAAACCAAACCTGGATCCCTCAGTTTTGTCTAATTTCAGACCAGTTTCTCCCCTGCCTTTTCTCTCAAAAGTGTTAGAAAAAGTTGTTTTTATACAATTACACTCTTTTTTTAGAAAATAACTCTCTGTTTGAGAAATTTCAATCAGGTTTTAGATCACGACATAGTACTGAGTCTGCACTGTTAAAGGTGCACAGTGATATTGCTCGGTTTTTTTATGTCAAGAGCCCTGTTATTTTAATGCTGGTTCAGCTGTCTTCTAACTAACACACGCAAACGTGAGCATATAACTCCAATTCTTTCTTCGCTCCACTGGCTTCCAGTTTCTTTTAGAGTTGATTTTAAGATTTTATTGTTTGTTTTTAAAGCTCGCAATGGCCTCGCACCACCGTACATAACTGAGATGTTAACTTTGCGTCAATCAAACAGGGCTCTTAGATCAACAAATCAACTTTTGCTGGTAGTCCCAAGGACAAGGTACAGACTCTGGGGTGACCGGGCTTTTTCTGTAGCTGGGCCAAGGCTTTGGAACAAGCTACCTGCTGATATACGTACAATCACTGACTTGGGCCTCTTTAAGGCTAAGCTTAAGACTTATTTATTTAGACTGGCTTTTAATTCATAGCAGTTGTTGTGGAATTTTGTGTTTTCTTTGTGGCATACATTTTGTTTTTATATTTTGTTTTGTGGCATTATATATTTTGTGTATATATTTTATTATATTTTGCATTATATTGTTGTCATTATATATATATATATATTTCTTTATTTTTTATTTTATTTTACTTTTTTTCCTAGAAAGCACTTTGGTTCACCTTGAGTGTTGTAAAGGGCTGTATACATAAATGTTGATTGATTGATTGATTTTCCAATAACACACTAAAAAAAAATAATGGTGAAGCTTGCAGTGGTATTTTAATAGTTTGATATGTGGAAATAAGTCTAATAAATACACTTACACTGATTTACATATTTATTTCAACATTCAATTATTATTATTATTCAATTATACACATGATGCACAAGTAAAAATGTGTAAACATGGATTATACGTATTAATTTGTTTTGTATGCTTTGTATGCAAACACCTTTGTCATAATTGCTTTTGTATGGCCATGCAATAAAACTGATTACTTTTTTGTAGAAATATCCATATAACAGTCAGGAAATATAGGCAAAGTTCTCAAGCACAAATAGTAACAGGATAGAAACAGCAGTACTGCCTCAGTACCTGAGTCACCAGACCAAGTCATTGTGGAGCTTATGTTTCAGCACTGTTTAGTATGAGACGTCTCTTGCATGGGACAGATCATCATAGTGTCAGAGGCCTTATCGCAGCAGTAGAGGTAGAAGAACGGGAAGAGTTTCTCTTTAAACGAATCCACAAAGGTGTAGATGTGACTTTTGTTTTGTACATCATAGAATGACAACTGTCCTTCTTCGTAGTCCACATATACGCCCACTCTCTTCAGCTTGGGCTCGATGGAAAGCAGGAGGGGTGGAGAGGAAGAAGCACGATATTCTCGCCCTTTCCTCATAGCTAAAGCCCAATAACCGTGAGCCGTACTCACCGAAATCCTCCCTTTTCGGTTAACAGATGCCCGGGCGACACCTAGGTACCAGTCGTCCTTCTCGCCCACCTGAACTTCCCAGTAATGGCGTCCGGAGGACAATCCTTCACGGCCAAGTGCAATAACCACTGTATCAAAGCGCTCTGGTGTATCGGGCAGGTCCTGCCATGCTCCGAGATGACGCATCTGACGCCTGTCCTCGGATAGCTGCAGCCAAGGGTTAGCCGTGTCCGGGTCAAAGGTTACATCCACTTCACAGGTACATACAACAGAGACATGAGTAGATTATCAAACAGACCAGGCAGAGATAAACCCACTTGAATGCAAAGTGGTCTAGTGATATATGACTGATTAAATAAACATTACCTGAGTACTTCTGAACTCTCCTCAGCTCTGTTTAAGATGACAAAAATAAATAAATTAATAAATAAAGTAATTATTTTATAAGTTGGATTGTACTTGAGAGGTTTTTATAATTATTTTACTTTATTAGAACTTCAGAAAAACCTTTTATGTCATGTCATATATTTGCACAATTAAAATATATTTAATGATGAAGTTGCAATTTGATACAATTTGTAACATTGCATAATAATCTGTTTGTGCATTTGTTTGTTAGTCAACGCATAAAAAGTGTATAAAAAACAACAGAAGATTATTAAAACACAATATTTTAAAATGTAATCTAAAATAAAATAAAAATATTACAAACTGCACTTTTTAAAAGTGTGCTAAGAAACATAGGGGCAGTTTCACACACACACACACACACACACACACACACACACACACACACACACACACACACACGTACATACAGTATATATATATATATATATATATATATATATATATATATATATATATATATATATATATATATTAGGGTGCATCAAAAAACACAATTCTTGAATTTTGATATGGCTGGGTGCTAAAAGTGTTCCAATATATGTAGAAACAACACATGCAAAATATTTTTCCAGTACATGATGATTTAGGGGTGCCACCGCACATCTGTTTTTGTTGGATAAAGTGGTCAACAGTGCTCAATGGTCACAATGGAGATCTGAGGTAAACAATACTACAGCTCAAGAAAACTGAGGTGATCTTTCTGTTTGAGGTGATCATTCTGTGTTGGGTATGTATTATTACACATTACTATCATATCTGTAGTTGTGTCTTTGTATACTTATTTATCATAAGCCATTTAAGTCATATTTATAGGTATTTGGTGCTCATTACATCTAGCTAACATTAGCTAGCAACAGTTTGCTAACCACAGTTAGCTATCTATGTTAGCTTAGCTATTAAGCTTAACATCAACAGTATTCTAGAGTGGAAAATGTCATATTCAGAGTATACAGTGGGGAGAACAAGTATTTGATACACTGCCGATTTTGCAGGTTTTCCTACTTACAAAGCATGTAGTGGTCTGTAATTTTTATCATAGGTACATTTTAACTATGAGAGACGGTATCTAAAACAAAAATCCAAAAAATCACATTGTATGATTTTTAAATAACTAATTTGCATTTTATTGCATGACATAAGTATTTGATCAACTACCAACCAGTAAGAATTCTGGCTCTCACAGACCTCTTAGTTTTTCTTTAAGAACCCCTCCTGTTCTCCACTCATTACCTGTATTAACTGCACCTGTTTGAACTTGTTACCTGTATAAAAGACACCTGTCCACACACTCAATCAAACAGACTCCAACCTCTCCACAATGGCCAAGACCAGAGAGCTGTGTAAGAACATCAGGGATAAAATTGTAGACCTGCACAAGGCTGGGATGAGCTACAGGACAGTAGGCAAGCAGCTTGGTGAGGAGGCAACAACTGTTGGCGCAATTATTAGAAAATGGAAGAAGTTCAAGATGACGGTCAATCTCTCTCGGTCTGGGGCACCATGCAAGATCTCACCTCGTGGGGCATCAATGATCATGAGGAAGGTGAGGGATCAGCCCAGAACTACACGGCAGGACCTGGTCAATGACCTGAAGAGAGCTGGGACCCAAAGTCTCAAAGAACACCATTAGTAACACACTATGCCGTCATGGATTAAAATCCTGCAGCGCACGCAAGGTCCCCCTGCTCAAGCCAGCACATGTCCAGGGCCATCTGAAGTTTGCCAATGCCCATCTGAAAATAGAGCTTTTTGGTCTAAACTCCACTCGCCGTGTTTGGAGGAAGAAGAAGGATGAGTACAACCCCAAGAACACCATCCCAACCGTGTAGCATGAGATGGAAACATCATTCTTTGGGGATGCTTTTCTGCAAAGGGGACAGGACGACTGCACCGTATTGAGGGGAGGATGGATGGGGCCATGTATCGCGAGATCTTGAACAACAACCTCCTTCCCTCAGTAAGTGCATTGAAGATAGGTCGTGGCTAGGTCTTCCAGCATGACAACGACCCGAAACACACAGCCAGGGCAACTAAGGAGTGTCTCCGTAAGAAGCATCTCAAGGTCCTGGAGTGGCCTAGCTAGTCTCCAGACTTAAACCCAATAGAAAATCTTTGGAGGGAGCTTAATGTCCGTATTGCCCAGCGACAGCCCCGAAACCTGAAGGATCTGGAGAAGGTCTGTATGGAGGAGTGGGCCAGAATCCCTGCAGTGTGTGCAAACCTGGTCAAGAACTACAGGAAACGTATGATCTCTGTAATTGCAAACAAAGGTTTCTGTACCAAAAATTAAGTTCTGCTTTTCTGATGTATCAAATAATTATGTCATGCAATAAAATGCAAATTAATTACTTAAAAATCATACAATGTGATTTTCTGGATTTTTGTTTTAGATTCTGTCACTCAGAGTTGAAGAGTACCTAAATTACAGACTTCTAGATGCTTTGTAAGTGGGAAAACCTGAAAAATCTGCAGTGTATCAAATACTTGTTCTCCCCACTGTAGATGTCTTGTGTGTATTGAGAGTAGCATTGTAGTTGTTACAGTAAATTAACAGGGTAAGGCCACGTGAAAATGTCCCATTGACCTCCATTCATTTTGTCTATAGGACAAATGAATGGAGAATCTTGAAAGTTGAATTCTTTCTGAGAAATGCCCAAGTTGCCCAAAGGGCAAACAAACAACTTTTACTTTGATAACCCTATAGAACATGTTACTGTATAAAAGTTCATTGTACTCAACATTTCCAGGTCAACCTTTTAGCAATTAGACTAAAAATTGCAAATTTTTCGAAATTTCGCCAAAGTTCATGTGTTAGGTGGCACCCCTAAATCTCAATGGAATTCCTCAAAACTTTGCAAAAGTCATTTTTATGTTAATTGGAACAAAATGCAATGCCAGCCAAATTGATATTTTGAAATTAAAATTTCCCATTCAAATTTGATGCACCCTAATATATATATATATATATATATATATATATATATATATATATATATATTGTATAAAATAGGGGTGTAACGATACATGTATTCACCCCGAACCGTGACGGTACAGACAATCACAGTTGATCCACACAGCAATACAGCAGGGTTAAAAAACACTGCTCTACGAGACACGTAGAAACACGCGCCTATGCTTTGAAGTGGAACCTGTTCGTTGAGTGGTCTCAACGCACTTCCTTATATACCTCAAGACAGTTTCACCTTTTATTCTACGACATAAAAGTCAGTTTTAATATAAATACTGACAAATACTGTAATACTGACATAAATATCAGTATTACCCCAATTGTGATTTTTTGAAGGTGTTATGCATCTTTAAAAAGGCAGTTGCTAACAAGTGGCTAAATGAGACTACAGATGCTGTCAGGGAGATTAAATGTCATCACGGCGAACAGGTCAGCTCAGTGTGCTTTTACAGCCTTGTTATTTTTATAATCATGCTCTAATAAACTATTCTAACTCAAACATTCTGGGAAAATGTTTTTAGATAAAACTGAAAGAGTAGTCGGAAGCTTAGTGGTGGTGACGTTGATGACATGGGACAGTGGTGTAGTTTGTTTATAGCCAACCTTTAGCTTTTTACCTCTGGCTACTGCATTTAGACATCAAAATTCATACCCATTGTGGGTAACACTTTATAATAACATTCAGTTGTAAGTCATTTATAAGTGGTTAGTTAATGATGAACTAATTATTTACAAAACATTCACAAATGATTAGCAAGTGATATACTAACATTTTATGTATGTTTTGTAAATTCCGTTACAAGTCATTTAACCCTCTGGGGTCCTTCGTTTAACAGTCACACTTAGGACCTTCGGGTCCAAATGGACCCGGAGGGCGGGATTAATATATATATAAAAAAATCATATTTTTTTTTTTTACTTGTTTTTTTATAATATTTTTTCTTTTCTTTTTTGGTGTTTTGAGATAATTTTATGATTTTAATTAATATTTATGCAATAATTATGACCCATTTTTTCCCATTTAATATAATAGACATTTTTATATATATTTTTTTTTATTTTATTTTTATTAAAAAAAATGTGTGTGTGTGTGTTTTTTTTTTGTACTCTTGATGTTTTAGAGATTCACCCCTTCACTGTTGAGTCCTTTTTTTCTGCATCCTGGCTGATTTGTAGATTGTATGCACAAAAAAATGCTGTGTTTTAATATTTTTGACAATTTCCCATTCATTTCCTATGGGGGTCATTTTTGACCAAAGAGCAGAAGTGTGACGTGCTTGGATCATGACCCCAATATTTTTTGTGTGTTCACATACCTAATACCGTAAAAGTCACCAAGTTTCGGAACATTCCGATGAAGCTGTGATTTTTAAAAATTCAAAACAGATTTTTGTAATCTGAATTTATTAGTGTGTTGTGTGTGTGTGTGTGTGTGTGTGTGTGTGTGTGTGTGTGTGTGTGTGTGTGTGTGTGTGTGTGTGTGTGGATGTGTCTGTTTTGCACTCTTGATGTTTTATAGATTAACCCCTTCACTGTTGTGTGCTTTTTTTCTGGATCGTGTCTGATTTGTAGATTGTACGCACAAAAAAACTCTGCATTTTCACATTTTTGCCAATTTCCCATTCATTTCCTATGGTGGGTCCATTTGGACCCGAAGGTCCTGAGTGTGACAAAAAAAATTACAACCACTTAGACTATTCAAATCCTGTCCCCAAACTTTTTTGGGTGTTCATATACCAAGTACCAACAAAGTCACCAAATTTCGGACCATTCCGATGAAGCTATGATTTTTTACATTTTTTTATTTAAACGCTTCGGGTCCATTTGGACCCGAAGGACCCCAGAAGGTGATTAGTAAATGATTAAGTAATTATTTACGAAACATGACTATGCGTTCATAAATGATAAATAAGTGATATGTTAATTATTGTATGTATGTTTTGTAGATTCAATTATAAGTAATTTACAATTGATTAGTTAATGATTAACTAATCATTTACAAAACATGAATATGCATTTCATAAATGTTTAATAAATTATGTTTTTTTAATGTATGTAGCAATAAGAGGGTGCAGAAAGTGTTGTAAATGCCTTGTATACGTGTACATATAATTTGTAACAGGTAAGTAACAGTGTTCAACACGATGTGTAAACGCATGAGTAAATCATTTACAACACTTTCTGCATCCTCTAAACTAAAGTGTAAACTATTCATCACTTCATCACGAATGATGTGTAACACATTTACAAGTGATGAATAGTTTACACTAATGATTAGTTAATCATTTACTAATCACTTGTGAATGACTCGTAACGGAATTTACAAAACATACATAAAATGTTAGTATAACACTTGCTAATTTATGAATGTTTTGTAAATGATTAGTTCATCATTAACAAACCATTTATAAATGACTTACAAATGAACGTTATTATAAAGTGTTACCGCCTATGGGGAAATCCTATTGGGTTTTTGTCAAGGGAACCAGTGTGATGCTAACTGCTAGTTGGCCTACAAAGTGACTTCATACCTGCACCACTCTATAAAATTATGCACTACTTCACAAGGGCAGGAAGACCCTGACAGTTAATTATTCATGGTTACAGCCAATCTGCCTTAAAACTGTGCCACTTGTTGAGGTGAATATAAAGTATAGGGGCAGAAAAAGAGTGATGTGTTTTAGTAAAATACTGTAACGGTTAAGGTCTTACCCATTTCTACAAGTTTTTCTACTTCTTCTGTAAGTGTATCTTCTAGTTTGAGCACTGCTCTTCTGGTGGTGCCAACACACTGATCCGCATGCACATAGATCTCAGACCAGTCTTTAGTGTTTGGATGAGCCATCAATGATGTAAAGTTCTGCAGGAGAAGACAGTGGACATTTTAAAGAAGCTGTGTGGCATACAACAAAGATTAGCAGCAAATTCCCTGTCAAGGAAAGTCTGTTCACTCGCCGTCCATATTTGCAATATTTCGGTAGCATCCGGACCTGCAGTAATGCAATGACTTTACTAATCAGCAATTGGCTCTTTTATTTAGAAGGTGGGACTTACTACACCATATTGGGCATTGCAGTTTCTCCCATTCATAAGTAATATGAGTGTGCCATCTTTGTATATCTAAACTAAACCTTTGAATGTTTGTTGCCATCATTGATCACAAAACACTTTGGAGGTCATTTTTAGCACTGTACAATTATGCAATTTGCTTATGAGATTTTAAATAGTCATGGGTCTCTAGATTTGTTTAATCATTCTTAAATTTGAATCAAATAATCCACATCAACAAAATTGACAGTGAAGACTTTTTACATTAGTAAAAATGAAGAACAGATTACATGAAAAAAATTATAAGGTAAAAATGCTTCACCTGCAGGAAGTGAATGTGGTCTTCAGTGTGTGAGAGATACCCTAACTCTGTGTTTCTCAGTTTCAGAACATCTATTTCCTGCTCCAGTTCTTGTATTTGTTTGTTGGCCATGCTCTCTGTCTTCTTCTGTTTCTCCTCGATGTCCAGCACCAGCTCAGCCTGGACCTTCTGGACTGCTCGGATCAGATCCGAGAATACCTGCATGCTGTCCTCAATTTCTCTCTGAGCGCTGCTCTATGTTTGGGAGGAGATACACACTAATCAGTGCAGACATAAATAAAAACGTTTGTTTGAAATGTTTAGCACATATATACAGTATCACCATGACCTGATTAATAATAATACCTTTGGATATAGTTCTTTAACCATTTGAATGAGCTCTATGGAAGGTTTTTTTGGTTAAAAATCTGTTATTGAGCAAGAACATAATAAATCAAATTATCTGTTTCTAAAACTGTCTTGCCTTGCTAAGAATCAAAACAGCAAGCTTATAATAATGATTTATAACTTGGGCTGTTGAGTTATATTTCACGGTAAATATCCAGAGGTTGACAGTAACAAAGTACATTTACTTTTTGAGTATCTGTACTTTACTTGAGTATTATTTTTTCTGGAAACTTTTTGCTTTAAATTTTTGCTTTAATGTCCACTACATTTAAAAGACAGATGTCATACTTTTTACTCCACTTCATTTCTGTCAAGGTCCTTGAGTAGACAGTAGTAACGTCAGTCAGGGGATGATTTTGGTTGCAGGGGTTGCATTTTGGTTGGAAATGAAAGTCGGGTTGACGTCAGAACCCGACGTCCTGTAGACCTCAGAACCCACGGGTTGACATCAGAAACCGGCGTCGGACATACGTTGGATTTTGGTTGAAAATGAAAGTCCGGTTAATGTCAGAACATCAACCTGATTTTCATTTTCAACATTGTGTTTGGTCTTCTAAATGTGAATTTTGTCATTGTTTTGGAGCACACTCTTATAGATAACAGTAAGGCTAACATATTCATACTAAAAGCCTAAAAACTTTAAATAGGGCACTATTTGAGGGAACAACCATTTGGTGTCTGAAACCATTATGGACGTTATTGAGTGCACTTATCAATCTCACATTCAATCCCACTACTGGAACTGTGTTCTAGAAATACATTTGATATTGATATGAGGGTAGGCAGCATAGATTCAGAGGCATAAGGTACTGTAAGTATTACATACAACAATGCAACAATAATAAAACAATGCATTGACATTTACTTTTTACTTTTGATACTTAAGTACTTTTAAAAATGTATACTTCTGTACTTTTACTTAAGTAAAAATCGGTCTTTACAGCTTTTACTTGTAACGGAGTGATATTTGATCAGTAGTATCTGTACTTTCACTCAAGTAAGGAAGTTGTGTACTTTGTGTACTTGTGTCCATCTCTTGTGATGTGTACTTGTGCGGATATCTATCTTTTTTTGCAACACGGAGGAATATTTTCTTTGAATGTGCGAATATTAAAATAGAACAGAATATTGAAATTACTTCCATGTTTCAAAATAAGTTGGATAGGTCTAAATAACTAGAAGAATAACAAAGTGCAGTAAACTGTAAAACTATTTGCGATACAAACCAGTGTTTAGGATTATGATAATGAAATTAAAATAATATGATAGCAAATATAACAGTGTGCAATATCAAGCACCTTAAAGTCCCCATGAAATCAAAATTGAAGCTTTTAGTGTGAAATATGTCATCCTTAAGGTTATCTATAAAGTGTGATCCAAAATAATTACAAAATTCACATTTAGATATGTGTGCAAACCTTACAGTCTCTCACTTTTTCGCCAATAGGAACAATGATCACTCTGCACTTCAGCTTCTAATCAGATTTTCTGTCCAATCAATGCTCTCTAGAATCTGAAGTGTCCCACCCCCTATAAATAGACCCTAAAGCTTTTAGTACAGCTAAAATAACTGGAAGCGAATGAAACCAGAACCTTCGCACATTCAGGTTATTCAAATGAACGTGTTAACAAGGTGGGTTACTGCGCAACACAATGCATTGTTCAAAAAGGTAGTCATCTGAGGAATGATATGTTGTTAAATAAAGAAAAGTCCGTAAATACAACTCGTATCAACATCGGACTGCTACAACTCAGAGACTTCAAAGGATTTAAAACCAACCCAAATATTGCTTTTTTTTCTCTTTTTTTTTTTTGCTTTACAGATAAGATAGCCTATAGCAATCACTATACTTAATTAAATAAAGGAATTATAATTAATGGAAATAATTAAAGAGAACAAAGAAAAATAAATAAAAAGATCCTGTAATCAGTGTAAACTATTTGTAAATATTATTTCATTTTAAAATATGCACACATTCATGTGTTGAACATTCAATGTTGTTGAACATTTCTATTGTAAATATTAAATGTTTAGCTACTTACACCACACCACGTAAGCATCGCGTTGAAGTTCGCACTTGTCTTCTGTGAATGGTAAACCCTGCCTTCTTTGATTTGATTGGTCATCTCAATCATTTTGACACTGATTAGCGCTGTAACTTGTAAAACTTTTTGTCAAACAGAACACAAAAAGAGCATGCGTAATGGAGTGCAGCAGAGCAGCATTAAAATATCGGAGGGAATTTGGCCATTTCTAATTATTGGGGGGTGTTGTGTATTGATTTGACGTCATCGTGACTTGTCCCCCTCATTGTCTATGGTGGTTACGACCCTGCTACACTGACAGCTTTACCTCAAACCATTATATTTATTTGGGTCCCACTTTATATTAAGTGGCGTTAAGTACTATGTACTTACATAAAAAAATAAGTACAATGTACTTATTGTGTTCATGTTGTATTGTAAAACACTTTTGCTGCTATTGAGGTGTGATACGGGTAAGGTTAGGGACAGGTGTGGTGGATTGGGTAGGTTTAAGGTGTAAGGGAAGGGTCAACTGTGTAATTACATAAATGAATTACAGCTGTAATTACATGCAGGAACTTTTAAAATGTAAGTACAATGTAAAAACATGTAGTTACACAATAAGTACATTGTATCAAATTATTAATTTCAATGTAAGTACATGTAAGTACATAATACTTAAAGCCACTTAATATAAAGTGGGACCTTTATTTGCGCTGAATAGTTGGCTGCATCCGAATTTGCATACTCTCTTGAGTAGGTACTTATTTTGATTAAGTAATTAATTATTGCGCGTGTGCTATAATGTACTGTATATGCTATATAGTACGAATATGTGTAGAATGGATGTAATCCGGACGTACTACATTCACCATGTTGTCATAATCAAATGACCTACCAGCGTCAGTTGTCTCTCATCACTGCCATTCACAAATCCTTTCCCGTGGCCTCATGGATAGTAAAGTGTCCATCATATGTATGCACACTTCGGAACCTCATCTGGGTACTTTTTGCATACTCTTTTATGAGCACTGTGAATTTGCACATTCTACTCTTGTCGCATACTGTTTTCACCAACTATATAGTAGGGAAATTTTGGATGCAGCCAATGTTCCTTACGGGTAACTTGCAGTTTTAAGCATCAACCACTAGTTGCAAAAGTTGCAAAGTGTACCTTTAAGTCACACCAGCCCGATGATCTCTGTGGATTAGTATTGAAGAAGACAAAGGCTATAGCATCTGCCCATGTTAACTAATCTGAAACTAATCTGATAGACATACATAAACACTTAAACTTACTTTGTTCAACTCTATGGAGTGTTTGATATCATCAACTTTCTTCAGTCGGTCCTGAATCATCTGCTGAACTTCAGTTTCAGTTTTCCTCAGCAAGGCCTGTCAATCACAATATATTGTGTTAAACTTTTTAAACCTGCTCTGGTATAGCTCTTTTTAGTGACGTAGTCAATCTGTATCCTAGTAAATCCTTGTAAAGCACAATTACAAAGTGAAGCATCTATGGAAGTAAAATAATGTCAAATGTTTTTGAAACAAAAAGCCTGTTGAATTGCACTACTTGGAAAAAAAAATAGTCATTGCATTAACCATGCTTGCATTTTAATGCATTGTATTTTTAGGGCTTGCAACATGGTTGAATATTTAAGCTGTGAATATTTCAATTAAAAACATTTCGAACACATTTTCATTATTAAAATTTCAATACCTTTCATATTTCACTTCCAAAATATTCAAACTGTTTAAAAATACAACCTATACTATTCAACAGGCAATTTTTGGTCCATTTTATTTCGCTTTGCAAATTCACTTCCACAAATTCAGTGGTTCAAATTCAACAGTAAATTCAACGGAACTGCAGGAAAAGCAGTAGATTACCGAGATACTCTCCATCTGCTGTTAGTCAACCTCACCAGCAGGTGGTGCAAAAGCTTGTGTTGTTGACAAAGAGAGAGCAACAGTTAGAGCAAGCCATTCATTCATAAAATGAAAATGATTATCTGTGTCAGTATATATGCGGAAAAGATGATAAAGACACAAAAGCTGTGTTTATGTTTCATTCAATAACTTCATTGTTACTTTCCCTGTGTAGCCTACATGTCATCCGTTTTCTCTACATGAACAGGATTATAATCGGTTTCCCTCAATACCTCACACTCGAGGATTCCCCTTCTGTCGGGACAAAACGCTTAACGTAGTTTATGGACTAATACAGTGATATAAAAGACCAAACTCGCACCTAATTGGGGGTGTAGGCTGTAGGCTACTATATAGGCTCGATGGACTAAGAATATGAACGTAACGCGCAAAGTTTCATGCAGAGCGTTTCGTGATATACTGGCATAAAATCAACACTTGATCAATACTAACACTTTCTCTTCTCTTTTCTCTTTTCTTTTCTCTCTCTCTCTCTCTCTCTCTCTCTCTCTCTCTACAGTATATATATATATATATAGTATAGTATAGTAGGCTATGCCTACGTGTATTGCATTAGCTTAAACTGGGAAGAGTCATAGCACTTGCATATTGTTGTCCTCCTATTGTTAGTTTAACTGTAAATCGCTTTGGATAAAAGCGTCTGCTAAATAAATGACTAAATGTAGCCTAATAAATGTAAAATTGGCTTGACATTTAGGGACCGTCTCAAAAGTTGCATAAAACATTGGCATACACGTTTCTAACTTCAATAGCAAACTTTAATTTATTTGAATAAATATCAAAAATCCAAAGGGTGCGCATTATGCCTGATACCTACATGAACACTTTACAGTTGTTTTTATGACTGTAAGTCGTTCTTTTCAAATGCTATCGGAGTTAGAAACGTGTAAGTCGTATACACTTTAGAGACGGTCCCTAAATGTGCAATGTAAACGTCCAACGTCAAGCCAACTTTATGTCAGTCTATCACTGGGAAACGCTCAGCATTTAGCTTTGCGCGTTATTCTGAGTCAATCTGCTTGCCTGCGAGTTTGGTCTTTTATATCACTGTAATTAGTCCATTAAGCTATACATTAAGCGTTTTATATGCCCAGCAGGGGAATCCTTAAGTATTGAGGGAAACCCTAATAGCTTGCATGCAGCACATCGCCACAATATAAAGTTAAGGCAACTAAACAACCAAGAGAAATATATGTCAACCTCAAAAATGTAATATTGGATCTGTATATCCGCATCGGGGAATAACATTATAATCTTGTTCACGGTAGAGAAAGATGCTTGTAGGCTACACAGGGAAAGTAACCGTGAAGACACTGAATTTAACATAAAACCGCCGTCATAATAAACACAAATACACTTGCATTGCTGTTAAATGAGTTTTATGAATGAATGGCTTGCTCTAACTGTTGCTGGTCTTCGTCAACAACAAGCGCTTTTGCACCTCCTGCTGGTGAGGTTGACTAACAGCAGATGGAGAGTATCTCGGTAATCTATTGCTTTTCCTGCAGTTCCGTTGAATTTACTGTCGAATTTGAACCACTGAATTTGTGGAAGCGAATTTGCAAAGCGAAATAAAATGGACCGAAAATTGCCTGTTGAATATTATAGGTTGTATTTTTAAACAGTTTGAATATTTTGGAAGTGAAATATGAAAGGTGAATATGGATTATTGAATTTTTAATAATGAAAATGTGTTTGAAATTTTTTTAATTGAAATATTCACAGCTTAAATATTCAACCATGTTGAATTTCAGCCCATAAAAATGCAAGCCCTAAAAATACAATGCATTAAAATGCAAGCATTTTTTTTTCAAGTAGTGCAATTCAACAGGCTTTTTGTTTCAAAAACATTTGACATTATTTTACTTCCATAAGCATCCTTGGTTCCTGAAGTATTTTTCCAATTAATTTAGACTATTAAGCCATTTATTTCCATAAAATACTGCAAATTGTATAATAGAAATAATATTTTTTTAATGTATTTCCTTTTCTAGCAAATATTACTGCTTTTATATACTAATGCTACAAAATCACACATTAGCTAACATTAGCAACCCTGTAGCTTTCTTAATCCTGAAGACATTGGTTAGCTTGTTCAGGTGTGTTTGATTAGGTTTGGAGCTAAACTCTGTAGGATTGTGGCCCTGCAGGACTGAAGTTGGCCATCCATTATTTACATGATCTGATTACTTCATTCAGCTAGTAACAAGTAATGAGTAAAGCAATGTTTACTTTTTCAAATAAGTAAACTTCTAATTTTATTATGAATCTATTTTCGGACAATTTATTTTTAACTTGAATACTGCTTTTTCCTCCATGTTGAGAGAAACGTGGGTTTGTGTAGAGGTGTGCCAGCACTGGAATAATTGTAGCATTTATGAGCATGATGGGTATTGCAGTGTTTGTCATGCTTATCAGTGACATACAGAGCATGTAGCTTCCTTTCCAGTCCACTGCAATATTTTTAGTAAATCGAATTTCACTGTCATGATCCAGTTGTTCGTTATTTATAGTGGACAAAACAATAGAATTGGCCCTTTACCAATGAGAAGTGGCACTTTTACCTTTTTCTCTGTCCACTCTCGTTCGACAGGAACAGTGTAATGTGCCCTGTGGTCCATCTCAGTGCACAGCACACACACAATAGTCTGATCCTTCTTACAGAACAGCTCCAGCAACCTCTCGTGCTTCTTACACATACGGTCCTCAAGGTTCTGCACAGGTTCGATCAGCTTGTGTTTGGTGAAGCGGGCAGTGTGCGTCTTCAGATGCTCCTCACAGTAAGACGTTAAACAAACCAAGCAGGACTTCACCGCCCGTCGCTGAGGCCCAGTGCACACGTCGCAGGACACCTCCTGGGCCCACGGTCCATTAGGAGGAATCAGTTCAGGCATTTCTGTAGGGAGGTCTTCATGGGTCCTGAGTCCTGGGTCCAGCTGCATTGTCTTCTGAAAGTCTGCGACTGGATTGGATTTCATTGCCTTAAATTTATCAGCGATTTCCCTCAGCACTGTGTTGATGCTGATGTCGGGCTGCTTGAAGAATGTCTTTTTGCACATCGGACACATAAAGAGGGCACTGGACTTCCAGTAGCTGCCGATGCAGGCCATGCAGAAGTTGTGTCCACAAGGGATGGAGACAGGGTTTGTAAACACATCCAGACAGATGGAACAGTGCACCTGCTCCTCGGCTAACATGCTGGTGGGAGATGCCATTCCTATAGAGACAGAGGGAGAAGCATGTGCCCTCAAAAAAGCTGTAGTCTTCCAACTTTGATCAAAAGAAACTTTAAAATGGACAACTTCTCACTAAATTTGTCAATATTGTTTTCCCTGACACAATAAGCTTTTTGAAGTTTATATACCGTCACTGTCGGGCTGAAACCTTATATGTCCAAAACTACTTTTGAGGAAAAAAAAATATAGATTTTTAAAATAACTAAACGCTGTGTTGTGGCTTTTTATATGATCAGGCATTTGCACATGTTGTTATATTATTAACATTTTACCAGAATCAAGCTTAAATGGAGTTATGAGGTTTTTGACCAGTGATGTTGGAGATATGTTTTGTCCATCATTAGACCGGCCGCATCTGAGAAAGTGCATTGTATTATGTTTTCATCATCTTACAGGTTACAAAGTTTATAGCATCTTAAAGCATCTTAGATGATTAAAGTCAACATGAAATACCATTCACAGCCCATTTTACTTCCATAATGTAATGTGTTTTATGAGAAAAACATTCTGTAGCAGAATGGATCAGGACCTAAATGCAAATGTCATGCTCTAGAGAGCTAATCTTAACATTTGTGACCCTGGATAAAAAAAAAAAACAGTCACAAGTCGCACGGGGATATTTGTGGCAATAGCCAACAATACATTGTATGGGTCAAAATTATAGATTTTTCTTTTATGCCAAAAATCATTAGGATATTAAGTAAATATCATATTCCATGAAGATATTTTTTAAATTTCCTATCGTAAATATATAAAACGTTTATATTTGTGAGAGAATGCAGCACAGTCGCGAACATAAATGGATAACTTTAAAGGCGATTTTCTCAGTCCACACAAGACAAGGGGAACACAAGACAGGAATTATGACACTTAGATTCCAGATTTTCAAATAATTGTATCTTGACCAAATATTGTACCCTGGAAATCCAGAGTTCTCACGAGAGCACAAGTTGAATTTGCTCAGCGAGTTTACTCTGGTGTCGAGTAATGATGCTCATTAAATATGCACCATTAAATGGCTGCACCAATCACATCAGGTTATCTGATATAGGCAGGCCAGAGGTGAGCTAAACAGATGACGACAGTGCTGTGACGTCGAAGTCATTAGTAAACATGGCAAGATGGCTATGGATGAACACCAGTTGTTTGAAACGGCTTTGGCCGCTACAATGAATGAGTTAGACTTGGCTTTTTATCTAAAAGAGGAACAGAAGCCGACGCTCAAATCGTTCCTTTGCAAGAAGGGCGTTTTTGCTGTTTTGTCAATGGTATACAGTAAGAGTCTAATCCACCAGTTAGCTCCGCTGGTAGCTAAGCATATGGGGCTTGTTGTGATTGGTCGTAGTGTTATCCAATTGCGTACAGTGAGATTTTCAAATGCATGCTTGGTGCCGCCCCTCGAGCTGGGGTGCGTTTCCCGAAAGCATCGTTGGGCAACTATGGTCGCAAGTTCATCGCAATGTCCATTGAACTCTATTGGTAACGACGGAACTTGCGACCATAGTTGGCCAACGATGCTTTCGGGAAACGCACCCCTGGCCGATTTTCATTAGTCGATGTCAGACCATTAATCTTTCAGATATAGGTCTGGATTTTCAGGCTACAAATATTGTACTATCCTAACAAACCATACATCAATGGAAAGCTTATTTATTCAGCTTTCAGATGATTTATAAATCTCAATTTTAAAAAATGTACCCATGTTTTGTGGTCCAGGGTCACATATTTCAATGGAAAATAAATATTTTCATTACTTTTTCAGTATTTGCTAAGATTTTAGAAAGGTTGCATTACATATACCCTAAAACTTAGATATACCTATTAAATCAGATGAAAAGGAAAGTCATTTCAGAGCATTACAAAGATTGCCATGGAATAGCGTTGATGATGAATGGTGCACATTAAGACCAGGAATGTGTATTATTAAGAAACTCACAGTAATAATAAATTTTGAACTCACATTGACTTTAAACTGTTGAAATGTCATCCTATAAAACTAGAACAAAACTAGCACAAACAGATAAATTACCAGTCTTTTTTAGACTGACTTGGTGGCATTATTGACAGCTATGCCGTGTGCTAAATATACAGAGTCATTTGGATTTGATTAGCAATCCGGCTGTTGGCTTGTGCTCTTAGCAACATGCAGTGGTCTTTGACACAGAAAGACTTCTGGAATTTGTAAAGCCTGGCTATTCATAGAAGATTATCATCACTCCAAAAATACAAGGCTTCCCAGACTCTTGCTTCTGGTCCTATCTCATAAACAACACCTGCATGCAATTTTTGGATCTATATCACCATTTTGTCTAGATAGTTTTTAATAGCTATTTATAAAACACATTTTTGCAGATAAATTATTATTCATTATCAGTTGTTGGAAGAGTTCCAAGTTGATTTTAGCATGCTTTCATTAGCAAATGTGTCCTTTTCTATACATCTTGGCTTTGTATTTGCTGAAATGACATGCAGAACATGCAGTTTCCTCAATCATCTTCATTCATCCAAGCATTTTTGACTTGAAGAATCACAGTGTTTTTAAAGGAGACTCACCGGCTGTCTGTTGCAGCTGAATGCCACTGACCACAATGACCGTCCTGGACTGGACAGCAGTGACATGCGGCACAGCTGACAGCCCCCGTTACCCTGAAATATCCCCCTTTACCCCTCCCCCTTAGCCCAGTTTCACTTTTACACCGTAGACTACATGGGATCTCTTCTAGCCTCAGGAAATATTAACCATTCACTGTCCGTAGTTTTTTTTTTTTTTGTCTTGTTTAGCAATTAGGGTAGAGTGGGTGAAAGGACCATAAAATTTAAAACACATTAAGTCCAAATATTTTTATTCAACCACCTAGTTAGATTACATTTGATGGAATAACAAAAGATGTGTTATTCAGACCATGGCAACTACAGTAATTATGAAAGTGGGAAGCGATGCCTCCTGGGGGTGTTTTACCCCACAGACTGGGTTTGAAAAAAATTGTCATTCTAAAAATATAATTATACTTTCCTTAAATAACACGTACTCCCTCACTACAGGCCTTACTCTTTTCATCTAAAACTGTGATGTTCTGCAAAACAACAAGCTTTAAAACAAAACAAAAATCAGTTCCCTTTCGTTGTCACTCCGAGTTACGTCGGATGACGACGAATGGGGTTTCGCTTAGAAATCCTATCACCTTCGAGTATATAAAACGAGCCAATGGCAAAGAAATGCCATGGGTCTGCGGAATTTGCATAGCGTAACTCCGCCCCACCCTGGGGGTATATAAGGAAGTGCGCTGCCAAGTTCAGTACTTCACTCCACAAGCCTTCTGAGTGTCATCTCAAATCTCTTCGAGACGAGCGGCTCTTCAGTGTGTTGGTGTGATGGCGTGTTCCAGCGAGATCGCATTTCCTGCTGCTGATTTGTGCAGTAATCTGCCGACAGTGAGTGTGTTTCTCCCTGGGCGCTTCAGCACTCTGCTGAGCTTTTCCACTCTCTAAAAGAGCTGCACGCGGCACGTCTTTTTCAAGACGGTTCGCCCGTGTATTTTCTATTTCCTGTGTGTGTGTGCGTGTTTCATCTGCCTAACAGTCGCGAGCGCTGTTTTGCGTGCTGGGCTTAAATCACGCTCGGCAGCGCTCGTTGATGAGTCATGTTTTCATTGCGGGAACATGACCACCGCGATGTTTATAGATCGAGACTCAATGATCTCCATGTGAGTAGAGTCCCCTCTGCCACACCCCAATTTATCTCTTTCTCGAGAAGGGATACTTTGGCTGGTGGCCAGGGTGATCTAAGGGTTCGGTGTGGCACAACAACCGACGAGTCAATTCCTCGGGCCACACCCCCCTCCACATCGCAAACCGTGGAGCTTCCGTGTGTGCCTGGTTTCTTTCGGGGACCCAGTGTTTCATTCGGGGCTCTGTAAGCTCCGCTGTAAGCTCTGTAAGCTGTAAGCTCCTCCCGGACGTGCATCAGGACGCCTGCGCTCCGCGAGAGTCCACGTGACTTTCGCGGCCCGCGGGTGTCCTCCGCCTTCGCTGCTTTCGATCGCATGGCGATCATGGTCTGTATGTTCCCTGTCACTATCGTGGCACGGTCATGCAGTGCTGTGTGTCGCCTGCGCCTTCGATGCAGTGCTGTCCCGGGAGTTCTGTCCGAACCGGCCGCAGTGGAACGCTAGTCCTTCCCTGGCCAACCCTGGCAGAACGCGGAAACTCTAACCACGCCCCTATGCTGGGATGCTATGCCTCCCATGCCCGGCCTGGTTGTTCTGCCACGCACACTGCTGACCTCGCTCAGGCGACATCAGTACCTGCGTGATCCTGGGTCAGGTGATGTCCACTAGTGTGGTCCAGACATGGGCTTAGCCAGGTTGATGTGGGGGTGTCTGAGAGTTCATATTCTAAGCTCCCCCATGTCCCGGGCTGGGCTCTTTGGCGGTGTGGCTTCGACCACCTGAAGTAGACTCGGGTCCTGCACCGATGGTCATCCATCCGTGCGGTCTCCTTAGTCTGCTTCCCGCCAAGGCCCTGCCAAGGGTGGCACCGCCTGTCTCCCGCCCTGTGCCCCGCTAAACGCCAGGCCAAGCGGCGCTCCTGAGACGGGCTGCTCAGAGATGGCGTTGAGTTCTTCCCAGGAGACGGTAGCAGGGCCGCTCCTTCCCCCGGTGGAGGGCCGGGGGAGAATCCTTGGTTTTTCCCACCCCGCTGCTCGTCCAACGACGAGCAGCACCCTAAGGGGGTTAAAGAAAGAACTCACTTCCCCATCTCTGAGTACACAGAGTGCGCGGATGACAGTGCGCGTCGCTCACGAGCCTCGCCACTCTCGTCCCCCTCTGTCGCCAGTTCCCTGCCAGAGCACGCCCCAGTGGGACGCTGGTCCTCCCCTGGCCTCCTCTGGCAGGACGCGGCTAATGACCGTGCCCCCGCACCGGGCCGCTATGCCACCCACGCCTGGGCCGGTCATTCCGCCTCGCTGCACCACCGAGGGTACGTCTGTGGTCCATATGACCCCGCTGGTACAGTCAAGTCAAGTCAAGTCATCTTCATTTATATAGCGCTTTTAACAATGTAGATTGTCTCAAAGCAGCTTTACAGAGACAAGCGTATAATTTAAGGTAACAGAATGTTTCGGCTTTACAGCAGAGTTAAGTTATTTCCATCTAAAGTTAGTTTTAATTAATTTGCTTCCGTCGCAATGATCATTTGTTATTAAATTAGGGGCCGCTAAGACGACACCATTCCCTCTACACAGACTTTAAACGCGAACCTGTGAGAAACGCTGATGGCGTTCACATGCGCATTAAGAATGGGTTCTATAGTTATGTGCGTTTGAATATACGCTGGTTTGGAATTCCCTACAAGCCAAGCCTAAACAAAATACTTGTCTTTCCTTATAAATTTTGATAAGGAATTTTATTTTTTTTGTTGCTTTGGGGTAGGACCGCGAGATGAATTTTCCCGACAAACGCCTTATCTGTAGAGTGGTAGTGGGATCCTCCATAGGGAGAGACTAGTTGGCACTTCAGCACTGCGTTGTCATCGGTCCAGGCGAAGGTCCTTCGTCAGATCTGGATACGGCCTGGATACGGCCTCTAACCAGGCTTCCTGGACAGTTCCTGGAAGCCTGGTTAGAGCTTCCCAGGCTGTCCCGCTGGGTCGCAAGGACCATCAGGCTCGGCTACGCGATTCAGTTCGCGCGGTCTCCTCCCCGCCTCAGGGGAGAACGCTTCACTATGGTCGGAGGCAATGCCCTGGTTATGAGAGCGGAGGTCGCTACCTTACTGGCAAAGGGTGTGATCGAGACTGTCCCTCCAGCCAAAATGAGGTCCGGTTTTTTACAGCCCTTACTTCATTGTACCGAAGAAATCCGGTGGGTTACGGCCAATCCTCGACTTGCGCGTCTTGAACCGCTCCCTTCACAGGATGCCGTTCAAGATGCTCACGGCCAAGCGCATTTTCGAGTGCATACGGCCGCAGGATTGGTTTGCAGCGATCGACCTGAAGGACGCCTACTTTCATGTCTCCATTCTTCCTCGACACAGACCGTTTCTACGGTTTGCTTTCGAGGGGCAGGCATACCAGTACGCGGCTCTCCCTTTCGGGCTAGCCCTGTCTCTTCGCGTCTTCACAAAGGTCGTCGAGGCAGCCCTTGTTCCCCTTCGGGAACACGGGGTTCGCATCCTGAACTATCTCGACGACTGGCTGATCCTAGCTCACTCTCGAGACCAGGTTTGCGAACACAGGGACCTTGTGCTCCGGCACCTAGCTCGTCTGGGCCTTCGGGTCAACTGGGAGAAGAGCAAACTCTGCCCCGTGCAGAGGATCTCTTTTCTCGGTATGGAGATAGACTCGGTCGCCATGTGCGCGCAGCTTACGAGCGAGCGCGCGCAGTCACTGCTGACTTGCCTTCGTCAGTTCGAGGGCAAGAGTGTGGTTCCACTGAAACTATTTCAGAGGCTCCTGGGGCATATGGCATCCGCAGCCGCAGTCACGCCGCTCGGGTTGCTTCATATGAGACCACTTCAGCTTGGCTTCGCGATCGAGTCCCGAGGTGGGCTTGGCATCACGGCACGCTCCAAGTCCCAGTGACTCCGCCCTGCCGTCAGACCTTCACCCCGTGGTCGAACCTCAGTTTTCTTCGGGCCGGAGTGCGCTTGGAACGAGTTTCCGGGCATGTTGTTGTATCAACAGATGCCTCCACCACGGGCTGGGGCGCCATGTGCAATGGACGTGCTGCCGCGGGCTCCTGGACAGGACCCCAGCGCCTTTGGCATGTCAATTGCCTCGAGTTGTTGGCTGTACGTCTTGCCCTGCACCGCTTCCATGTGTTGCTCAGGGGTCAAGGCAGAAGAGGCAGGTTTGAGTACCCTACCACCAGCGGTGGTGGCTACCGTCACTTCCACTAGAGCATCGTCCACGAGACATGCCTATGCATTGAAGTGAAACCTCTTCGTCAACTGGTGTTCTTCTAAAAATCTAGAACCCACGAAATGCCCCATCAGTGTCGTGCTTTCCTTCCTGCAAGAAGGGTTGGAGCGAAGGCTGTCTCCCTCCACCCTGAAAGTGTATGTTGCCGCTATTGCCGCACATCACGACGCAGTTGATGGTAAGTCCTTAGGAAAGCACGACCTGATCGTCAGGTTCCTGAGGGGAGCTCAGGAAATAGTTTCAGTTCCAGGAGACTGAATCCTCCTCGTCCTCCCCTCGTACCCTCTTGGGACCTCTCAGTGGTTTTAACTGCCCTGCAGAGTGCTCCCTTTGAGCCTCTGCAATCAGTGGAGCTTAAGTTCCTGTCAATGAAGACAGCGCTCCTGGTTGCATTGGCCTCCATCAAGAGGGTAGGGGACCTGCAGGCATTTTCGGTTGACGAAGCGTGCCTGGAATTCGGACCGGCTAACTCTCACGTGATCCTGAGACCCCGGCCTGGATATGTGCCCAAGGTTCCCACCACACCCTTTCGCCAGTTGGTGAACCTGCAAGCGCTGCCTTTGGAGGAGGCAGACCCAGCCTTGGCACTGCTCTGTCCAGTACGCGCACTCCGTGCTTACGTTGACAGGACGCAGTGTTTCAGGACCTCAGACCAGCTATTTGTCTGCCATGGTGGGAAGCTGAAGGGAAAGGCTCTCTCCAAGCAAAGGTTGTCTCAGTGGATAGTGGACACCATTGCTTTGGCATACCAGCAGCAAGGTCGACCATGCCCCCTTGGTGTGACGGCCCACTCCACCTGGAGTGTGGCATCCTCTTGGGCTCTAGCGCATGGCGCCTCGCTAACAGACATCTGCAGAGCTGCAGGCTGGGCGACACCTAACACATTCGCGAGAATCTATAATCTCCGAGTGGAGCCAGTTTCTTCTCATGTACTTGCTTCAACTAGCCGGTAAGAGATTCTGCTCAGGTGTCTTCGCTTGCTCGCCATTCCTCTCCACGGACGGGATACGTGCGATATTTTCCTCAGGTGAGCCTGATAAGCCCTGAGTCTCCTCCAGCACTGACGACGTCAACGCCAGAGTTATGCCACCGGCAGCTTTCGCGCCTGGCTAGGTGCCTCCATGTGCATGGTTCCCCTCGGGGCAACCCCCACATGTGTATTCCACTGTAAGCCTCTTTGAGCATGTGTCTTTCCCTTGGCAAGCCACCTTGCCACCCCTGGGGTTGAAATATTCCACCTGCGGCTGGACACCCCAGTGTTATTCCGTATGCAGCCCTTCGGGGTCATATGTGTATTCCAAGTCCCCCCCTTCGGGTTGGGCATGATTGCATATTTCCACTGGATATGCTTCCCAGTGTACCTCGGTATTCCTGTGTTAAGTAGGACTCCTTCGTCCGTGCTAGTCTCACGACAGGGAGCTCAGACTTCCGCAGGGCACTGGAAGACAGTCGAGAGGTGGCGTGATTACACTGGGAACCCCATTCGTCGTCATCCGACGTAACTCGGAGTGACAACGAAAGGGAACGTCTCGGTTACGTATGTAACCCTCGTTCCCTGAGTAGGGAACGGAGACGTTACGTCTCCCTGCCACTTCCGCTGTATCGCTGGAACGCCTGAGTTCAGTCTCTGCTCCTCAGCGAAGACATATCTGCATGTTGCCAGCGCACTTCCTTATATACCCCCAGGGTGGGGCGGAGTTACGCTATGCAAATTCCGCAGACCCATGGCATTTCTTTGCCATTGGCTCGTTTTATATAGTCGAAGGTGATAGGATTTCTAAGCGAAACCCCATTCGTCGTCATCTGACGTAACGTCTCCGTTCCCTACTCAGGGAACGAGGGTTACATACGTAACCGAGACGTTTTCTTAGGTAGGTACATCACCAGTGTAAGCTTCATAGTGAATACTTCTACATCACTCTGATTCACAAAGTGAATGTATAACTACTATCTATTAGTTAATGACATGACAAATTAATGTTATTAATTAATTTTATTCAAAAGTTCTGGAAAACTCATAGAAAACTTGTATCCAAACATTATGACACCCCGTTATAAAGATTAACACAGGAAAATACAAGTGATCTGATCTATAAAGTTGATATATTCTCCATTTAGCTTATGTAAATTGTAATATTATCCAGTAACATTTTAAAGTAAAACAAATCTAGATGTATAAACATTTGGGATATAATCTGGATTGTAGCAAGTTATTACAATTAATAACTATTCAAAAGTGTAATGGTCACATAGACATTGAACCAAACATGAACCTAAGAACAGTTTGGGGTAAGTTTTTTTTTTTTTTTTTTTTTTTTAATGTTTTTCATGTTTTGAAGTTTCTAATGCTCACCAAGATGCATTGATTTGATGAAAAATACAGTAAAAACTTTAATATTGTGAAATAATATTACATTTAAACCATTTTTTATTTTAATATATATTTTAAAGTGTAATTTATTCCTGTGATGTCAAAATCAAAATCATTACTCCAGTCTTCAGTGTCACATGATTCTTCAGAAATCATTCTAATATGCTAAATTGTTGCTCAAGAAACATTTTTTATTATCAATGAAGAAACTTCAAATTTTTGTGGAAACTGTTTTTTTTTTGGAAGCGTTCAAAATAACTGCATTTATTTGAAATATAAATCTTTTTGTAACAAAGTATTTACTTTATCTTTTGGTTTACTTGAATGTGTCCTTGAGGAATAAGACTTAATTTCTTGTTTACTGACCTGAAACATTTGAAGTATATTTAGTAGTATTTTTGTTTTTTGTAACTTTTTGTTTTTATGCATCTTTGAAAGTAACGTACAGTCTTTTTACAAAAAATATCACACTCCACTGCCTAAATTTACAAAGTGAACTCTTATAAAAAAAAAATGTAAAAAAAGTGTATTATTTGTCCAGGAAAGTCTTCATTCTTGTGAAAATCAGCAATGTATTCTGTCCAACCCTGAAACCCATGATAAAGGCCCTGAAGTGAGTATGCTGTCTCAGCTGTGTTTGATGGCGGTGATGACCAGTGCTTCTGGGTTCTTTCCGTCCTGGTTGATGCAAGGGCTGAAGATAGGGTAGACACTCTCAGTGAAAGCATCGCTAAACGTGTAGAGATGAGAGCGCATCTTCACGTCATAGAAGGACACCTGGCCAGCTTCATAGTCCAGAAAGATGCCCAACTTCTGAGGCAGAGTGGTGATATGGAGTGGAACTCTGTGCCCAGCAAGGGCTTTCACTTCTCCGTTTTTCAGCCATAAACACCAGAAGCCACCCTCTGGACTGAGACGGATCTCTCCTTTGCGTCGTGCCGACCCCCGGGCTACTCCTACGGTCCAGGCTGTCTTATGTCCCATGTCTACCTCCCAGTAGTGTCTTCCGGTGGAAAGACCCTCGCGTGCCAGGACAAACAGTGCTGGGCTAAAGCGTCGCGGCGTGTCGGAATGCGTGGAGCTCTTGCGCTGCTCTTCATAGTGCACCTGCTTTCCATCCTCGGAAAGACAAAGATCACGCTGAGCTGTGGCAGGATCCAAGATCACCTCACCTACAGAGAAAACCAAAATCATGTGTGTTGAACACAAAAATAGACACACAGAAGTGTTTCAGTTGATTTGATTCAGCTATAGATCCACAAATACATGAATGAAAAAACATGTTTTTCAACTCTCATGTTCTTCAAAGTTCTTTAACCCTTCGATGCATACCTCGGGTTTTTAGTGACCTGGGTATCATTCACTACCCTCCTCCTCATTCATTTTTTTTATTATATATATATATTATATATATATATAATAAAATATAATATATTATATATATTATAAAATATAATATAATATATTATTATTATTATTATTATTTTTTATTTTTTTTTGTGTGTGTGTGTGTGTGTGTGTGTGTGTGTGTGTGTGTGTGTGTGTGTGTAACAATGTAAGTATATATTTTTTTCTGCACAACAATAATTGAATCTTAGATGATTGAATAATTGCATTTCACCTTTATTCCACAAGGTGGCAATGTCTGATACACAATGATGAAGTGACGTTTCACTCATACTTACCACAGGAAGCAAACAAAAGAACAGGAAAACTTGAAATGGATCAGTGTAGTGTTGTCAAAAGACCCGGTACTTCGGAACCAAGTCCGTACTAATTTTTTTTAAACGTCACGGTACCAGGTTTTCTCAAACCCGGTACTTGATGCGCGTGCATGCCTGAAGCGTGTGCAGTTGCGTGCAAAAGCACTGAGAGATGGCGGTGCTGCTGATGTGGTGCTGATGTTTTTGCGCATGCAGATTCGTTATTTCAAATGGCGCGCGGCAAGCACGCTCATAATAGAAGCGGCACGCTCGTTTTTCCATGCGCGCCTATGTTCATGGATGCATAGCAACGACACGGGACGAACAAGCGCTTGTGGAAAGGAGAAAGCGGTGCGAACTGCGCTCTCCATGATGACGAGGAAGTATTAGCAAAGAATTAATTGATTTCTAGCCCTTGCATTAGCTTTACTACTAGATATATTTATGGAGATGAGAAATAAAAAGCCGTCATTAATATCAGTCCGTCAGAAAAGCAGTTATAGTCTTATTCTTGGCTGGATAACTTGTATAAAAATGTATTTTTAAATTAACCCCTAAAGGAGAATAATTGCGACAGTATATAACTATTGTTTATTGTTAGGTCATTTTATCTAATGTTATCTAACAAATGGAATCTTATTGTAAAGTGTTTTTAATACTAGTTTCCATCTTTGTAACTGTGATATACACTTTAATATAATTATGTAAATGTAAACTAAATTAAGCTTTGGTACCGAAATTGGTACCGAGAACTGTGGATTTTCACTGGTATTGGTACCGAATACTGAAATTTTGGTACCGTGACAACACTAGATCAGTGAATTACTGCAGAGCAAGTACTAAACAGAATCAAATATCAGTATCACTGTCACTTGTATGGTGGATCTGGTGAAGAAGCTGATCAAAATATTGCTTTTGAAGATGTTGAAAATGATAGTTTTGAGATTATGCTTGAGATCGCAAATTTGAGACAGATGCTAAATGTACTGGGAAAAGAGCTCTCAAAAGGTAAAAAAAATAAAAATAAATGTTTTATTTTAATCTTATGTAATTGTTACTCTAATACCAGGAGACTTTTATAATATCACGACAGGTAGAGATCCATCCGTGCTAGATATAGATCCGGGTCGCTAAAGACCCGATTATGTAACAATGAATGGCAACACTTTCATGCATTTAAGGGTTAATTAGTTTTTGCCCAGAAAAATAATAAAATCATTGAATCTTTATTTCTCTTGCCTCTTATTTACATCTAGCCAGATTATTTCATCAACATCACAGCATAGCCTATATTTTTACGTGTCCAAAGATCCATCCTTGTCATACTTGTGGCTCAACTTCTCCACAGGCCTTGCTTGAAGAAGAGTTACTTGGTTGTAAGGGTTGCAAACGATTATAGGGTACAATGGGGCTAAAGGCACACCGTGATAAAAGGCGCCTTTGATTTTTATTTTCCTCTAAACCACTAGATGGCACAAACACTTTACTTTTTTTTTTTTTTTGGCTGATCCTTGATGTGATCGCGGGTGTCATTTGTTGACATGACATGGTTAGGTTCAGATAGTAAATATCATAATATTATTAATATTAGGAAAGAATAATATTAAGTTGTGTGTCCATCTTAGAGATAATCACCATATTTATAATTAAACCATCATATTTAAAATGAATCATATCATATAATAAAATATAATTTATTGTTACTACTGTAAATCTATATTAAATTACTATGGGATCTCCTTCAATACTTTCAGAATCTTTAGGCTACTTTTTAAAATAATTGTATTTCTGTATTTTTAAAATATATATATTTTTTATTAACACATTTTAATCATTTTTATTTTTAAATTAATTTTTTATTTTTTTTATTTTTTATTTTATTTATCAAAATAAAATAACTTTTATTTATATAAAATAAAAGTAACTTTTATTTATCAAAATAAACAGAAAATAGTACAAACTTTGCTAAAGTGATTGTTTTGAACAAGTATTAACTTAGACATTATTAAAACATTATTTTATCTAAAATATTTGTAACAATACTTTTTGGCCCATACTGTCACATTTCACTTACATTCTTCCAGGGTAAATCAAGAATAAAAAGTATTCTAAAAAAATGTTCTAAGCAGCCATGTGCACAAGGTTAGTCGTTTGCATAGGCTGTTTATCAATAGCCTATGCGCTCTAAAGCGATCTTCTTTCGTTCTCGTTCTACGTCTGTGTTACTCAAAGCATACTGCAGGGGGGGTCGCTACAGTATGGAAGCATATGGGTAGCAATATTCAATTTGAAATTTAATATGCAAAATGACAATGCATTTCTGTATTTAAATTTACATTTTCCATTACATTTGTGCAATGTTTGGTGCAAAATTAAATGAAAATTCAATTATATAATTTACATTTGCCATTTTATACACTAGTTTTAATATGTAAATTGAATACATATTTTAACGCTTTATAAGCTGCAAAATTAAAATGAAAATGTATTACAAAAATTATTAGATATGTTTAACGTTCAAGCAAAAACTGTAGCAAAATTATAATTTAAATGTTATTTTTCTTAATTGCATTTACACTCACAGTTAATACACTTGCGATTACATTTCCATTAAGTGTCCCGCAAAGAATGTAGCAAAATTCAATGTGCAATTTGAAAGTGCATTCTGAGCCGATCACGTGCCCGTCCCATCCCGCCCAGTCAATCACTGCATCAAGGCGGGGCTCGGCAACAGGTAAAAACAGGCTATGTTACATATTTTGAGTTGTTTGAAGCAAAACATCAACATGGCGGCGGCAGAGATGATACGAGCATTAAATTCACTGGCAGAAGAATTGGAGCGTGAACAGAGAAATGGTAGTATGTTTCCGAAGATTATTATTACACGTCTGCAGGTGATAGAAACAGTATTTGGAACGTCTGGGAGAATGTTCTGCCTTATCAGGCGTCGACACCCGTTTGGTTGTAACATTATCCTGCGCTGTGTTTTGGGTGTTTGAGCCCCTGCCCTTTTTCTAAATTAATCAAAAGTGCCCCTCTCAAACAAATATCAATGATAATATTGTGGTCAAAAAAACAAAATGCATTTGATTATAATTACCATGAAAATGTGTACAAAACTAAAGTAGCCTAAATTCACGTTTATTTTTACGTATCTGTCAGTCTGAGGTGTCGTTGCCATAACGCGTTGCTATGGGTTGCGTCATTTGCGTGTCTTGCTCATCTTGCTTCGGACTTGACTGAAGTGGTGAGTCTCCGTTTTCGAGGGTCTACAACCCCGGAGGCGATATTTTTTTCCCCAGGATGGTAGGGGAAGACTCATGAATATTCATTAGGGAAGTCATCCCTGATTGGTCTGATGACCTACCCCCAACCCCACTCCTAAACCTAACCGTCACTGGGGGTCTGATGACCTACCCCTAACCCCACCCCTAAACCTACCCGTCACTGGGGTTAAGACCAATCAGGGATGACTTCCCTAATGAATATTCATGAGTCTTCCCCTACCATCCTGGAAAAAAAATATATCGCACCCCGGAGTAGTGTGTGTGGACGGCAGGCGTAACCGTAGCTAAAGTTATGCGTTTTAAAACGAAAATGCATTAGTGTAAACGTATTCCAAAGTCTGCTCGGGAACCGATGTTCTTGAGCCAAATATGGTTCTTTCAGTGAGTATATGGCTTGACGGCAGGAAAAAAAAAAAAAACCTAAACAATTTTTAACCTTTTTTTTTTTTTCAATAATCAAAGGTAGTGTGTTGATTCAATTAAAAATCCACATATTAAATATTTTAAAATATTTCATAATTCATTGATGCCTGTTTTTCATGTATAATACACTGACCAATCATCATCTGGCACAACAAGTTCAAATTTCATTGGACATTGTGAAGTGTAAGTCCTTTGAAAATGACATGGACAGACGAATTTAGGCTACATTTATGAAGCGATCTGAATCTGCGTCGTTGAAACAATGGATGTTAATTGACTACAAAGCACTGCACAAAACCAGCACCAAAAGTCGCATTAATGGTAAGTAGAATTCAAGTCACTTGTATTTAGTCTGTGTATGTTGATACACCGTTTACAATTGATCAAACTACCATTGTTGGTTAAATGAAGCCCAGCCTACCTACAGTCCTATTATGTGAAGTGTCTGACAAAAACGCCAATGGGTGACGTGAAAGGACATTATTATTTTAACATTTTTGATAATTATGCAGCAATAGTAGGCTAATAGTAAGTACATTACCAGTCATAAATTTGGACACATTACTATTTTTTTTTTTTTAAATACAGAAAAAATTATAATTTTGTTAAAAATGATGGTTTTCTTTTTTAATATACTTTATGTGATGCAAAGCTGAATTTTCAGCATCATAAATCCAGTCTTCAGTGTCACATGATTCTTCAGAAATCATTCTAATATGCTGATTTATTTATCAATGTTGGAAACAGTTGTGCTGCTTAAAGCTACAATATGTAAGATTTTTGTAATAAAATATCCAAAAATCACTTGCACAGTGTGATATATTTCCTGCAGTTGTGTACTTACAATATCTCAAAAGTTCCCAAAGATTTTTAATTTCAGGGAAATAGCCTACCAATTTTAAATAATAGCTCCACGTCCGTGACTAACTTTGACTTGACAGAGACGCGCAAATGTAGAGGTGAGCAAATGTACATAAAAGTAAAACTAATCAATGTTATATAGCTCAACATGATGAAATGTTAGAATATGATCAGTATGTTATTCTAATGTTGATCTAGCTTACTGCTAGTCTCATACAGATAAACTAACACATAGAATAACATTAGGCTATAACTTTCAACACACTCAAATGCAGTTTAGTGTGATAGTGTAGACCAAGTGAATCAGCGCTGCGTTACCTCACATGTTTCATAAACTGTCTAATAAACTGACCTGTGTGAGTATTATTCAGCACTTGTGGGTAAGTTAGTTCGGTAGAATGAAATGCCCTTATTCCTTTACATCCGCGGGACTCGTGTGTGGCGCTGATATCTGTCTCTCGTTAGCAATCGCGACCTGCTTCATAACACAGTCATGTTAAAAACATCAGTGTATTCACTCATCCATAAACATTATTAGATCCTTCAGCATGATGGCAAGTTCCATAATTCCGCTTATGCATCATCAACATACACCTTTGTTATTGTAAGAGGTTAAGCGACCCCTTGGCAGCGCAAAAAATTACATATTGTAGCTTTAATGTTTTTTTAGGGATGCACCGAAACCCTACGGTACCCGAACGGTACCAGTATCGGCATCGGCCCGATACTGAGCTCATGTAGTGGTACTAGTAAAAATGCTCCGATACCAGGCAGCGTGTAAACAGTGTTTGTGTGCAGACACAAGAAACACTGACAACAGAGGGTCTAATGGGGATAAAAAAGAGAGAGCACTTCTGTTGAATGCTTTTGATTGCTGATCTTTCACTCAGCATGTGTAATTTTGATTAAAACTAAATCATATATGTAAGTAAAACATGAACTGTTACCTGATTTATGAATAATGGGTGGTTCCCTTCATTATTACAGGACGTTTGCAGGTCAAGAAGTTTCATGAACGAAACATCCAAAGCGACCACTCCGAAAACCAACATCTTGATAGACAGCACGCGAATACTGAATTTAATTGTCTTTCACGTCTTGCTCTTGTACGGACGAATTCACACAAGTTTATGTAAAAACGCCTGTCTTGGCAAGTATCCCAGTAAACAAAGTCGGTTAAATCTCAAGTGAACGTAGACAGTATATTCAAATGGGGTCCGTGTGTTCGGTCTTAAAGGGGCAGCAGTTTAATAAACCTGCTGGTGCGTTTTAATGTTAATCAAACAATGGACAAATAAATTAATCACTGCTCTTGACTAAATAGGCTACCCTTTTCAACTTTACAAATAGATCCATCTATATTTCATTTATACAGTAAAGAATATGCAATGTTTTTTCACATTTGATTTCTTTATTAAAATTTCTGTACCTGTTAGATCTACCCAAAAAAACTCTAAAAACACTGTTTCTTTCATTTGTAGCTGTTACGTGCTAGTGTTTTCTTCCTTTCCCTTTTTGTCATTGGTTGCTGCCTTTTCTCCCCTCTGCTGTTGGTTTCTTCCTGTTTTCCCGCTCTCTGCTATCTTTAAGTTTAGGTGCTGCTATTGGTTGGAGACAGCCAATCATCGGCTATGGTTCTGGATTTAAGCCACTCTGGAGGACTGAAGAGGAGGAGCTTGGAGTGTTTGTTGGCTTGTGCTACTGTTGTTATTGTAGAGTACTGACTTTGTGGTGGTTCGCTTGCTTGTTCCTTTTCTTTATTGGATTGTGTTTGCTCACTCAGAGGACTCCTTACCTGTTCTACATTGTACCAGTCCGGAGAGAAGAGAAAAGGGAAGTATGTCACGTGACCTACATCTTGCATCCACGTAGCATAACAATTGTTAGACACATTAGGGAAGGAGCGTGTGCAATTGTGTAATTTTGGTTTGGTTAGTTAGTGAAGTTTTAGTTATGGCGTGTTAAGCGCTGAAGAACTCTTTATTTTCTGTTTTTGTTTTTAGTTAGTTTAGAGAGTGGGGATTATTAGTTAGAGTGTGTTTTGGTTTTGTTATTTGGTTTGTTTAGCACCGCTCAGTTTCTTTCTCTCTGTGACTTATTTCAATTATTATTTTTCAATTATTTTGCTTAAGTTGTATATAGCTGTAAATAAGTTTATTTGTTTCTTTACATTTATTTCAATTTGTTTGTATGGAAAATAAAGCGAACCACCTGTTTGCATTAATTTGTTGTCAGTGAGTCATTCGCCCACAATACCTCCCAGAGATTAAAACTTTAGGAAAGTGTTTAATTAGTTTTTTATTATGAACGTCTCCCTCATACCTCTAAGCCATCAGGGGACGTAACAGTAGCCTTTCTTTATTTTATTGTATATATTTGTGCTACATATGTGTAATTTGATTACTGACTGTTTACTTGTCTTTAATAATGTTTTAAATTCACATTAATTAGGCTGGTAGTTTTTGTAGTATCAAAATTGGCATAAAGAATTGATTTTTCACTGTTGTCTAAACATGCCACTGACCCAATCCTCAGCACTGAACCCTTCTGGAGCTGCTCTAAATATGTGATGTGCTATTAAATGAAAGATAAAATATGATAGAGCAATAGAATGAACAGTGAAAGTAACAGAAGCTCATACAATGCATTTTAGCAAGCTTAATTAAGCATGAAAATAACTGAAGGAAATATATATTTGATGAACAAATTAAGCCAACTATTATGATTTATATTCTTTTGGTTTATCTTCTAATACATTTAAAAATGAGAAATGCAGTGAAAATACAGGTATCGGTTTTCGGTACCGGTATCGGTGAGTACCAAAAATGGGAGTATCGGTATCGGACTCGTTCTGGAATCGGTATCGGTGGTATCGGTGCATACCTAGTTTTTTTTAAACCTGTGATACTTTTTTCAATATTCATTGACATTAAAAAGTAAAAAAGAACAGCATTTAATTAAAATAGAATGTTTTTACTATCTTTAGTCTTTAGTCTTTACTATCACTTCTTATCAATTTAACAAATCCTTGCTGAATAAAAGTATTAATTTATTTAAAAAAAAAAAAGTAAGAAAGAAAATGATTGACCCCAAACTTTTTAACGGTTGTGTATATTGGTAAAAAAGATTTCTACTTTAAATAAATGCTGTTCTTTTTTTTTTTTACTTTTTAAACTTAGAATCCTGAAAAAGTATCAAAGGTTATAAGTAGCCTATATTAAAATAGACAAATTTAAATTGTTGTAATATTTCACAATATTACTGTTTTTTCTGTATTTTTGATCAAATAAATGCAACCTTGATATGCCCCTTTTTACATTTGAGTCCCTGCCCCTGAGGAACACTATGCACGTCCCTGGTGCTCTTGATATCGAGGATGCGGCTTTTGTAGCTGTTGAGACGCCCTTCATTTTACACTGCAATGGATTTCATTGATTGCTCTAAACAAAACTGAATTAACTAGAAATGAGAGCATGACTTGTCTTGTTAGCTGGGTATAATGGGAACTGATATTGATCATGATAACCTGTAAAAACTTGTAAAGAAAATGTGAGCTCTTCTTGTTAATGAATAGTTCCTATTGTGCTGGTATGGTATTTCTGAGTGTTTTTAATGCATTGTTTTGCAGCTGTTGGAGTGTTATGGGTAGTAGCTTTCTGGACAAAAACCTTTTGATATTCTGATTTGGAGATATGGCTCGACTGCATATTCGTCAAAATAATACTGAAAAAAA
Organism: Scardinius erythrophthalmus; assembly: GCF_964197995.2. Taxonomy (NCBI): domain Eukaryota; kingdom Metazoa; phylum Chordata; class Actinopteri; order Cypriniformes; family Leuciscidae; genus Scardinius; species Scardinius erythrophthalmus. Next base: position 13,664,839 of record NC_138222.1, on the reverse strand, counting down.
AAACTTAAAATCTCATGCTTTTATAAATAGCACTTACTTGCGTAGTTTTGCAGCTTCCTGAGCTCTGCAAGGAAATAAACACTGCATGATTACAAAGATCATGTAAATTAACAGTTGATGAATGTTTAGGCTATAGTACAGTGCATGGAAGAACTAGACATGGTTCTTCACCTTTCCCATAAAGCTGTTTGACCTCTTGTTGGAATTTGTCAACCAGAGAGCAGACTGACTTCCTGATGGTGTTGAGGTACAGATCTGTGTTCACAGACACCACTGACCAATCAGATGGCTCCGGTGGAGGAGGGAGAGATGGAAGGAACTATGAGGAATGAAATAGTAGGTGAAATATTAGAGAAGACAGCTCAAATGCACACACTTGTTTGTGTCATGCTAGGGAAGAAAGAAAACAAATCAAAGACTTTTGAATGGTAGTGTATACTGACCTGTAGAAAGAGCACCCTGTCCTGTGTTTGAGCCAGTGCGTCCAGCTCGCTGCTCCTCTTCCTTAGTGTGCTGAGCTCATGCTCCAGGCCACTGGCGAGATCTCTGGCCTGCTGCTCCACTTGTTTCTGCCGCGCCGTGACGTGCTCCAGCAGCTCAGCCTGTGACTGCTCTAACAGCCGCTGCAACTCTGCGTAAACAGCCCAGCTCTCCTCGATCTCCTTCTGACTGTTCTCCTGAATGCAAACAGGATGCCATGTTTATGTATTATCATACAGCAATTAATTCTGATTGCATTTGACTGACTTTAACAAGCTACCACTCTCAAATAATCTACCAATTATTTACTAATCTTTAGCACGTTACTACTCTCAAATCAACCATACAGCCGTTCTGAAATCATACTCTCATTCACATTCACAAAGACGTGTTGCGTGAGCATTGACCTCAGTGATGCTGAAGTCAAAGTAAAGTATGTGGGACTGAGAGTGAGATTAGAGAGCTACAGCAAATGAAAAAGATGTTCAGTAAATAACACCATAAATGTTGCCGCTGTCTAGCCTGGGTGATAAAAAAGCATGTAAGCCACCCCCTGGCAGTACAAAGCCTCTCCATCACCAAGACTGCTGTCGTGCCCCAGAGGTGAACGGTGCAGGCTGTCCACTCAACAACCAAGCCCCAGCTATGGGTTAAATAGCTGGACAGATGAAGTTCAAAATCCCGTTCGGGCTTTCCTTTCTACAGGAGTGAACCCAAAAAGAAAATCTGAAGTGGAGCCCCAAAAGGTGGTATGGTGCAATTACTATTGCCGTACCGGCAGCTCCTACAGCCAAACTTATGTAAAATATAGTGCACTGCATAACTTTGGATCACACCAGTGCGGCCGAGAGGGGGGATCTTGATGTCTAGGCAGCTCAAGATCTCCATAAATTGCAGGTCTCTGCCCTGGAGAGGTTACTTCTGTACCGTTGAAAAGCAGTAAAACCAACATGGGAGGCAGCAACTACAGGTTGCCTCCGTCGGTAGGAGAGGTCATTATATTTCTCTGATCTTGGCGGCATCCAAGGTCTGGACACTGGCACCAACTTTGGTAATAACCAGGCTGCCATCAACAGTATGCTTGTTACTCGTAGCTTTCACAGTGCTGATTGCGACACTGACCATTCACTAGTGTGTAGCAAAGTTCGGCTATGACCCAAAAATATCCAACAGTGCAAGTTGGAGAGCTGCCCCCACATTAACATCGCTAGGGCAGCGCATACACATCTGCGTACAGCCTTCTGCATAAAAGAAGAAACGGCCCTTAAAAACAGCACTTCTACAACCATTGAAGAAAGCTGCCAATATTTGCAGGACAACATCCATGACACAGCCACAGCATTCCTGGGTAACAAGGAGAGAAACAGCCAAGACTGGTTTGAAACTCACACCTGCTAAAGTTGGAGGCTGTCATCGCTGCCAAACGAGAAGCCCTAATTCACTATAAAAAAATATCATCAAAGCACTGTACAATAACAAGTGTCGGCCAACAATGTGCTATCAGCAAGAGGCAAGACCTTGCTGATGGACCTTGGCAAGGACTCTCGAGAGCGATTGGGAGAAATGCATAAAGACACAGTCTGGGCCACGCATAGGCCATGGCGTCAGAGAGATGTAGAGGGGACATTGCGTTGTTTCCTGTGTAGCGAAGAGGTACACCTCTGCTTCGTAAAATGTTTCCCAAATCTGTTTCACTACCTCGGGGTGGAATTTCCATTGCCTGTGTGTCACAGCCTTTCTAGACAGTTATTCTGCTCCCAGTTCAGTTATTCTGTTTACGGTTAGTAATTTCTCTGCAATGAAAAGGTTATTAGTCGGTTATTGAAATGCCTTATTTTCAAAAATGTCAGTTAGTCAATTAATTAGTTTTTAAATAATTTGATTGTCTTTTTCTGCAAAACCAGCTAAGTCCTTGTGTGCTTAAAAAAAAAAGAAAAAAAAAACCTCTAAGTCTCTTGTCGTCGGTGGAATAGAGCTGTTCTTAATTGTAGGTTATGTCAGTTTCTATCAGAGTTATAGCAGCACATGGAACACTGTTGTGTTTACATGCTACTTGTGAAATTATTGCACTGTCATTGCCACTGTAATGATCTTCTTTGGCCTTAGAACGGGCAGAATTATGATTTTGATGACGTTTCCTTTTTAAAGTGACTGAACCTACCACAGGTTCATCCATTTCATCATATTCCTCCATCTTGTTTAGTTAAAAGTATCTTTAAACAGGATAAAAACTTGCCTCTCAACAATTGAAAGCTGGCTCATATTCATGCCATCATTCATCTTGAAAGCATATGCAATTCATGTCTTCTGGTTGGTTCTGTGAACTTGGGGCTTTTGCTGGCAAAGGGAAGTGGCGTTTAGAAGTTTCTACCAATTAACAGTTAGCCTATGTCTGAATGGGTTGAGACTGGGATCTAGCAGGATGGAAGCGAATGTATTTGATGAACGTACACTGTGCGGAGAGCATTCGCTCAATATCGTTATCTAATTTTTTGACGGAGGTGGCATTTAGCGGCTTTTGCATCTAAAGTCTTCAAATACACTTTATGGAATTAATCTCACTTTATTTACCAATGTTTTCACTGCTGACCTTCAATGATCAAATTCAACCATACAAATAACCACAAATGATCTGTAATTTTTATTTTGTATTTCTTTTTTATTTAATTTTAATTCTGAATATGCTTTAGGATGGCAGAGAAGCTGAAGTTTTATGCTATCTTTTGTATGGCATGAATTTATTTTTCATGCAGCCTGATGAAAATTTGTTTTGCTTTTTGTGTGAATAATAGGCCATTCCTCCAAGATTCAAACTTTGGGTAACACTTTAGTATTGGGAACACAAATTCACTATTAACTATGACTTTTGCCTCAATAAACTGCTAATTTATTGCTTATTAATAGTAATAAGGTCGTTTTTGTAGGCTTAAATTTAGGTATTGGGTAGGATTAAGGGATGTAGAATATGGTCATGCAGAATAAGGCATTAATATGCTTTATAAGTACTAATAAACAGCCAAGATCCAAGTAATATGCATGCTAATAAGCAACTAGTTAATAGCGAGAATTGAAAGCTAAAATAGTGTTACCAAATTTTCTAGCAATGCATCTTTGATTTTCTTGAACCAAAACTCAACCCTAACTCTCATGCTACAGGTGATATTTGCAGGGTCATCCATTCAGAAACACACACACACAGGACGGTGACTGATTTTGAGACCAGTATGGGGCAGAATTTTCCTTTTTTTTTTTTTTTTTTTTCTTTTTTTTTGTGTGGAAATGCACAGAACACTTTCAGGACAGAGACCAGAGAGGAGCCCTGACACAAACACATGCAGTATAACTCATGAGATTTCATGTTAACAGCAGCATGCAGAATGTCACTGGGTCTCATTCATGAAACATTCGTAAATATACAAGTAAATATGTGAGTGATTTGCACATAAAGAGACCTTCCCAAAAACTCTTCTCCTGATTCACAAATACTTTGTAAACGTCAGATGTGATAGTGAAATGTGTGTGTGTCGTAAATGGACGCGCATGCACGCTCATTCTCAATTACCATAAATCCCGCCCATTAAATCCGACTGACAACTATATGGGCATCATATTATGACACCAAACGAAGGATTTCAACATGTCTTCTCAAAAGCGAATGAAAAAGAGAAATTTCTCAGATGCAGAAATTGAAGTTTTATTATAAGAAGTTCATTCAAAACGCCACATTTTATTTTCAAGCGTACATAGTGGTAGCCTGGCAAGCCAGACCTACATCAAAATGTTGGGTCTGGCAACTCACCATAGACACGGCTCAATCCGAGGGACGGGATAAACGGCTGTCTTTCAAATTCCCTCTGCACACAATAGGACAGCGCTTCACCCAACCAGAGCGTTTTCCCAACAGCGGAGCTAGTTGATAGATTCAACTTTTGCCATATCTGGCTGGCAAAACTACGAACACATCTTCCTTTTTTTAAGAATGACTTAAGTGCTGTTCTATGCTCTTTTCTCAAAGAAAAACCTAACTCCAAGTCCTCCAGAGTCGTGGACAAAGCCGATTCGAAAGATGTTCGCCAGCAGCAGCAGCTCCGTCATTCTTTGTTTTCAAGTGGCAGCTGGCAGGTAACCGTCGCAACTCTGTCGTCATTATGTTAAGCCCGCCCCGCCTACTCTATACACGACGTGATTGGCCTGACCCAATTTAGGTTTTTGCAGCTCGAAAGTCAATGGAGAGTTGCTAGACTCCCCTGGCTGCAAAATACATTTTGCTGCCGCTAGGGTGCATCTAGATTTCTAGGCTAACATAGTGACGTATCAGGTCCTAAAAAAAGGAAGCCTGGCAGCATATGCAGTTAATGGAGTTACATCTGTTAATCGAACAGTCCCAGAAGTGAAAAGAAAATGGTTCAACATGAAGCTTGACTGCAACACTTGTGACTTGCGGACTTGTGTTCCGTTTGCAGATGCTATTACTGGCTCTCATAATAAAAGTAAAAAGAAAAACCGTATGTAATTACTATATATAATATTTTTTCAAAATGCTGTGTAAATATGTACCCGATTAAGGTGAATTAAAATGCAGCCTTATTAATGAGCAAAACGGTTGGATGTTAAACGCACTATTTACGTGTGGCTGGGAGCAGGTGTAGATTTCTTTCGTACCAACTAACATTTGGAAAATACGAACATTTAATGAATCTGAAAATTTACGCTAGAACCACTTTACACACGATTTACACAATTCGTTCTGCTCGTGTTTCATGAATGAGACCCACTGTGTGTTTTAACAGGACAGACCGGTTGAACCGCTTAAACTTATACAGAAGAACTGTGTTGTTTCACCACCAGTTCAGCTCATCTGCCATCATATAATACCAATCACCTATCTGCTCAGACATTTTTTATCTCTGTATAAAGTATTTACTGTAATGATTAAGGTTCTAATAAGTCTAATCTGAGTTATTTCTGCTTGCAGATATTTGTATTGTCTCTTTCTCTCTCTCTCCAACCAATGTAATTGGACCCATTTGTATTTTTAAATGTGACTCATGGTGGACCTGTGCTCTATTTACTAGTTTTACTAGTCATTGAACAAGCAAAACACTGGCATGCTAATATACTGTATATGTTACCGGCAAAGTGTGAAATCCCGGTATTGTATAGAATGCCTAGGCAATGTATAGAATGCCTGATGGTTTTTGGCAAAAATACATGACCGTCATGTATTTTTGCCAAAAACCATCATGCATTCTATACATTGCCTAGGCATTCTATACAATACCGGGATTTCACACTTTGCCGGTAACATATATACTGTTCCAGGACAGAAACCAGAGGAGCCGTGAGTTTTGTTTCATTTTATCCTGAAGTGCTTGTGTTGTTCAGCATTTGCTGGAAAGTTGTCTCAGTTAAAGAGGGGTGTGACAACATGCACAAATGTTTGCAGTGATCTTACTGGTTTTGTCAGATTTAACAAATGGTAAACAGATATTCTCAACAAAACAAGCTAAAGTAGAGGGAGTTACCAGCATGTGTCTGTACTGGGAATTTTCCAGTTGTTACTGTAGGTTACTGGATAAGGATTAAAAAAAAAAAAGAGCTAAGCATAACTGTAAAAAGTTGCCACAGCCTGTACCCTTACAGGGGACTGAGATTAAGGTGTAAAGATTGGTCTGCAGATGGAGGCACGAACACGAAAGGTTCCAATGTACAGTGCTGGTCAGAATTATTTGCCCCCTTGGTAAATATGATCAAAGATGGCTGTAAAAAATAAATCTGCATTGTTAATCCTTTTGATATTTTATTTTTAAAAATGGCAAAAATCTAACCTTTCATTGAAGTAAAATAATTGAAAGTGGGGGGGAAATCACATTATGAAATAAATATTTTCTCCAAAACACGTTGGGAACAATTATTTGCCCCCTTTTTATTAAATACTTTTTGAAACCTCCTTTTGCCAAGATAACAGCTCTGAGTCTTCTCCTATAATGCCTGATGAGTTTGGAGAACACCTGACAAGAGATCAGAGACCATTCCTCCATACAGAATCTCTCTAGATCCTTCAGATTCCCAGATCCATGTTGGCACTGCTTCTCTTCAGTTCAGCCCACTCATTTTCTATAGGGTTCAGGTCTGTGGACTGGGATGGCCTTTGCAGGATGTCCAGGACCTTTACATTAAAGGTAGGCCTACAGCAGAGTATTTCATTTTACACATGGGGATCTTTTTTATCCCTGTGTGCACCAAATGAAATTGGTTCATACAGGGATAAAAAAGTACCCCATGTGTAAAATGAAATCCCCCATACTGTATCTTTAATGTTGTGGGCCTAATTTTCTGCCAGAGGTCCTGGACATCTTGTTCAGATATATGGCATCATGGATTTGATCAAATACCAACAGATAAAACAATCAGAACCTGACAGCCTGTGCTAGAAATCTTATAATGGGCCATGTTTGGATCTTCCAACATGACAGTGATCCAAAAACAAACATCAATATCAAAACAAAATGGGTCACTGAGCACAAAACCAAGCATCTGCAATGGCCATCCCAGTCCCCAGACCTGAACCCTATAGAAAATGAGTGGGCTGAACTGAAGAGAAGCAGCGCCAACATGGATCTGGGAATCTGAAGGATCTGGAGAGATTCTGTATGGAGGAATGGTCTCTGATCTCTTGTCAGGTGTTCTCCAAACTCATCAGGCATTAATAGGAGAAGACTCAGAGCTGTTATCCTGGAAAAAGGAGGTTGCAAAAAGTTTTTTATAAAAGGGGGCAAATATTTTTTCCCAATGTGTTTTGGAGAAAAAAAATTTATTTCATAATATGAGATAATGAAATTACCCCCCCCCCCCCCCCACACACACACACACACTTTCAATTATTTTACTTCAATAAAAGGTTAGATTTTTTTTTATTATTTTTTATTATTTTTTTATTTTTTATAAAATATCAAAATGATAGGCTAAACAGTTCAGATTTATTTTTTACAGCCATCTTTGATCATATTTACCAAGGGGGCAAATAATTCTGACCAGCACTGTAGTTTAATAATATTCAACAAGGTATTTAATAAAGACTGCCAATGCAAGCACAACCATGCATAAACGAGACTGAACAATGAACATAAGAAAAGCAGGAACTTAAATAGTGCAGATAACAAGGTGATAATCAAACACAGTTGAACCAAACAAACTAATTATGATCAGTGTTGGGGTAGTTACTCAAAAAAAGTAATTAGTTACTAGTTACTAGTTACTTCTGTAAATTGTAATGAGATTACTTTACTAGTTACTGCATTTGAAAAGTAACTTCACTACTTATTACTTTACTTTCCCATTTCTTAATTTACCCTGTAGATACCGACAAACATCATAGCCCTATCATCACTTAGCCTGTCCAAATAGTGTTTATAAATGTAGTCTACAAAATGGCATGTAAAATATGAAAGAATAATATACATGTCTGCACAAAGAAATATGCCTCACTGTAAAATCCACAAACAACAGGATAAAGGACAAATGTCTGCGGTGGTAGACACATAATCAGGGCTGGACTGGGACAAAAAAAAAAAAATCGGCATTTTGGCCATAATAATAATAGCACACTAATATACATATATTGTAAAACAAAAGCACTGAAAAATAAAGGAAACTTTCATAATTAGTTTTGTACTAATTTCTATACTTGAAAGAGATATAAGCACATAATCTTTTATTTTGACGGAAAACATGGTTTACAAACGCGTCTCATTAAATTTATAGTAAATTACGGTAATCGTCAACTATGCAGATGTGGAAATAATGTATTACTGGGTAATGGGTTCCTACACTCATGACATTCCATACACAAAAGATAAATATATTTGAAATATATTTTCAGAGTATATTTTAGAATATATGCAAATATTTCAAATTGGCCCAATAAATATATTTCACACTTAACATCATATATTTTAGTTGTATTTCAGAATATATTTCAATGTATTTGGAATATATGCCACATATATTTTGACACTTTTGGGGATCCAAACAGAAAAAAAGTACATTGAAATATATTCTGAAATATAACAAAAATATATGATGTTAAGTGTGAAATATATTTATTGGGCCAATTTCAAATATTTGCATATATTCCAAAATATACTCTGAAAATATATTTCAAATATATTTATCTTTTGTGTATGGGATAGCCTAAGTGTTTTGAAAGTAACTGTTAGTTCTGCTTACCGCAGGCTCTACACTTTCTCATCTCTGTCCTGATCCTCCTCACTATCCTCATCATCAGCCACAGGAGCTGATGAAGGTCATGCTGCTGCAGAAAACATTTTGACACATTTTACAGCGTCTGCTTGAAGGGCCTGTGTCTATTTTTCACGCTATTTCTCTGCACATTCCTTGCGTTTCTTCTCCATCTCTCAGACTATTTTGACAGATACACACTGACACACGTGCACGCTCGATCAAAGCCCAAAGGGGGAGGTGTTTAAAGATGTGATTGGACCAGCCCAGTGTCAATCAAGAAAAGATCCAATGGGCCACGGTGTTTCATGGACCGGTCAGCTATCAGGAAAAAAAAAACAAACTGACACAGACTTTTTTAACTAATGCATTACACCGGCACGCACTTACTTAACCCAGCGCCACCAATTAAGCAAAACGAATGGGCCGCCGATGTACGAGTTTTATGGTCCGTTAAGAAGAAGAAAAAAAAATAAGAGATGTCGACCCAAAAGGCACGTCCGCCCACTGGGAATCTCCCGGTAGTCCCGATGGCCAGTAACTTGCTGCCTGGGCATACAAAGTACATTTCACGCGAATATTTTTGTCCTTTCGAGCAATAAACTGAAAGTGATGTGAATATTGCCACTGGCCGGACCCCCCTGTCTCCGTCTCCATTTCCCGCTCCCCTTCGCACCAGCAGCTACGTCACTCAAATCGATCTCTATGACAACGGTGCACGCGCGCGCACACACACATACACAGACAGACATGTACGCAGCACAAACAGATCAGAGCTTTACACGCAGGCAAAAATGGCTTGGGTAACGCAGGAAAGCGCGTTCCTATAGTCTAGTAAAGTAGTGTAGTTACCGATATTTTTAGTGTAATGCGTTACTTTATTTCGTTACCCAAAAAAGTAATATCGTTACTGTAATTCGTTACTTTGTAACTCGTTACCCCCAACACTGATTATGATGTGTGACCATGGAGACGGAAGACAGGTGGGAACTCAACCAAGGGAATACATGTGATTAATTAACAATCTGAGGTTACGTTTACACGACAACTATGCTTAAACGGAGAAGTTCTTCCTTTGAGTTTTCTGCATCCAGACGACACCATTGTTAAAATGATCCCCATTCACACGGATCCGCGAAAACGACTTCAAACCCTGTATTCTGCTGCCAGGCCATTAGATGGCGATGAAACACTGTAGATTGAACATGTAATACGCATGTGCATGATGTCATCGTCTTCAGAGATTCGCCTTTTTTCTTGTTTACACGTAGACCGTTTTCACAAACGTACACTTTGAAACCCGTTTTCAAAAGTTTGCATTTTCAGGCAACCAAAACACAGTTGTCGTGAAAATGAATGGCCAAACCGCATAAAAAGTTTTATGTTTTTAGCTGAAAATGGTGTCATGTAAACAGCCCATTAAAGTCCATACTGGGGCAATATACACTTGTTCTATGGAGTTACAGGGTAAGTGACATCGGCATGCTGTAAAGTGTAAACGAATACGAAGTGTTGTAAATCTCTTTTGAATTAAGTTGTTTTTTCAAATACAGGTTTCTGAGTCAGTGATATCAGATTGTGTGCATGATTTTTTATTGTACTTACCTTGTTCATGGAACAAGAGGGTAACAAACATCATTTTATGACTGTATTCATGACTGTATAAATGCACAGATATGTATAGCCTTGGTATGTTATTATTACAAAAAGGTACACAGTGTATGTTCTCGCTAAATTGCTCCCAAATGTAAGATTGTTGCCTCTTATAATAGTAGAATGAGTACCCCTTAGTTCTAAAATACTTACAGTATAAATAATTTGTTAATTTTCCTGGTTGTTACCTCTTTATCCTCAAACCTTACATAATGTTCCCTTATACTTACACGTACATACTTTATAGGTGCACTATAATTATCGAAAGTTACACTGTAAGTTCGTTTTCATTAAGCAGTACTTTGTGGGCTGTAATCTAAAGCGTTGCCAATTACTTTTTAATAGAATGGTTTCAAGATTGTCTGACTGAAATTTGAAGACTTAATTCAAAACAGCCTTCCATATAGAACTGAAAAAATAAATTAAAAAAAAATACGATCAAAGATCACTCCTTCAAGAAAAGAAGCATCACAAAGTATAAATAGACTTACTTTCAGGACTTTGATAGACTGCTTGATCTCCTCGAGTTTCTTTTCTCGCTCCTTAATCAGATGTTTTAATTCGGACCTTTTCTTTCCCAGTTGACTCTGTGAACCAAACAACAAGATCCAGTCACATTTCCAGTATTGTCAAGCCCAGTAATAATACTGCCGGTCGATTTGACCCATTTAGATTTTTGAGATGTCTGAACTACTGGGTAACAACCAATGATGTTCACCTTGACTATTCCCTCATTTGGGTCTTGAGCATGCACTGTTGTGCAATGTGCATACATAATTCAAAAAATTTTGAGGGTTAATTTGACATTTAAGGAACAGTTACATTTATTTGATATATTTTGCTATGCTGTTTCTCAACTACCCTAAGAGGGTTTTATATTTACATTCATGCATTTGGCAAATGCTTCTGTCCAAAGCAACTTACAGTGCATTAAATGCATACTTTTTTTTATTTTATTTTTCAGTTTACACATTCCCTCCTTGGTATTTCTAGTTCTATTCTCTACAGTTTGAGCTAAGGTTTATGAAAAAAAACAATATATATATATATATATATATATATATATATATATATATATATATATATATGTATACATAAATACACAATATATATATATATAGCTTTGGTGCAATTTTTACAAGCAAGTGGTGCATTTACAAAATTCTTAGTAGTACTAATATCACAAAAAAATCTTCAAAAGTGCACTTTTTTCAAACATTTCAGCATATTTTATATTGAGAAAAATAACTGAGAAATTATTGAGAAATGTGTCCTAGCAATTGTAAAAATAAAAATAAAATAACAGGAAGAGTTTACTGTTTTACCTGGTTCTTTCATAGTCTGACTTTTGGTGAATTGTACTGAATCCAGTTATGGTCAGTTCCATAAAGGCCGTATACATTTTTTAAAAACATAATACTAGTGTTAACTCACCGTTTTTTTCTTCCACTCTCGTTCGGTGGAGACAACATCATGCGCTTTGTGTGAGGTCTCTGCACACTCCTTACACACGCACACGTGTTCGTTTCGGCAGTAGGCATCCAGTAGACGTTTGTGTACCTTGCACATCTTGTCCTCCAGGTTGTGAATGGGCTCCACCAGCTTGTGCGAGGTCATCGCCTTTCCCTTCTTATGGTGCCGCAGGTGAGCTTCACAAAATGAACCAGGGCAATTCAGGCATGACTTCTTGGCCTTCATCTTCCTGCCAATGCAGGCGTCACAGGGCACCTCTCCCGCTTTAGCAAAGTCTCCCCAGTCGTCTTCTTTCTGTAAGCTTGGGGAATGTGTTAACTCAATGTTGCCCTTGTCACTTCTGTTGGAGGACAGTGTGGATAGACCCTGGAACTGCTCGGCTATCTCAGCTAGCACACAGTTGATGCTGAGCTCTGGTTTTCTGGAAAAAACTTTCTTGCACATGGGGCACACAAACTTCTTGCTGTGATTCCAGAAGCCCTGCAGACATGCCTTGCAGAAAGTATGGCCACAAGGAGTTGAGACGGGCTCGACGAAGACCTCCAGACAGATGGAGCAGGAGAACTGCTCCTCTGACAGGATTCGTCCCGGAGATTGTGGGCCTGCAAAGGTTAGGGTGAAGGAGATGGAATTAAATGGGTGGAAGTAAAAAGTGGAAGAGGAAAGAGTAGGATGATGGAAGGCCATGGTATCAAGACACAATTATGTCTTAATACAGTAGGCATGTTTACATGCACTAATTTTCCTCGATTGGAATAAATCGATTTCTTATTCTGAAGGTTCTGTTTATGTGAACCCTAAACATTGCAGTCTGATTCATATTAGTTTACATGTGCATTACATGTATTCCAAACATAACCTTGCGCATTGCTCAGTCAGAACCGGAGAAAGTGACACTATAATGTCGCTGCAAATATAATTGTTGTTTTTGATGACATGTCTAAAAAGAAAACATGCACATTACAGCACTGCTCATGTATGCAAGGTAATTTGTTTTTATCCAATTGAAAAGATTTACATGCTTCATTATTTTCCTGTTGATCAGATTATTTCAGATATACACCACCCCTTGCAAATCCTTTCAGATTGAATTCAGATCCAGCTCATTTAGATCAGTGTTTACATGAAGGCTTTTCAGTCCAATCGAGCCATAATTCTGATTACTAACGGATTATTTAGATGCATGTAAACGTATCGCTACTCAATACTTTCCCATGAATCCCATCGCTATGGAAATACATGCTGTTAGCAAATTTGGGATTACCTAGGATTTTGAAACTTGCAGGCAAACAAAATGAATTAAATCTACTGTAGGTATTTTGTTATTCGATTGAGAAGATAGTCCGACTCAAGCGTTTACATGCTTAATTTTTTTTTCTGTTGATCAGATTATACCAGGCCTGCACCGTCCCTTCCAATCAGATCAACATTTCATTCGGATCACATGTAAACACCTCTGTCGGATTAATTGAGGTGTTTACATGAAGCCTTTTCAGTCTTTCTGAGCCATTAATCTGATTACTAACGTATTATTTGGGGGCATGTTTCCCATCACTATCAAAGTACATGCTTTCAGTTCATTGTACATGCAAATTTAGACATTACCTTTGATTTTGAAACTTCCAGGTAAACAAAATTATTTCAGTCTAATTTCCATTTGCTTTCACACCATCTCTATTAAACGATTAGCTATGTTTCCATCTGAAGGTGTGAATGAAACGGGAAATCTGAATATCGCATAAAAAATGGGAAATAAAGCACTGTTTCCATCCCATGGGTTCAGGAGAACAAAATCTAGACTTTATGGCAAACTGGCTTAAATTATCAGTAATAAAATAATTAAAAAGTTGCTGAAAAAAAAAAAAAAGCGGTTCTGGTAGGTAAGTATAATGGCAGACTTTTGATCAGGCATTTCAGAAAGACTAAAACATAATTTGAGATGGTGTGAAATGATATTGTCCAATCACAGGATAAGTTGAGGCAAAGGCATGAGGTTTTTTTCGAGCATCTGGGAATTTATTCAGTGAGTGTGTTTCCATCATAGTTTATGTGCATGTTTTCTTACCAAATAAAACAAATACGTGGATGGAAACCGCTATTGAACCTAAGACTTTCAGGTCCCCCCTCCTATTCAAAGGACTTTTGGGGATACCCATATTGATGAAAGCAAACAAAATGCAAGACACAGATACTGAACAAATAGCAGTAAATTATTATAACATTCACAAAAACTAACAAAGATATACATAATAATACTGACTATTGAATAAAGTGAATAGAAACAGCTCTCTAGGCAATTTCGACAGTAGGGAAGGCCTGGCATTAAACTGGGAGTGTTAGTGTAGGCGTTAAGCATGTGAGCTGTTAACACAAAGGTCACAGGTTTAGTTTCAGGTTAAGGTGGCCCATTATTCGAAGAGTTGCTGGTCGCTACTGTGTCCTTGAGCAAATTACTTCAGTTTTCAGCTTACTGTGTATTAATAAAGGCTGAAACAATTAAACAAAGTTGAGGTTCATTTGAGAGTTTTATAGTCTTTTAAGGAAGGGGAATTTAGGAACCAAATAATTTTAGGAACCAGCCACTGAAAACCCCATATTGTTCTACCAATGAAAGGAATATTGGAAAGTGATGTGTTTACATCCCTGCTTAGCTCTAAAGTATTATTAAACAAGGTACTCAGCTCTTATTTCAAGCACTTTATAATGCACAAAATAATGCAACAGATTTACAAGCCCAATGGATTCAACAGCCAGTCACTAACAGCAACAAGTGAGAGACCAGATTTACGGCTTATATAAGCACAAACTCAGTCACAGATTCTTATCAGACGTGTGAAGGACGTGCAAATAGCAAAGCGCAGACGTCAGTGTCATTCCAGGAATGTTGTACAACTGGGTTTTCAACTTCAACAACATTCAAATCCAAACAAATGTCTGTTCCTGTTTGCTCTTTTACTTGTGTCCAAATAAATGTCATGTATTTATATATATTTTCAATTTCACATTTTTTATGTTTTTTTATTATTACGAATTGCATACTTTGAAAAAGTGTACTTAAGTGTGTTAAGAAGCATAGTCATGTAAGTGTAATTTAAGTGTCATTTTATTTTATAATTATAGCCTTTTATCAGCAAGTCGTTTTTTAAAATGCTTTTAAGATTTGAAGCTACACAACAAGTGCAGTTGGCTTCATCAAAGTAAGCAACAAACAATAGCAGAATCATACATTAACTGTTTTGATTTGCTTAATGTTAATCAAAATTTACAGTAAATGTGCTTCTTAAAACAGCCACCATATTTTAATTTGTAACTTTTCATTCATTTTCAGTCATTTAAAATAGAATGATAAACCAAGAATAGACAATGCGTATGTTGAATAAACAGAGATTGTGACTTACACTGCATGATGAAGGATCTTCTTGTATTTTCTTTCAATGCTCTCCTGGCTTGTGAAGGGTGCGTGAGAATGAAACCTGAACAAAACCTGTTCTCTCACTCATTCTCTCTCATCTGTTTGCTGTGTGGGTGTGTCTTCAGAGCACCTGTGACTGGAGGTTTAGGAGTCAACAGTTTGAATTGCTGACTTGAAAATGAACCGTGTATTTTGAATTCACATTTTGTTTTTAAAAGGTCTTAACATCTTTGATGAAATCTGTAATCAGCACAGTTACTGTAAGCATAAGCAACACTGTGCAAGTTATTATGATTATTGAAACTATATGATTATACTGGTAATTGAAATGACATGTCATGATGTAAGATTTTTTTTTATGATTGTGGGTTGAGGTTCATGCAGGGTGTGAAATGCAAACAGTCGTATCAGAGGTTTGGCGTTTGGGCCGACTAGTGGTGTAAATTGGTACCACAAGCAGTGGTTTTTCTTTGGAGAATGAGGGTAAGTGAGAGTAACTTAAGAAATAATGTTTGTTATACAAAGCAGAGAGAATCTAACAATTTTGTAAAAATACTCAGGAAGGTCAAAGCAGTACTACTGGCCGAAGGATCTTTTAATGGCTGCTATATTCAGTGCCTAATTAATTATGCAAAATACAAACCATCACACACAGCATTACAACTGTCCCACCTTGACTACCGTGGCTTATTTCCAGATGTGCAAATTTGCAAATACAGTATAGCCACAATAATTGAAGCATCTGCTAATTTTGTCCAATTGTGATTTTTTTTTTATTATTTTTTTTCAAAATTAATGTCCAATTTTGTTTAAATATACGGTGGCCGAGAGAGCTGTTCTTACAACATAAATATAATGCTGTTAACATAATGGTTGCAAATAAATATATCATTTTTTTTACAAAAAAGCTTTTAAAATATGCATTATATATCTGTGTGTGAGTGTCTCAACTTTAAAACTTTGGACCCTACATTACCTAACATTTCTTATGAAACTTTTCTTTATGAAAATTTAAACATAACATGAAAAAATTTGCACAGTGTAACTGATGTATAGATTAATATCTTTCCCTCATGTTCTTTTTCTCTATCTTTTTTATTTATTTTAGTTTTCAGCTCATTGTTCTTTTCTCATTTGTATTCTGATGACATTGAACATATTGTTAATACATTTTGTATATTGTATACAAGTTGCATCTCATAAAAATGTAATCTCTGTATGTTTGGCAACAACAACAAAAAGTTAAAAGAAATAAAATAAAATAAAGTAGACTTTTGTTCGTCGCTTATTTGGTTCCCCTGGAAAACATTTCCGTTGTGGTCTGTGCTTTGCAGCGCGTTTCTGTTCTTGGTTGTGATGTGAACTTCTGCAGCGCGTTTCTGTATTTGGTTGTGTTGTGAGTATTTGGAGCACACGTGTGTTGTGAAACTGATGAAGATGTTTTCTTAATTTGTGGGTGTTTTTTTTCTATTTGCATGTGCTTTCTTCAGTTGCAGCCCGTTGCGCTCTCTCGGCCACCGTATAAGTATCAATTTTTTTTAATTTAGTCGGAAGCAACAGAAGATCCTTCAGTGTTTCCTGAAAGTCAAGTCACCTTCATTCGTTTTTAACAATATGGAGTGTTTCAAAGCAGCTTGACGCCGCCTTCACACTGACAGTTGAAATCAGCTATGTAATACGCAATACGCCCCCAGCGGACGTCGTAGCCTACTACACCGTTGAAAAGCGTCGGAAGCGAGTAGAACAAAAATGGCGGAGAGATTAACGGTTGATTTTGTCAGTGTCAGAATGTACAATATAATGTATGATCTCTCTGTTGAGGGGGTTAAGAGACAGGCTGCTGCGTGGAGGAATGTTCCCCAGGACGTTGACATGTCAGGTCGGCTAAATGTGATATAGTGGTGTATATAGGGCTTTTAATTGTATTAACTGCCCTAATAACGTTAGAAAATCATGAAAATAAAAAAAATGACATGACAACTTATCGTTATAAAATCATTATTTATTTTATTAAAAGTTAAGAATTCAGGTTTGTTTATCAGTACCATAGCAACGCTAACTTCTGCTGGAATTGTCGGATAGCAACCGTCCGTAGCTTTTCACAAGAGTTAAATTTTTTGAACGCATCCGGATGACCAACGGACGCGATTTTTTTTAGCACCGCACTCGTTCGGACCCGCTTCGGAGTTCGGACCCATTTGCATGCGGTCTGCGAATCTCCATAGGAAATGAATTACTTTCGGTCATTTCGTAGCCGTATCGGAGCTGATTTCAACTGCCAGTGTGAAGGCGGCGTTACAGTGATAATAGGAAATTAAAGTAACAGATATTGTTTTGGCTTTACAGCAGCTCTAGAATAAAGTTATTGTCCAGCTAAAGTTAGTTTTGATCGATTCACTTCCGTTGCAAAGATCATTAGTTATTAACTTAGGGGCTGCTAACACCACACCATTCTAACAGAAAACGCTTAATGCGCTCCGGCCCGCTCATCCGCACAACAACAGTGCCTGGTGGCTCGAGAACGCAAACCTTGAAATATATAATATAAAAATATATACACAACAACAATTTACCTTGATCTTTAAATTCAAAAAGTTTTCACTCCCCAGCTCTTAATGCATTGTGAAGACTTTGCAGGACCTGAAGGATTGTTCTGAAGAACATTGGGCAGTTTAACTGCTCAGGACAAACAAGGGACTAAAGAACAACCATCACAAAACAACAAAACAGTCGTGGATCATCCAGGTAAGGACACATTATTAAAGTCCCTGTAAAGTCAAAATTAAGTGTGTTATTAGCCACCCAGCCAAATTTGAATGATAAAAAAGCAGCCAAGTAAACAAGTAAGCTATCAAAATCTTGAAAAATTTAGCAGTGGTCTCTGCTCTCAAAGCTGGGGGCGTGTCCGCTGGCTGCGCTGAAACCACGCCCACCCGCGGGAAAGTTGACTCGCAGGCCGCACTGCCGATGATGGCACTGACAGTTGTCGGCTCGACGGGAGGATGAAGGCCGAGGTGGGAGATAGTCGGCTTGGCCCCATTCACCAGTAACAGCGGATTATCAGTGAATTCCAGCTGTCTCCGACGTAAGTTTATAAAACTATCCTGTGTAAAATGATCACTACAGAGGCGGGTGTTGGTGGTGATCCTCAGCTCTCCATCAAGGTGGCTCTTCACAAAATTAATCCACCTCTTCTTGATATGATCGTTGTTTGGAAATTTAAATAAGGACACCGATCTGTTTTGTAAGTGATCGCATCCAGGTAATACGCATTTCCGTGACGAAGGCATAGCTAGCTAGCAAACTGTAGGCTGTAGTAGGCTACTGACAGTAATTGTAGTGATGTTACGTTCGTGAACGAATCGTTCTTTTTGAACGAATCTTTTAGGTGAACGAATCGTTCTCGTTCACGTAATCCATTGACTCATTTGTCGTTCACTGAAATCCCTCCCTCCACAGCAGCACTATCAGCAGCGCATGCGCAGCTCAGTGAACCGGGTAGCTCTGTGTTTTCAATCTGTCAAAGAATGACTAAACCTCGAGCCAATAGCCTTTGAGTATGAGATGTGACGGAGCATGTGATTTGTTGAATGTAGTGAACGAATACGCCCTTCACTGACTGTGACCGAGTTGCTTTTAAGTCTGAACCAAGCGTGCACAAGCCCTGAAAAGTGAAGCCAAAACGTCTCGATCGCCCCCCAGTGACTGGTCCTAGTATAGGTCATAAGCCCCGCCTCCCTGTGTTATTCAAGGGGACTTGAGACCAACTAAACAATTTAATTACACTTCAAATATCTTTTTTCCGAAGGTGGTTTCTGTCATTTACTGTTGTTTTTATCACGCTGATGTAAATTCAAGTGTTTGTTTTTAAAATAAGTTTGTTTTTAGTTAGTTATTTGATGCTAAAAAAACGGTGGTGTGACGTCATGATTGACAGCTGTGATTGACAGGTTTTCTGAGCGAAGTAGTCACTGAAGCACCAACATACTTTTTTGGGGGATCTTCGGAGGACTGAGGAGATTAGAGCTTTAAATTTAATATCTAAATTTCTATAATTAATTATTTTACACCGAGAGTGAGGGCGGGGCCTTGATTTCCCGGCTTTACTTCCTGCTCACTACTGCGCAGGTCTGGTCCCGAAATCGCTACTGCGCAGACTCAAACCCAGTGCCGCTGCTAGCCATTTTGGTGCCCTAAGCATAATTCCTTTATGATGCCCCCCACCCCGACCCCGAGAAAAAAAACGTTTGTTTTTGCCAGTTTGACTTTTTATTACCAAACATATAACTCAATACCAATAACACAATGGCAGCACCACAGTATAAAATTTAAGAACACTAAAAAGAGAAAGTAAAATCTTCACAGCTTTGCTGACTTTGTAAACATATGTAGAATAGCCAACACACACTACACATTTGAAAGTGCAAACTTTTTTTCAGTAAACAGAATAGCAAAATAAAAAAAAACTATCAAAATAATCCAGACATGTTTTTCCCAAATTCAATGTCACTTTGAATAAATTACATTTATTAGACAAAATATTCAAACAAAGAATCTCATACGAGAAAAAAAATTATAAACATTTAAAACTGAAAGCATGGCAGCCAAGGAGTTCTCCCCCTTTATTCCTTATTTATCAACTATTTGATAAATATAATATAATATAAAAGCATAATAGAATGAGGTGCAATAATGCACACAATTAAACAGTATTGTTTGCTTTACATCATTCATATTGACATTTTATATTTTTTTATATATTTAACAGGAATTGTTAGCCTACCATGTGCACTGCACTGACTGCTAACGTTAACTGTTACTGAGAAAGTATTAACCACCGTCACGTCAAAATAAACCATAAACTACTGCTCAATATCTAAAGAAAGATAGTAAAGAAAGTAACAGCTAGCTGGCGTCAGTTATTTGTAAAACGGGTAGTGTTTAACAGTAAAATCTCAATTTAGCTTGCACCGAAGTTATAAGTTATAATAACATAGTTTGCTAACATTAACGTCAGCAAGTTCGAGGCGCGTTAGCAGCAGCACATTTCCCTTATTTAAGAATGATTAAACATGGACTTACCTGCAAGTGATGCACGGGCATCATCTCGCAGTTTCTTCTTCTTTCTTTGCTCATCCTAACTTCTGCTGTCTTTTAGGGGCCATTTCCAAAAAAGTTGCCTACTGTCTGTCTGTCAAACTTCGTTCGCGTTCGTCCTTCGCAAAGGCGCCTGCGCGAACAAACGGCACGGACCATCCAAAGCGGGGGGCGGTACTTTCTAGACTAGAGCAATTAAATGATCTTGTTCCCCCTTTTTTGTTACATATACATGGCTGTGCCTAATAATATTTCTATATTATTAGCTAATGAAATAATATCGGCATTATATATATTTTTTAATTAGGCTATTTTTGGTGCCCCCTCAGCACTTGGTGCCCTACGCACAGCGCGTGATGCGCGTGGTGGGAGCGGCGGCGCTGCTCAAACCCCAAGATGTCAGCGCCATATAGGGATCTCCCAGTCACGTGACCCCTAGCCGCGTGTCAGCCATTTTGACGGAATACTATTGCACAACCTATTCGATATTCGAAAAAAAAAAAATCCGGTTAGAGCGTTCAGCGCACCTACATACATGAGAATGCAGATTATCACATGTTTTATGGCTGCGAATTGATTAAAATAATGAATAATGGTCAGTGTATTAATTATCTTGAGCCTGCTGAAATGTTCCTATAAATATATTTTATTTCCAACTGTGCAATCTGAATAATAAATAGGCTAAATATATGTATCCACTAAGCTGTAGCAGTCCATATGCCGTCTTCCCATTAACAGTTTTTTTTTTTTCTCTTTCTGACATTTCATACCTGTTGGGTTTACATTTTTTTTATTAAATTGACTATAAAAAAGATTGCTTGTGTGTGCTGGTGTTTATTCCAGTCTTTAAAATAGTATAATGAATGAATGCTTGCGAGGTGCCTGTAACGATGTTAAATAGGCTAACGTTAGGCTATTTAATAAATGATGTACACAGGGTAGAGGGGAACGACAGTCAACTACTTTGAATATTATAGCATTTTGGGCATAAACATGTAAATAGTGAAAAGATTGACATTGAAAAATGACACAGAATGATTAAAATATCTAATCCAAATAAATAAATGTTCGTGGTTCGCACTGATGTTATTCATTTGTTCTCACACACTTCAGCGTCGCGGTCACTGGTTTAGACGAACACTGACCACTTTCTATTATTAGCATAGCGGCCGTCAGCTAACTCTTCACGTCATGTCATCGCACTTATTAGCATCACAAAAAGAAATATACCAGAGGAAAATAAAGGAATTAGGAATCATAGATCCATATGAAGCACCACAAGTTCTTTTTACAGGCATTACATGTGTAGAAAAACTTCCTGACATTGTTTCTCCATTTTGTTTCTTTTGGGATATGGTATAAAGATATTGCTTTAGTATGATCACGTATCTGATCGCATCCAACTGCACAGCATCGCTCGGGCATGATAGAAGAATAGATGAATGTTTCACGACGAGCTGTATTATCACCAGCGGTTTAGCATTTTCTATTCCGTCAAGATGGCTGCTCCAAATGGTGGGACGTCCCTATCGGGACACTGGCGGCTTCACTTCTCACCAATGGAAGAGAGTGAAGGGGCGTCGTCCATATTTTTTTTTACAGTCTATGGTCTGAACAAGAGAGAGAGATCATCTTGTTCGTGAACGAGTTTCCCAATGTTGTTCGTGAATGAAAAGAACCAGTTGTTTGAACGATGATGGCGAACAGATAGAACTAGGTTTGTGTAGGTAGCATATTTGCATCAAAGAAAGAAATTTACACTTTACCATTGTAATGAAAACAGTTTAATAACGCAAGCTGATGGTTAAATGTAACAAAGACAAAATTGTCATTTTTTTACTTGGTTTGAGCCAGAGCCATAGAGAGAAAGAGTTGCGACACTCTTTGATGTCGCCGCTATGGCTGTCACGTGGTTCATGTAAGCCCCAATAGTTCCAAAACATACGCTGGCTGTCATGTTCTTCTATGGGACAGACAGCAGCGATTGCATTATTGAACGGTACATATAAAATAAAACACACACCCAAGTACTTTTTCAGCTGTTATTGCATTATTGCATTTTGTTAATGTCAGTTTTGCATTTGGAGATAAGTTGTAGGCTATATTTTTGGAGGGAAAAGCTTAGTGTTCATGTTCACATGGGTAGTAGCACTGGCTTTAGCGGCTCTAACTTAACTTTTCCATATCATTCATCTGATGATGGACGTCTCATGATATTTATTTTAGCACAACTGGGCTGTATTAGGCTATTGATTCCCGTGATTTTGCTTATAAATTTTGATTAAGCCATTAGCCTACCTTCGTGATCACGCAAAGAGGTCTGCCGTGGCGGTCCGTTCAGAA
The DNA here is from genome assembly GCF_964197995.2 of Scardinius erythrophthalmus. NCBI lineage: Eukaryota > Metazoa > Chordata > Actinopteri > Cypriniformes > Leuciscidae > Scardinius > Scardinius erythrophthalmus. The sequence goes on along the minus strand of NC_138222.1, from coordinate 13,642,140 downwards.
TTCGCTTAGAAGCTAGCTCACTTCTTCTGATGAAAGTGGCCACCCCCAGGACCACAACGTGAAACATGATCATGTTAAGACTAAGAATATAATTTTAAGATTAAGCCATACACATATTATCAAAACTATAACAGATTAAAAACGAATTTACGCTTTTATGTTTGGGTCTATAGGTAAGTGCAGAGTGAAGATTTTCCTCTATGGCTCTGGGTTAGTGTACAGAGTAGGCTAAGAGTAAGGGTAGCTGTAACTCAATCCAAGTAACTTAAGCAATTTACTAACAAAACACTTGCAACTTCTGTTACAGCTATTGAGACATCAATTAAACATGGCTGATACAAATGAAGGTTTTCAAATAAAATATTTTTTTATTAAACAATGACAGACAACAAAAATGTGTGCTTGTGTGAGTGTGTGTGAACAAGAAAAACAAAAACCAGGGGCAGGTGATTCATGAAACAGACAGGACTGGTGATGGCCATAACAATCCTAGAGGTCCAGCATTGTTCCCACAAGCTGCTTCACTCAAGACAACAAAACATAATGAAAAGTTAGTATATCCCAAAAAATTAAATAAAAGTTACTATAAAGGTGGTAGCGATTCATTACCGAACTGTCACAGCTGATGAAGTCGTGCTAGCTAACTAGCTAGCAGGCAGTGCTCGAAAATTGGTTGAAACAACCAACATAAAATATAAATAATTACGCTGTGCATGTTCAAATGAAGACCAGTATAAGCATCGCAAAGGGCCTCTGATACAATATAGACAGTTGACAATTCAAAAGAGGTCGATATTTCAGCAACTTACCTCTGGAACAACTCGACGCGCAGCAATGTAAGTGAATGGTGTCCAACGCCCAAATGACAGTGTTTGGAACTAATCCGATCTTCAAATCCCGGAAGTAGGCGGTTAAAAGCGCCGCCATTTTTTTTACAACGGAGGTCTATGGGAGTGTCGCAACTCTTTCTCTATGGCTCTGGTTTGAGCTAAGTGGGCGGGGGGCACTTGACTGTTTACTTGATTTAAATTTACACTTCTCTTTACCTGCTTTTCTTATATTTTGTTTGTGTTTTAGACTTAGTTTTGTGGTATTTTGCACTTGACTACTGTTCAGTACTGTAAGCACTGGTGTTTTGTGTTCAAAAATTACAGCAGCTCTAGAATGGTGTTTTGTATTATCAAAAATTAATTCATTACGTTTTATTCATGTCATGCACTTCTCTAAAAACTGTAAAACAAACCAAAAAATATGACAGTATTAGTTAAGTCTCATTTGCGTAAAGTCAGCAAATAGAATTTTAGTTCGGGCTGTGAAGGGGCATGTAATTGGTTGGATCTACTGAACGAATACGCCCATCACTAGCTACGATGGACACCTTTTGATTCAATCGGAATGAAATCAATACGATTGATGAATCCGAACACGGTGTTTGAACGATAAATAAAGTAATCGGGTTGATGTGTGCGTTTATATGTCACAAGTTTCAAATCGGAATAGACTTTTTGACATGCGCACACTGCAAATGCACAGAGTTTCCCGCTGTTCGCGCATAACTACTCTATTGGTTCTTTATTTGTTTTAAACAGCAGACGATCCGTCTCTGGTCATGATTTGGAGACAATGACCGCTTTGCCGCTTATATTTATCACGCAGTAAAAATACCCAAAACCAGTCGTCTGTGGATGAGAATCTGAAACCAGGACTGGTGGGACATTGTTCTGCTCCACTTCACAGACGCAGTGAAATGAGGATTTTAGAATGACAGACACTCATTTATTCAACAGGAAGAACAGCCCGTTCCGCGCGTCATTACGCTATTTAACGTCATCGCACATGCGCAGTCCTTTCAGTTTCGGTTTTCAATCCGATCAAGTGTTTACATGTTCTCTCGATCGGATTACAAAAGGAATAAACCACCCCTTTCAATCCGATCGAAATTTCATTCGGATCGAGCTCGATCGGATCGATTAAGGTGTTTACATGAATGTTTTTTAGTCCGATTGAGCCGTCAATCCGATTATAAGTGTCCATGTTAACGCAGCTACTGACCGAGATCGCTGTTTTGAGTCTGAATGAGAGAGAGAGATCTCGTTCGTGAACAAACTGGTACATTTCGTTCGTGAATGAAATTAATGAGAGTACTGGGTAGATCGGTTATTTACTATTTAGCATGTGATTCAATATCATTCAAAGCGCAGTTATAGGTGTGCACATACAATTGTTTATATATTCATATTTAACATACAGAACATAACTCAATGTTTAATATAATCCCAGATTTATGAATGTGTATGTCTGACCAAACAATTAAAATGTTAATTATGCAAGAAAATCTTACTTTGGTCATCTTAACCACTTATTTAGACTTATTTAATTAATTTAGTAAATAAGGCACACATTTTAACAAAGCCAAATCAGTTTTTTGTAACAAGTAAATGCGTTCATTAAAACGTAGCATTAAAAGACACTCTTTTTCGCCACCTACTGCAGTACGGAGTCCAGGAAGTCACCTGTGTTAAAAAAAAAAAAAAAACCCTTGGCGACGGTTTTGCAATCCGTCCGCTCAGTTTATAAACCGTACTCACGAATTCTCAAACTGTTCCCTCAGTTTAACAAACCGTACCCACGAGTTTCTAATCCGCGCTCTCAGATTTGTAAACCGTGCCTTCAGTTTTTGCAATCTGTACCCACAAATTCATAAACCGTGCCCACGCTTTCGTAATCCGTTCCCACGGGTTTGTAATCTGTACTCACGGATTTGTGGCTCACTCTCATTTTAGAAGAACACGTTGTTAACGAATCTTATTGTATATTGTTTTATTGAATATTAAGTGGAATACATCAAATTGACATACGTCTGCATGCTTAAAGTGATTCTCAATTGTAGCGGGTATGGGTGGAATATACGATTTAATATGAATGACGTGCATCAAAATCTTTTGTTTATTTGTAATAATCTTAGCACTTTATTATTATTTTCTAACCTGCATTATGACTAATATTTGACGAATTGCTTTGTTCATTTTTTGTAAGTTTTGGACAAAAGCGTCTTTTAAATATGTAGCCTAAAATGTAGGCTAATAATAATAATTATTATTATTATTATTATTATTATTATTTGAGTTATAAATGAACTATAAACGAGTTCACTTAGTAATACAGTAATATGTTTGTCATCAAATAATTTATCAATGTTTTATTATTATAGGCTATAACCTAACCTTTTACAGTTTGGGATAAAATAGGCCTAAATTTTTTGCATAATTTTTGCTTAACCCTCGTGTTATGTTGTAATTCTGTGCACTCCCCTTATGGTCCGGGTCAAATTGACCCGCATTGGATTCAATACAATTCCTCAAAAATCACACTATGAAAAACAACAAAGATTCACGTTCAAACTGTAAACTTTTAATATCAACATTTGTCAAATATTCCAAAAAATATATATCTGAAGATATGATTTAATGAAAATGTTTTTTAACCATTTTTTAAAACTATTTAAAATTTGAATATACGTTATATTTATATATATTTGCATATACATTTTTTCAACTTTTTTTTTTTTTTTTTTTTTTGCTTAGAACATCATAACTGAACAATTAATCAATTAATCTGAGCTCATTTTTCCTGCTGTCTATGTCGAAGTCTCAAGATATTTCAGATATCTTGAATATATAAATGAGAGCTTATTTTACTATTTGTGTCTGTCAAAGATTTTCATTTGTAATTTGCAATTAATTCTGAACACCATGATTTAGCTTTTTCAAGTGTGTTTGGTTTGGGTTAGAGCACTTTTAGATACACTTACACTTTAGAACTGGAGTTAATGCCCTGACATACATAAAATAAATGTTTTTATTTTGTGTCTGTACAGTTGCTTTTGAATAGCTGCCTATGATGGACATCACAGACGTAATAGTAATTTTGTTTGTATTTGTCAAAAAAAAAAAACACACCAGTATGTTGAAACTTTGCATGCATGTTCATGATGATAAATGAGAAAAAGTCACAAAATATCAAGAAAAAAAAATGTTTAATATTATTTCAGGTAGCTTGAAAAAATAAATGATAGGTAATTTTTACCATCTGTGGCTGACAAAATATTTTTCTGTATTGAAATAAGTATGGAAAACCTATTTTTTTAGCTTCATAATGTAGTAAAAAAATAAAATAACAAAATATAACCAAGAAATGTTATTATTTTGGGTCCATACAGTTGCCTTAGAGCATTAAAATATGCGGGTCAAATTGACCCGCGAACATCACGAAAGGAACATTTATTTTGTTTGTATATGTCAAAAAACACCAGCATGTTGAAACTTTGCATGCATGTTCATGATGATAAATGAGAAAAAGTCACAAAATATCAAGAAAAAAATAAAAGGTTTAATGTTATTTCAGGTAGCTTGAAAAAATAAATGATAGATAATTTTTACCATCTGTGGCTGACAAAATATTTTTCTACATTGAAATAAGTGTGGAAAACTTAATTTTTTAGCTTCATAAGGTAGTAAAAAAATAAAATAACAAAATATAACCAAGAATTGTTATTATTTTGGGTCCATACAGTTGCCTTAGAGCGTTAAAATATGCGGGTCAAATTGACCCGCGAACATCACGAAAGGAACAGTAATTTTGTTTGTATATGTCAAAAATCACCAGCATGTTGAAACTTTGCATGCATGTTCATGATGATAAATGAGAAAGTCACAAAATATCAAGAAAAAAAACATAGGTTAACCAGTATTTCCAACAAATAGAAAATCTAAACGGGTCAAATTGACCCGCAACATAACACAAGGGTTAAAAAAGCTTTCATAAATAATTTTATGATAAACATATTACTGTCTTAAGTGAACTAATTTATAGTTATTAACTCAAATAATAATAATAATAATAATTATTATTATTATTATTATTACTATAATTATTAATATTATTACATTTTAGGCTACATATTTTGAAGACGCTTTTGTCCAAAACTTACAAAAAAATGAACAAAGCAATTCGTCAAATATCAGTCATAATGCAGGTTAGAAAATAATAATAAAGTGAAGATTATCACAAATAAACAAAAGATTTTGAGGTACGTCATTCATATTAAAGGAGAACTCCAGTCAATTTTAACATTGAGCTCATTTTTTTTGTAAATTTGGAGTGCTGTCAGTACAGAGAACAACAACAAAAATCGGTGTTGCCTACACCGTGTTATCCTCTTTTTAAAATTTGCACCCTGTTGACTTCAATGGGGCAAGTTTTAAACCTGCTTTTAGCCTCTTAACATCCTTGATGTGTAATTACAAGTGCACAGCTAATGTGAGTGATTCCTTCAGAGTGATCACGGGTGAATCTGACTGCAGTAGATATGAAAGATATGAATAAAAATGATGTTATTTCAGCCAGCGCACATACCTGTATTTTCTTCCTGTTTTCGGTCGAAGTCCATAGTAATCGATTGTCGAGTTTACGAGCGTGATCATAGGTAACTAAACCTATGCGTGTGAACTCGACAATCAATTACTGTGGACTTCGACCGAAAACAGGATGTAAATACAGGTATGTGCGCTGGCTAGGGCTTGCATAGACTAGTCGAGTAGTCGATAGATCGACTACTTCAACCACTAGTCGACGCTGTCGGAAACAATCGACTACTCGAGCGTCCATTAAACATAAATGAATTAAAAATGGCGAACGTCACCAACAGACACCATGCGTCAGATGTGTGGAAGAATTTCATCAAGGATGACAAGGAAATGAGAAGGAAAAACCCGCTGGACAAACTAGCGCACCACGTCCGTTGCTTTCATTATGAGCGCGCTCGCCGCGCCTACATTTTGAAATAACGACCTTGAGCGCGGAAAAGACGCGATATGTGAACGGCCCCTAGAAGCAGACGTCTGAAATGAAAGGCAAGAACGGCTATTTATTTGGCTTTAGACTGTTACATGAAAATTTAAAAATGAAATTATAATGTTTTGAGAGTTTACTTATGTAATTGTTGCATTAGGCTATGAATTAATAAATGTTTATTGATAAGATCTAGCTATTTCATGTCTTTTCATATACAGTAGCATAAACGACGAGTAGTCGAGTAACTCGAGTTTTGTTTTGATAAGAAATCGACTAGCAGAAATCAGTAGTCGTGCAACCCCTAGCGCTGGCTGAAATAACATCATTTGTATTCATATCTTTCACATCTACTGCAGTCAGATTCACCCGTGATCACTCTGAAGGAATCACTCACATGGCTGGGCACTTGTAATGACACAACAAGGATGTTAAGAGGCTAAAAGCAGGTTTAAAACTTGCCCCATTGAAGTCAACAGGGTGCAAATTTTAAAAATAGAATAACACGGTGTAGGCAACACCGATTTTTGTCGTTGTTCTCTGTATTGACAGCACTCCAAATTTACAAAAAAAAAATTAGCTCAATGTTAAAATTGACCGGAGTTCTCCTTTAAATCGTATATTCCACCCATACCCGCTACAATTGAGAATCACTTTAAGCATGCAGACGTATGTCAATTTGATGTATTCCACTTAATATTCAATATAAAACAATATACAATAAGATTCGTTAACAACGTGTTCTTCTAAAATGAGAGTGAGCCACAAATCCGTGAGTACAGATTACAAACCCGTGGGAACGGATTGCGAAAGCGTGGGCACGGTTTATGAATTTGTGGGTACAGATTGCAAAAACTGAAGGCACGGTTTACAAATCTGAGAGCGCGGATTAGAAACTTGTGGGTACGGTTTATTAATCCGTGGGCACGATTTGTTAAACCGAGGGAACGAGGGATTGCAAAACCGTCACCACGTATTGTTTTTTTTTTTCCTCCCACAGGTGACTTCCCGGGCTCCGTAATACTTCCCGGGCTCCACCTGTGTGAAAAAAAAAAAAAAAAAAAAAAAAAACCCGTGGCGACGGTTTTGCAATCCGTCCGCTCAGTTTATAAACCGTACTCACGAATTCTCAAACTGTTCCCTCGGTTTAACAAATCGTGCCCACGGATTAATAAACCGTACCCAAGAGTTTCTAATCGGCGCTCTCAGATTTGTAAACCGTGCCTTCAGTTTTTGCAATCTGTACCCACAAATTCATAAACCGTGCCCACGCTTTCGTAATCCGTTCCCACGGGTTTGTAATCTGTACTCACGGATTTGTGGCTCGCTCTCATTTTAGAAGAACACCAGGAGGTACGTTGTTAACGAATCTTATTGTATATTGTTTTATTGTGTATTAAGTGGAATACATCAAATTGTCTTAACTGCGTCTGCATGCTTAAAGTGATTCTCAATTGTTGCGGGTATGGGGTGGAATATACGATTTAATATGAATTTTGTTTATTTGTGATAATCTTAGCACTTTATTTTTATTGTCTAACCTGTATTATGACTGATGTTTGACGAATTGCTTTGTTCCTTTTTTGTAAGTTTTGGACAAAGCATCTTCTAAATATGTAGCCTAAAATATAATAATAATAATAATTATTATTATTATTATTATTATTATTTGAGTTTATAACTCTAAATTAGTTCACTTAAGACAGTAATATGTTTATCATAAATTAATTTATGAATGCTTTTCATAAATTATTGCCCAGGTGACTTCCCGGGCTCTGTAGTGAACTGATAGGGGAGGGGGCAGCCTCGGTGGCTCCAGTGCGTCATCGACAGTAGGGGCGGGGCCAGGAGCTCAGCGGCTCCAGTGCGTCATCGAGCCAACGTTTTAGCCCCGCCCAAAAAATCCTGAACACAGCAGCGGTGAAAAACTGTTTAACGGTCTAACTCCACAATTCAGTACTTCACAATTCACAGTCTTTGTAATGTGTTTAAGCAATACATTTCTAACATTTATAATGTGTTTAGAATTATTTTTATTTTTTAATTGCCTTTACAGGGACTTTAAGAATCAAAGGTAGCCTACATAAACTTTTGAAGGGGGTAATTTTTATAAATTCAGCTACTTTTTGACTTGTGAACTGTTAACATATTTTATGTAAAATAAAATAATTCACCTTTTGCAGATTCTGCAAGGTGTATTTTAACTTCTGAGCACGACTGCATATAATTTTCGAATTCTAAGTACAGTAGCTATTTTCTGACTTTTGTGTTATAAAATATTTTTTAACTATATCTACTATGTGTATATATAATATTTAAATTTTTATTGATTTAGTTTTTATATTATTATTATTATTATCTTTAAGCTACTTGCTAAATAGTCAGATATTCTAAACCATTTTCTATGTTGTTTTAATGCTTTGGCAATACAAAATGTATTATTCCAATAAAGTGATCTGAATTTAATTATTCCTATTTAATGTTCGATCTGCACCCCATATTAATGTATTTAAAGCAACAACATGTAACTTTTCAACCTTCATAATATATTTCCAAGACCCTTGTGATAGTACATCGACTTACAATTGGCTCCATGCACGATCGCTTCCGCGTTTTGTCTCAGCCCGCCCAGTTACATCCGGTGCTGCGTCAGAAGCCGTTTTTGCATTAGGTGGAGATAATGGCAAATTACACTCTCTGTTTACAAGAACTTCCAGCGGTTAACGTGAATGATGTTAACAATATTGTGAGGCAGTTAACTGTCACAAATATGAGTAAGAAAGAGAAGTTCTTTAAATTAAAAATTTCGAGCTACATCGACAACTTTGAGGGTGAGTATTCTCTCATATCACGCGAAATCCGACTAGCGAATCAGTTTCTAAAATCGTTGTCTCCGTTTCTGAGAAAATGAATTTTATTCAAGTGAATTGTCCTATAGAATGCGCTATGCGGAAGTAAAGACGCCGGCTGAGATCCTACCGGAAATATGTCAGCAGCGTTCGTGCATAGAGCCTATATAGGTTGAATGAGACGTCTGCCAGAGCCTGACGGGGTCTGTATCGCTTTTACTGGCACTATGTAACTTCGGGGTGCGGGTAGTAACCAGAGCTCAAAAAGAACTACAAAATTCGACTGCTTTACGGCATACGTCACTTTGCCCACCACTTCCTCAAATGTGGCCAACCAGCGCGTTTGTTTTCGTACGTCTGTTTTCGTCATGGCTGAAGCAGCAGCGAAACGTAAGAAGTCCAAGGTTTTGTCGGAGTAGAGTCGGAAGAGGAAAAGGGAGAGTAATAAACTGAAAGTCAGGACGAGGATCAAAATTGGTCGAGCGTTTGCTCGCTGGCGTTAGCTAATGGAGGAGGAGAGTTACCAGACCGATGCTGACTTGGCCGTCATGCTGTTGAACTAGTAAGTAACTGTAAATTGCTTGCATACTATCTTTAGTTTTTCTAATCTGTTGTCTGCCTGGCTACGTTACGGAAACTATCTGGTCCTCCATTTATCTTCATGAATCAGCTAGTAGATGAGCGAATTATCAATCTGGTAGCTAGTAAACACTAACATGGTAGTTTTAGATGGTTAGGATGCTATCGCTATCATTCTCGTTCAGATTTGAGCATTGCAATCGACATGCAAATCGCAAATGTTTGAGTTAAAATGTTTAGTCTACTAAACATGTATAAATTATGAAAGGGGGAAGATTAATAATATTGTCATTGCCCATATGAAAAAAACCTGCATGCTTCATATACAGTAACCGTAAATCATTTTACGACAGCGGTAATGGACAATTCCGCTTCCAACCTGTAGGGCGACCGCAGAGGAAAAGTTCCATGTTGTTGCTTTAAATGCACAGTAGTATTTGTGAAACATTAGCACATTAATCAGTCAACCGTTTGTATTTGTAGTTGAAAAAGCAATGCATAAACACACTGCCATTCAAAAGGTTGAGTTGGTCTCTTATGCTCACCAAGCTGCATTTATACAAAAAATACAGTAAGAACAGAAAGGCAAGGCAAGTTTATTTATATAGCACATTTCATACACAATGGTAATTTAAAGTGATTTACAAAAAACGATTTAAAAAAAAAAATAATCACAAAAAAATGCATAAGAAATAAAAATAACATTGAATAAAATGCAAATAAATTATTACAAATGTATTTACAAAAGCAGTAATAAAACAAATAAAAAAAGGATACATGATACAGTGATATCAGTCAGACATAGCACAGTGCTCATTCATTAAATGCACAGCTAAACAGATGTGTTTGTCTGGATTTGAATGTGGCTATACTGTTGGAGCACATCTGTTGGAGCACATCTTTTCATCTGGAAGCTGATTCCAGCTGATTGAAAACAGTTGTGCTATTTTTGTGGTAGCCTAACCATGTTACTTTTTGTTCAGGATTCTTTGATGAACAGAAAGTTCAAAAGAATTGCATTTATTTTAAATTCTAAGTGTCTTTACTGCCACTTTTGATAAATTAAATGTATTATTGATGAAGAAAAAGTATTAATTATTGACCCTAAACTTTTGAATGGCAGTAGGCTACATAAAGTTTATATTGTCTTACTACTAACTTATTTAATCTTAACTTTTGTTTTATTATTTTTATCTGTAGGCTATTTCAAATATGACCAAAGTATTATTTTTTTTTAGGGATTAGTTTTACATTCAATTTACTGAACAGGGTACACAACATTCAGCTGCAGATGTATGTCGCATACATTCATATGCGTTTCAGGCGTTCCTGGCAGTCTTGAGAGGAATATTATTTTACCTTCATCACACCAGAGGAGGGCAGCACTCAGCCATCTTTATTCCTGTCACAATCCTGTATGTTTTAGTGCCCTGACGCAAACACCTGACCAGTGTTCACATCCTCATCTGGAGTCATTTCAGTTTGTGTTGTTTTGAGACGTCTTTAATCATTGCACATACACATAAAGTGTTGATGGTCAAATACAGCATTGAACTGTATTTGCTAGAAATGATAGGCTACTGTGGGGATGTGAACATGAACAGAACAGCTCTGAAATACACATTTGCCTTACAGATGTTTCATAAACATAATTCCACCTCTAATCCTCTTTCCTTGATTTTTCCTCATCAGCGATATTTATTCTATTTAAATTTAAAGTCACTCTTGAGCTGCACCAGTCTGTGTTTTCATTTGACTGTTTCTATCAGTCTTTTTCTCTTCTCTCCGTGTGCTCTGTGCCTCAATCATTGTGTTCCCTCTCAGGGTTATTATTAGAAGCACTGTTCTCTCTCTCTCTCTCTCTCTCTCTCTCTCTCTCTCTCTCTCTCTCTCTCTCTCTCCACCCCCGCGTAACAGCGCTTTTACGCCGCTGCTGCGAGCGCGCGCACAATTTCTTCCCCTCAGATCCGTGTCGATGTATTCTTTAAGTGTACACTTACACACAACCCATTATGTCACCTCATTTTCCTCCCCCTCGCTCTTTCCCTATTTCGTTTTCACTCCCACCCACTATGAGCCCAGAAAAGAACATACAGAATAGATTTCTCATTACATCATGTTAAATCAAACAGTTGCTTTAAACTTTACAGAAAACCTGCAGGTAAAAAGAGGGATTCGAACATAATACGGACAAAATGTATGCAGTTTTATTATGAAACCTTAAGGCCAAAATCAGGTTCTCATAAGAAAATGTAACTAAGAGTATGACAGGTATAGGCTATAACAAATTACACTGTTAAACATATGTGTAATAAGGTAGAATTCTCACAAAATTGTTCATTTACATACTGTATATCTGATGTAGCTGCCTGATTGAAATGCAAGAGCTTTCCCCTTTGATTATTGCCATATCATGAGCCAACATAACTTCCTGTTCTGTTTCCTCCTCTTCCCTTCGGCATTGTAACTGAAAGGGAGAAGTAGATTCCTTTCGACTTCTGATAATCTTATTTAATCTTTATTGTAATTATTGCTTTTATATTTATATATTCACTCCGATTCAAGTGTATAATGTTATTTTACTTACCTGTGTGATTATTTTAGTTATTTTACCTTTTTTTGAGTTATATTTTTGTCTTCTGCTTAAATATGTGGTAATGAGATCACATGGGGACAAGTGCACATCATAGAGATGAACAGCGTGTAACATCATGGTAGAAACTATTGAATCTTAAAGGAACGGTAAAGAGTTTAATTGACTTCTTCGGCAACTTTTTTTTTCTCCGGAGTAAATGTTTTTCTTTTGTTTGTTGTTGGTGCATATTAAACGAGAGAGATTTTGAGATAAGCACTTTTAAGTACCAACATTTTTGGGAACAGGGTCACATTTACTTACTGGAGAAGGATTTTTGTCCATCTCTGATAAGGTAGCAATCATGATGATAAGTGTTTTTGTTAATTACTGTATAAGGGCTGCAACTGATCGCAGTTGATCCGTATGGACCATGCTCCATGGTTTGTCTTTTTCTTGCCAATGTACAGATTCAAACGATTTTAAAAGCGGAAGAGGTGAAAATCGGGGCTTGCGCATTGTTTTTCTGTGTGCACATCCACACATACTCAAAGCATGTACACTCAGAGAGAGAAAGAAGCGCATTTCAGACAGCGCTCGAACACCAAATTTATTCCTCTTTCGTGTTTACTTGCACTTGAACGGACACATACACACAAAATTATGCCAAAATACCTGTCTCGTCGACTATTCTCACGGTTATGTCATACGTGAACCCTTGTGAAAGAAACCATGTGTGTCAGAATATTTGGTCTGTGTATTCGGTCTTAAAGTGACAGCAGCCTAATATTCCTGCTGTTGTCTGTGTTATTTAATGTTAAGTAAATACAGCTTTAACAAAGATGAACCTATATTTAATTTCTACAGAGAACAAACAGAGTTTACATTTAGGCAGCTTGCAGGTTAAGTGTGGCACGTAAAGAGTGAGAACCAAGCATGCATCTCCAGGTGCTCCCTTGAGAACCAGACCAACAAAGAGTTATTTGCACGCCTGCTAATAACTGATTTTGAGTAAGAAAATATTTTGTTTTTGTCAAGAAAAGTGGAGTGTTTAGTAAAAAAAATAAAATAAAATGCAAATCTTCATTCTGATATTGAACTGTTTTGAGTTGATTTGATTTCATATATTTTCCTGCACATATGAAGTTAACCTGAACACGTGTCCACTAGGTAAGGTTTTGCTGTTTGGGGTATATTCATTTTCAGTAATTTAACATATTTTGTGTTTTCACTTTACATTTGGGACATGTTTGAGGTTACTAGCAAACAATGTTAGCCCTGTGTGATGGCCGCACTAGCAGCCACACATGGAAACAACAATAACTTACGGTGGTAACTCTTTCATTTGTTTTGAGCACATTACATACTATACAAAATAATAACTGGACACACACTTTAGTTTTAAAAACAGTTTTATTAGTGTTTTGACTTAGTTTTTTATTTGGGTGCACACATTTAGTTAACTTTGTCAATTTAGCTAATTTCAGGTTCATTATTTTTAAGTAACATTCTGTGAAATTAATACCTTTCTCTTTGAGTTACCAGTACTTGGGGAGTTGCTGCTGGGGGTCTGTGGCTGGCTGACAGGCAAAAAGACTTTCAACTGAGTCTCAGCTGTTTAAGTAGGGGAATGGATAATTGGACTGCGCCATGTTTTCCCATATAATGGGGGTGGCAGAGTATTCCATTTTTGAGTTGTGTTCTTTTCTTTGTTAGTTATATTTTGTTGTTATGATTATTTAATTGATATATCTTTGGTTCATATCAGGTAGCATTGGTTTAACATTTGTTGTAGTTATTGTGGTTTGTTTATATATGTTATGTGTTTTGTTTACCCCCTTTTGTGTCAGAATGGCCTGATCAGCCACTATATAAGTTTTCCCCATGTCCCAGTCTAGTAGGTCTGTTTTGTTTGTCCAGGTTTGGGTTGTTCAGCCTATGTTAAGGTTATGTTACCTGAGTTAAGTTCTGTTTAGTTGACCTCTTTTATGGGACCAGAACTTTCTGTTATTCTATAAATTAGTTTTTTTTTTTTTTTTTGTTTTTTTTTAAATAAAAACCTATATTTTCTTGAAAACCTATTCTCTGACTCTTCATGCCTGCCAGCTTGGTTTCTCACACCCTGTGAAACAATCTAATGTCACTTTTCCATTGGGCAGGGGTGGGCAGTACAGCCTAATCCACCTTGCCAGTCTCAGCACTCCAGTGAGTGCATTGATGCATCAAGCCTGAAGGTGATAGTACAACAAGATTTGGCACCTCCACCATTCTTCAGGGGTGATAACAGTGATTAATTTACTGTGCATGAGTGGGAATATATGATGTACAGTTATTTAAACAGAATGAAATTCAGAATGCAAACTGATGTCTCTGATCTCATCATGAGCAGATTGGCTGGCAAACCGAGAGATGTGGTTAAAGGAACACGCAGACTTTTTGGGACTTTAGCTTATTCGCTGTATCCCTCAGAGTTAGATACATACCCTTCCATACATAATCCATACATACCCTTTTCATCTCTGTGCGTGCCGTAACTCTGCTAGCCTAGCACAAAGACTGGAGGTAAATGGCTCCAGCAAGCATACTGCTCCCAATAAGTGACAAAATAATGCCAACATTTTCCTATTTACATGTTGTGATTTGTATAGTACAAATAACAAAGTCACATGAGACACAGCCATCTTCTAACCGTTTACATACTGGGAACTATATTCTCAGAAGGCGAAGCACTGCTACTTCTGCGAGGTGATTTACTCCAACTCTGAGTGAACTCTCTGCTCCTCACCACGGGGCTTCTCTGGTGCTGCGAGCAAATCACTCCGCCCAAGTAGCAGTGCTTCGCCTTCTGAGAATATAGTTCCCAGTATGTATACGGTTAGAAGATGGCTGTGTCTCATCTGAGTGACTTTGTTATTTGTACACGCTGTGACTACAAATCACAACATGTAAATAGGAAAATGTTGGCATTATTTTGTCACTTATTGGGAGCAGTATGCTAGCTGGAGCAATTTACCTCCGGTGGGTTGCGGTCGTGCGTAAGACAGAGTCACGGCACGCACGGAGATGAAAACGGTATGTATGGACTTATCTAACTCTGGGGATACGGTGAATAAGCTAAAGTCCCAAAAAGTCGGTGTGTTCCTTTAAAGGTGGGGTAAGCAATATTTGAAAAACGCTGTTTGGAAGTTAGTCTGACCGACACACAAGCAAACAATGACAACAAACGGTGGAGGAGAGAGAACAAGCAAGAGGGAGATTTGAAGAAAAACTGCTGAAATAGAGATTAGACACACAATACAAAAGAGAAAAGCTAATAAGAATATCACTGGAAAATAAAGGGTTATGATCAGGAAAGAGCTTTAGGACCCGCGTTAATATTAGAAAAGCTTAAAGAGAGCTAAGCAGGAAGGTCTGATAACAGACACGGAGGTTGCTTTGATTCCGCTCCACACTTGAGTAACACTGGGTTTGAGTGTCATTGTTTGTCTGGAGCTGCTGTGCTGTTGGCAACTAACAATTAAGTTTGTTTGTAATTACTATTGTGTAATGTACGTTTATTTTTTTTGTGCTTCCTTGTCATTCGTTCATCATCTGCGCTTTATTTTTCGTGAAGCATTATTTTGTTGCGCCTCTGCTATAATAAACAGACATCCACTTTTGGATTGCGTAACAGAGTCCAGCTAGTGAGAGTTGCGATGACGACTTTTACAGAATGGGGTGTTTAGCGTCATTGTTAGTGCACTTGCCTCGCATGCTGGCAATCGGGGTTTGAAACCGACTCAGAGCAGGGCGGTTAGGATTGAGTTTTGAAGGCGGAGCAATGAAGAGAGGGGTGTGGTTGATTTCGAATATCAACAATGTCCAACAGCATTTTTGAAACAACGCTTACCCAACCTTTAAGGTGTCCCTGCGAAGCAGCCCTGAACTGAGTGTAAGTGAGCTTCCAAGTGCAATGTTTGACATACTGAAATGCACCTTCATTGAGTTGGCTTACTCAAATGCAATGGTAGTGACAATGGCACTGCCAAAATGCAATGGCAGACTTCTATATACTGTCCCAAGAGCAGATGAAAGTCCCATGGATTACTGGATACTGCTTAACAAGACCATAGATGTTGCTGATGAGTACTTGCGCAGACGTAATAGGAGTGCACAGGATCCAGCTGAAGTAGCTGTCAAGATGTTTATTACACATTGTCCAGACCCAAGTCTTGCTATGTCTTTTCAGTTTAAGCCAGCTGTGAAGTGGAGCGCCGCTGAGGTCCAGGAGCATTTGGATAGTCTTCAGAGGGATCTAAAGAGAGTCTCTTTGAGGACGCAGCACACAATGTCTTTGTCAGCTTGCAACCAGTACAATGTTATAGCATGCCCCAGTTCTGTGCCCAGTTCTCCTCAGCAGGCTGCTTCCATGCCAGCCCAGTCGCTCCTTCCTGTAAGTCATATTAATCCTAATGCTGTTCCATTCTCTCCAGACACCAGTCTTCAGCACATGGATATTGGCATATTGGCATGATGGATTGAGTCCTGACATTTATGAAGGACTAAAAATGACAGAACGAAAAATAAATAAATAAATAAATAAAAGTAGAAATATATAAATAAATGCAGAAATAATAGTAAAATAAATACATTTTGGTAATATAAATGGCTATTTCTGTATTTTTACATGTATTTATTTATTTATTTATGCATTTCTATATGTATTTATTTATGTATTTATACATTTATTTATGTATTTATATATTTATTTATTTATATATGTATTTATTTATACATTTATTTATTCCTACATTTATTTATTTCTGTATTTCCACATTTCTACATTTATTTATTTCTGTATTTCCACATTTCTACATTTATTTTTCCCTGCGCATGTATGCTAATTCACCAATGGCTAACCACGCCCCCTCCACTCACTCAGTCAACATTCGGTAACAGGCGCTTTGGCAGCTGTCAGTAGGAGACATTTCACAGGAGGCAATTGATGATTTTTTGGAGACAGAAAGATTATATATCATCTCGATGTCACCAAAAGGGCCTTAAATATGCATCGGAGGGTTATATTAATAATTTTATTGTTGAGAAGGTCGATAAGCTTCAGCTCCAGAACAAAGATTTACAGTTCACAGTGTAAACGTTATAGTTTGGTGCTATTTCGCTTTAAACGCTCGCTGTATACGCGCGTCCTATTCGCTTTGGATTCAAAATGTTCAAGCGTCGAACTAGACGCGGATACGCGCGAATTTGACGCCCTATTCGCGTTTGGTGGGAGCGCAGAATAATGGACAGGCTGCGATGTCAAGATTGCATTGCTGGAATGTGTGTGTGTGTGTGTGTGTGTCAGAGAGCGGGCGCCGGGGCGCGATCGAACAGTGGAAACATAAAAACATACTCCATTTTGTTCATACAGGACATAATTAAAACTGCAAAGTGTTTAGCCTACTTATATTTGTGTAAAACACAACACTGTGCTTTTGTCAAACTGTAAACTCTTGTCAAACTGTAACCTACAACTGTCACCCAACCAAAATCACACACACATGCTGTTTTAAAGCCAAAATGACAAGAAAAAAACATAAAAACGAATGAAAACTGATAACCGCAATGCATTGCAATGGACGAGGAAGCAGAGAACGTCCAAGTGTATTGGGTTAGCTATGCGTACTGTGATTGGCTCATCGCGTTTGGGGGCATGGTTAGCCATTGGTCAATTAGCATACATGCGCAGGGAAAAATAAATGTAGAAATGTGGAAATACAGAAATAAATAAATGTAGAAATGTGGAAATACAGAAATAAATAAATGTAGAAATGTGGAAATACAGAAATAAATAAATGTAGGAATAAATAAATGTATAAATAAATACATATAAATATATAAATAAATAAATATATAAATACATAAATATATAAATAAATGTATAAATACATAAATAAATACATATAGAAATGCATAAATAAATAAATAAAAACATGTAAAAATACAGAAATAGCCATTTATATTACCAAAATGTATTTATTTTTACTATTATTTCTGCATTTATTTATTTATTTCTACTTTTATTTATTTATTTTTCGTTCTGTCATTTTTAGTCCTTCATAGACATTGTGCACTGCCTCTTTAACTTTATCCAGTCAGGTTAATGCAGGCAAATGCAGCTGGCATGTAGGGTCTGTAGATCCAAGGAACACACTACATACACACATTTTGACGTCAGAGGCTATGTCGTTACTGTCTCAGTCCTGTCCACTTTAAGAGTGACTGTCCTAAAGCAGGACTGTCCTAAATGCTAAATGACTGTCCAAATTTAATAAAACCATCATCACAGAAGCAGCACATGTGCAAAATGTTTTTGTTAACAGCTGCAAGCTATTGCCAGAAGACAAAACTGTGTTATGTGTGGGGTCTCAGGGAGTTGATAGGGCAAGCGAGTTGTTTTATGCTTCTGTGACAGTTTGTGACCATTACACATTAAAGGGGTTACTGGATTCTGGTAGTATGGCCTGCACACCTAGTGGAGAGGGTGAGTCCAATGCTGCAAGCTAATGGTCTTCTTCCACATCCTTAAGCGATTCCAAGTTATGTATTTCTGGTTGTCTGGGGTGGCCTTACAATTCAGCCAAAGTATACATACGACTTGGAGATTGAGTTCATAATTGAAAGTAATGTGATCAAATGTGTTCTGCAGAAGATGAAATCACATGGAAGGTACTTGGAGCTCGTTTCCTGCAATAGAAGCAAACTTGAGTGTGAGGAATTCCTTGATCTTCTGATCTGCATCTCCTGATGATCTGGACCTCAGCAGCCTGATAAACTTGGTACTGTGAAACTCTCAGACAATAACTCTACTTCCCAAATGTGAGTATCTTGTTTGTGGCAAATTGCCAAGTAATGTACCTGTTTCTCCAGGAAGCACTATCATTGTTGAGCCAACCACTGCACATTCAGCACCTAGAACATCCTTGTCGGACGAGTAGTAACACCATTGTGGGGCAATTGATGGGTACCAATGAAGAGGTGTGGAAGAGGAACTTGACGGCCATATATTGAGTCCTGCCATGTGGTTTTCTCACAGGATAAGCTGGATTGTGGAGAGGCAAAGGATTTTGCGCACAGGATCCATCTTTATGACGAGCACCCATTCCATCTGCCCTATCGCCGCATCCCTCCTGCACTACAACAAATTGTTTGAAGTGTTGTAGGAGATGGAGGAGAAAGGAATTATCAGCGAATCTGTCAGTCAGTATGCATCACCCTTAGTGATGGTCAGGAAAAAAGATTCTCGCTGGCTCAAAGCCAAAACCATCAAAGATGCCTACCCTCTACCCCTTCAAGATGACTGTCTCGCAGACTTGGGAAGAAATGCCCTTTTCAGAACCCTGGACTTAACTTCAGGATTTTATAACATCCCCATCCATGTGTCTGACCGACGATACACTACCTTCACAACACCAATGGGCAGTTTTCTCTGCTATCTTGATGACTTGTTGGTCTTTGCAACTTCTAAAGAGGAAGAATTTAAGTGCTTGGAGATCATGTTCTCTCAACTGATAAACAGCAACCTGAAGCTAGCACCTACAAAGTGTCACTTCTTGGGGACACTTTTTATTCTTTATGTGTTTTATCTGCCTATTTTGACAACATTGTATGAAAACTGAACTGAGCTAGATGATAACATCAATGTATTCTCCAGAGCTGATGTATCGATAAATTAACTAAGGGTACTTTTACACGACAACAATGTACTAAAAATGATTTTTCCTCTGTACAGATGCCAACATTTTCAAAATGATTCCCGTTCACACGGAGCCATGAAAACAACTAAAACGCTGTATAATGCATGCCAGACAAGTAGTTGGCAATGTCACTTTTTAAAGAAAGACTATACACCTGCACACATACGAATTCAAACTTGCATCCCTATAGACTAAACAAGTAATACGCATGCGCATGCCATCACTTCACATCAGTTAAATGGACAATAGACATTTGCTCAGTGCATAGTGCAAACAGTCGGTTACTAACAGAAACCATAACATTGTAATTACAGACAGCAAAGAAATGTGGGCAGTTGAAGCATAAGTCAGGTGCATATGACTAATGGTACTGGTATACAGAGTTATGGAAAATGTTTAAGAAGAAAACACATTATGGCTGGTAATATTGGTTAAACAAATAGGTTTTGAGTTTAGACTTAAATTCACGCAGTGTGGTTATTGTCCTAAGAGCCAGGTGCAGAGAGTTCCATAGCCTTAGGAGCTATAATGTTGCCTGAATCATAATCATACACTGTTCGGTCATTGGCCAGATAAGGACTGGTCCCCCGACTGTGCCTGGGTTCTCCCAAAGTTTTTTTCACCATTCTGCCACCTGATGTAGTTTTGGTTCCTTGCCACTATCGCCATTTTCCACCATTTTTTTTTTTTTTTTTTTTTGCCATTGGCTTGGCTTGCTTAGTTGGGGGCATTAAATTTAGCATTT
Organism: Scardinius erythrophthalmus; assembly: GCF_964197995.2. Classification (NCBI taxonomy): domain Eukaryota; kingdom Metazoa; phylum Chordata; class Actinopteri; order Cypriniformes; family Leuciscidae; genus Scardinius; species Scardinius erythrophthalmus. Next base: position 13,621,809 of record NC_138222.1, on the reverse strand, counting down.
AATTTAATATTGAACAATAATATTGATCTGCCTGCATCGACACTATTATACAAGAACTGACCTGAGCTGGACGATGACATCACGGTTTACTCCAGAGCAGCAATTTATATAAATTAACTAAATTAATAACTTTTTTTAAACAAAAATGAAACATCACTGAACTTAATTAAGCTGAACTGTGATGCTATTGTCTTCTGGAAACAAACTTTTTTGCATTATTTTCCTGTTAACTCTGTAAAGCTGCTTTAAAACAATCTGTATTGTAAAAAGCGCTATATAAATAAATGTGACTTGACTTTACTATAATGGAAAAAGACATGCCATCCATAGACGATAGACGAAATCTCGGTACACAAAGTTCCAGCCAGAATAAAAGGGAATATAAGGAGAAAGTAAGTCAGAGAGGTAGGAAGGAGCAAGACCATTGAGTGACTTAAAGGTAAGCAGAATAACTTTGTAAGTTAAGCCAAGCAGGTAGCCAGTGGAGGTTAAAAAGAATAGGAGTGATATGAGCAGAGCGTTTAGTGTAAGTTAACATTTCTTGCGGCAGAGTTTTGAATATATTGCAATAGAGTGTGCTGGTAGTCCAGAAAAAGAGCATTACAGTAATCGAGGCAAGATGTGATAAACATGTACTAATGATTCAGCATCTATTGGGTTGACATAGGGACAGAGTTTGGCAATACAGTGAAGTTGAAAGAATGCAGCTTTACAGAGTTGACTAATATAAGCATCGAAGGTCAGTGAAGAGTCAAGAATGACACCCAAGTTTTTGACGGTGGCAGATGGAATAATTGATGTAGCTTCAAGGTCAAGTCTGGGAGCATTGTTAGTGTTGGGGGACAGATAATTAAAATGTAGGTAATTTTAGTCAGATTCAAACTGGAGTTTAGCCAGGTCTTTAACTCATTGATTCATGATGATTGTGATGCAGTCTGGTGAATAGAGTCTTCAGGGTTGTCTTGCCCTGGCAACCAAAAACCCACTTCTTTGGCGATATTGACTTCCCTAAAGCCGAGCATAGCGCTTTGATGGGCGTACTGCTTTCGCTCTCTCGCTCTGGTCTACGGTTGCGCGCGCGCCCGCGTCCTTCCGGAGAAGTGCCCTTAGGACCCATATAAGGAAATTTATGGAAGTAAAATAATGTCAAATGTTTTTGAAACAAAAAGCCTGTTGAATTGCACTACTTGAAAAAAAATAGGCATTGCATTAACCATGCTTGCATTTTAATGCATTGTATTTTTAGGGCTTGCATTTTTATGGGCTGAAATTCAACATGGTTGAATATTTAAGCTGTGAATATTTCAATTAAAAACATTTCAAACACATTTTCATTATTAAAAATTCAATAATCCATATTCACCTTTCATATTTCACTTCCAAAATATTCAAACTGTTTAAAAATGCAACCTATAATATTCAACAGGCAATTTTCGGTCCATTTTATTTTGCTTTGCAAAATTCGCTTCCACAAATTCAGTGGTTCAAATTCGACAGTAAATTCAACGGAACTGCAGGAAAAGCAATAGATTACCGAGATACTCTCCATCTGCTGTAAGTCAATCTCACCAGCAGGAGGTGCAAAAGCGCTTGTTGTTGACGAAGACAGAGCAACAGTTAGAGCAAGCCATTCATTCATAAAACTCATTTAACAGTAATGCAAGTGTATTTGTGATTATTATGACAGCGGTTTTATGTTAAATTCGGTGTCTTCACGGTTACTTTCCCTGTGTAGCCTACAAGCATCTTTCTCTACCGTGAACAAGATTATAATGTTATTCCCCGATGCGGATACAGATCCAATATTACATTTTTGAGGTTGACATATATTTCTCTTGGTTGTTTAGTTGCCTTAACTTTATATTGTGGCGATGTGCTGCATGCAAGCTATTAGGGTTTCCCTCAATACTTAAGGATTCCCCTGCTGGGCATATAAAACGCTTAATGTATAGCTTAATGGACTAATTACAGTGATATAAAAGACCAAACTCGCAGGCAAGCAGATTGACTCAGAATAACGCGCAAAGTTTAATGCTGAGCGTTTCCCCAGTGATAGACTGGCATTGACGTTGGACATTCGCACATTTAGGGACCGTCTCTAAAGTGTATACTACTTTGGTATACACGTTTCTAACTTCAATAGCATTTGAATAGAACGACTTACAGTCATAAAACCAACTGTAAAGTGTTCATGTAGTGTCAGGCATAATGCGCACCCTTTGGATTTTTGATATTTATTCAAATAAATTAAAGTTTGCTATTGAAGTTAGAAACGTGTATGCCAATGTTTTATGCAACTTTTGAGACGGTCCCTAAATGTGCGAATGTCCAATGTCAAGCCAATTTTACATTTATTAGGCTACATTTAGTCATTTATTTAGCAGACGCTTTTATCCAAAGCGATTTACAGTTAAACTAACAATAGGAGGACAACAATATGCAAGTGCTATGACTCTTCCCAGTTTAAGCTAATGCAATACACGTATGCTTAGCCTATACTATATATATATATATATATATATATATATATATACTGTAGAGAGAGAGAGAGAGAAAAGAGAAGAGAAAGTGTTAGTATTGATCAAGTGTTGATTTTATGCCAGTATATCACGAAACGCTCAGCATGAAACTTTGCGCGTTACGTTCATATTCTTAGTCCATCGAGCCTATGTAACGAGTTAGAAGTACAATTCAAGTTTAATGTATTGTTGTTGTCTTTTCCACTAAAATCCTTATTTTATTACTGATTTATTTCTGTTTTTCTTTGAGCAATATATGTTGTTTTTGCTATTCACATTAGAGACTTTTATTTTGACATGTTTTTCTGTTGCTGCATTGGTGCCATTTTGAGTGTGCGCGCGCGCCTCTCTCTTTAGTTCGCATTGCACATGCTGGGGAGAGGTGATGCAATAGTGAGATGCTCACACGACGTTTTATCAACTTTATTGCTGTAATCCACAGATCCACAGTTGGTGAAAGCCCATGTTGGGTGTGACTGTGAATAAACATCGTCATTGTGATGAACCGCAGTAACAGTGTCCTGGTCCTTACTAAACACAACGCAGAGAAAAAGAGTATCGTGACAGCGGTCAGCAGCAGACCGGTTACATTGGTGCCGTGACCCGGATCAGAAGATTTGCTTCAGGATCAACGTCAGTTGGGTCACCGAGGGACGCTGCATTGAGGTTCAGTTTTGTTGATAAAAGAACAGTGAGAATACAAATGGACATTTGAGATTTCTAATATTGATTTAATGCATTCTCTCATTTAAGTGATTTATTTTTCTCACATTTTCTGACATTTTTCATTTGTTTATTTTATTTGAAATTTGATTTTCAAGTGTAAACATGGCGTTTAGTTTAAAAGATGATGAAATTGACGCTTATGAGACAATGACTGGTTTAGGTCTTGGGAGGGGAAAGTTTTTTAGTGAAACTCCAATTGTGAGAGAGAGTAAGGTGAACAGAACCCCCCGTGTATTAAGCTCCACACGTGTGACTGATCATGATACAGTGCCCTTAGCTGTTCCAGACATAGCAGATCCAAATTGGCAAGGTTTGATAGCACACATAGCTCAACAAGTGGGGCAGACCATGTTAGCATCTCAAAAAGAGGCTAGTTACGGTGAAGGAGAGAATAAGAGTGCACAAACACCAGGGTTAGGTAACGGTAAGACATTCTCAGACATACCTTCACTTAACTTGACTGGAGTGAGGTTAGTAATGCAAAGTGAAGCAAAAGAGCCCCCAGTCTACCGTGGTGATGCATCAGACAAGTTTGGTGTGCGTGAGTGGGAGGAGCTGATGGACACATATCTGAGAAAGAGAGGAATACCATTAGCAGAGCAGCATCAAGAGATTTTAAGCAGATTGATGGGTAAAGCTAAAGATGTCGTCAAAGTCACTCTTCGCTGTAATTCAGCTTTAAACCCAGTTGAGAACCCGAAGGTTATCATTGACATCCTGAAACAACATTTTAGCGATGCTAATTATTCATGTATGCCTTTGGCTGATTTCTATGGAACTGTTCCATTAGTAGGAGAGGATCCTGTCGAGTACTGGGTGCGGTTGAACAAAGCAGTGGATCTTGCGGAGGAAGCTTTAAAGAGACTTGGGCGGCGAATGGAAGATCCATGTCAAGAAGCTGCAATGATGTTCGTGAAGTACTGCCCAGATTCCACTCTTGCTGCAGTTTTCCGTTTCAAAGCTCCAGAAAAATGGACTGCACAGGAAATCCAAGAACAGCTTGACAGGTACCACACAGAGTTAAAAGAGCATATGTCAGCCAAGCCTAAGCGTCACCCTGCTACAAGGCATGTCACCGCTCACATTCAGACGTTCAATGAGGATGAAGTGGATGTTGGCTCTCCAACAGAGTCGGGTGAGTGCAGCAAAGTTAGTAATGCACACACTATACAGGATGACAACAATTGTATGAGAACTCTGATTAATCTCCTTGACCGTGCGCTGTCTCAAAATGTTCAAATGCCATCTCGCCAGCCCCAAAGCAAGCTCTGTAGAGTATGCCAATCTCACGATCACTCTACTGTAACACATTGTCGACGAGAACGTCTGTGTTTTGCATGCTTCCAGCCTGGGCACAGTAAAAGTGACTGTACAAGTGACAGGTCCGGACCCGGCCCATCACCATTCCGGGGTCCATCAGGTTTAAACTAGATGGCTCACGTTCGGAAGGGGGATGCGTGAGCATTAGTGAAGAACCCCTAGAGAGTGTTGATCTTCACCAGTTTTATGAGAATGCACGTGCACAGGCTCCCACTGGGACCAAGGTGATCGCACAAAATGTCCAGGTAGTTGAGGCATTCGACGATTTGTTCTACGCACCAGTCAGTGTTAATAATGTGTTTTCGATTAAGGGGATGCTTGATACAGGCTCCATGGCCTGCACTTTTAGTGACAAAGTGGAAAAAAGGATGTTAAGTGAGAATGTATTGCCTTCACCCACACCACTTCAGGAGGAAGTCATCTTAGTAGGATGTGGTGGCAAGGTTACAAGACCAAAATGCATGTACGAGGTCCAGTTGAAAGTTTATGGAGAGAGCTGCCTAGTGCCCATTCTCGTTGTACCTGGCCAGCGGGATGATCTGATCATTGGCACAAATGTCATAAAATTCCTTGCGCATCGGATGAAAGGTAGCAATGATTTTTGGAGACTTGTTTCTAATCATAGAGTGGAACCAATGGCAGGATGTGAGCAGTTCCTGGATGTAATGGCCAACACGTGTCGGTGGAAGGGTTCTGAGCTACCAGATAAGGTGGGAACAATCAAGCTACAGCAGTGTGTCACTCTTTTAGCAAGGCAGGAACATCTTGTCTGGGGAAAGCTGCCAAAAAATGTCCCGATGTCACCCGGGAGCACAGTTGTAGTGGAACCTACAAATTCAAGGTCTGTGTCACGAGACATTATGGTCGGGCGGGTTGTCACGCCATTATGGGGTGACTGCTGGGTTCCCGTAAAAGTCACTAACTTCTCTGATAAGCCAGTCACCCTTAAGAGGAATCGTAAATTAGCAGACGTGTTCCCATGTGTTGCCATGGAAGATTTCGAACTTTTCCAAGGGCTGAGTCGAGCTGAAGTGTCTGCGGAGGAGATTCAGCATTCCCCTAAATTGTCAGATGATTTCAAACAGAGATTGGAAACTGTTGGTCTTGTTGATCTCGACATTAATTCTGTTTCTGTCAGCCATGTGACAAAGGAGAAGTTAGTACAGTTACTGGAGAGATACAACGACGTGTTTTCTAAGCATGCATTGGACTGTGGAGAAGTAAAGGGTTTTGTTCATCGCATTCGGCTAATGGATGAGCGTCCATTCAGACTCCCTTATCGTAGAGTGCCGCCTGCACACTACCAAAAGTTGCGGCAGGTTTTGTCCCAGATGGAAGAACAAGGGATAATTAGGAAGTCTGTTAGTGAGTATGCTTCTCCGTTAGTCCTAGTGTGGAAGAAGGATGGCAGTCTGAGGCTATGCACAGACTTCAGATGGTTAAACGCAAGAACGATAAAGGATGCACACCCACTTCCACACCAATCTGACTGCTTAGCTGCTCTGGGCGGAAACACACTCTTCAGCACCATGGACCTGACATCAGGGTTTTATAACATCCCCATGGCTGAAGAGGACAAGAAATACACTGTAATCACGACTCCTGTAGGGCTGCATGAGTATAATAGGATGCCGCAAGGGCTATGCAACAGTCCAGCCTCCTTTATGCGGATGATGGTAAGCATCTTCGGAGATTTGAACTTCAGCAGCTTATGTTATCTCGACGACCTGTTGGTGTTCGCTCCGAATGAGCAGGAAGCTTTAGAAAGACTGGAGATCGTGTTCAGTCGTCTGAGGCAGTACAATCTTAAGCTGAGCCCTAAGAAATGCCACCTACTGAGAACCTCTGTAAAATTCCTTGGTCACATCATAGACCGGGATGGAGTTTCAGTAGATCCTGCCAAAGTCGATGTTATTTCGAAGCTGTCTAAGGCAGATCTTATGGAAGATGACAAATGTACTCCATCAGTGCAGAGGATCAAATCAGTTCTTGGGATGATCTTATATTACCAACATTTCATTCCCGGATGTTCTACTTTGGCAAGGCCGCTTTTTGCCCTTACGGCTGGGCAGAGGAGGAAAAGAGGGATCAAGGGAGACATTAAAGCGGGAACTTACAGGAAGCTCAAGCCCACGGATTGGACTTCAGAATGTGATAGCGCATTATTTTGCCTCAAGGAGAGTCTGCTTCAAAGTGTGGTTTTAGCGCACCCTGACTTTACTCTGCCTCTGATCCTGGCGATTGATGCCTCACTGGACGGACTGGGAGCTGTATTATCCCAAGTGCCTGCGGGTGAAGAGCGAGCTCGTCCAATCGCGTTTGCAAGCAAGACTCTGAGCAAATCACAGAGGAACTATCCAGTTCATAAGCTCGAGTTTCTGGCACTCAAATGGAGCGTGTGCGAGAAGTTTAGCCATTGGTTGAAAGGTCAAACATTCACGGTATGGACAGACAACAATCCGCTCACGTACGTCATGTCCAAGGCAAAACTCGCTGCATGTGAGCAACGTTGGGTGTCCAAACTGGCATCTTACACCTTTGAACTGAAGCATATAGCAGGGAAGAAAAACGTGGTGGCGGATGCTCTGAGTAGAGACCCTTTTGTCAAGACCGTGAGCAGCAGGCTAATGAAGGAACGATATCATGATTTACTTGTGGAGGCTGAAGCGGTTGATGGAGATGGAGTTCGAGATGCGTTACGTCAAGGAGCTCAGAACTTACAGATCTGTCTCCAGTCCCGTCTTGTCTTACCTTCTGACAGTGCCACTATCAAAGCCTGTTTAAGTTTACATGATCAGTGGGAAGAGACTTCTCAAGCAAGAGCCGTGCAGCTAATTCAGTCTTACCAAGATTTAATACCAGCTGGTATTCACACCCTTCCTACGATTGCTGCGGATGAAATTCGCGAAATGCAAGAGGCTGATTCAGTCATTTCAAGAGCGATGTTCTTTGTGAACTTGAAGCGTCAACCATCGAGGCGAGAGAAGGCCAACATGAGTTCCAAAACCCTATCTCTTTTCAGGCAGTGGGACAAATTAAAGCTCAAGGATGGTATACTGTACAGAGTCACACAAGATCCACACAGTAAACAGAAGCGGTATCAGCTGGTCTTACCTTCTAGCCTCAAGGGGCAGGCTTTAAAGGGTGTACATGATCTTGCGGGTCATCAGGGGCAAGCAAGAACCATTCATCTAGCCCGCCAACGTTTCTTCTGGCCGGGAATGGGAAACGATGTGTGTGAATACATCAAGTGCTGTCAAAGATGCATCCTAGCCAAGGCTCCCGAACCATCTGCAAGGGCCCCTCTTGAAAGTATTAAGACCTCTATGCCCATGGAGCTGGTATGCCTGGACTTCTGGTCTGCGGAGGATGGGAAGAAACGTTCCGTGGATGTGCTCGTTGTGACAGACCATTTCACGAAGTTGGCACATGCCTTCCCTTGTGTGAATCAGTGTGCGAAACAAGTTGCAAGGAAGCTGTGGGATCGTGTATTCTGTGTGTACGGATTCCCGAGTCGCATCCACACCGACCAGGGAGCCAACTTCGAGAGTACCCTTCTAAAGGAGTTGTTGAAGCTATCAGGAGTCGCAAAGTCTCACACCACTGCATACCACCCCATGGGAAACGGAGGTGTAGAGAGGTTTAATCGGACCTTGGGAAGTATGCTCCGAACCCTGCCTCTAAAAGAAAAGCACAAATGGCCAGAGCAAATACAAACGCTAACTTTTGCTTACAACGCTACGGTCCATGAGACAACTGGGTTTGCTCCATTTCAACTCATGTTTGGTCGTGTACCAAGGCTGCCGGTGGATGTTATGTTCAGACAGGTGCTACATGACCCTGTGGTTGTTGATCATGGTACTTACCTGAAGTCGTTGATGTCATACCTCCATGAGGCGGCTGAGATTGCGCAGCGACATTCTGAAAAAGAGCAGAGAAAACAGGCAAAAGGTTACAACAAGAAAGTCAGAGGGATGTGTCTTGCACCACCTGCTGGTGAGGTTGACTAACAGCAGATGGAGAGTATCTCGGTAATCTATTGCTTTTCCTGCAGTTCCGTTGAATTTACTGTCGAATTTGAACCACTGAATTTGTGGAAGCGAATTTTGCAAAGCGAAATAAAATGGACCGAAAATTGCCTGTTGAATATTATAGGTTGTATTTTTAAACAGTTTGAATATTTTGGAGGTGAAATATGAAAGGTGAATAATATGGATTATTGAATTTTTAATAATGAAAATGTGTTTGAAATGTTTTTAATTGAAATATTCACAGCTTAAATATTCAACCATGTTGAATTTCAGCCCATAAAAATGCAAGCCCTAAAAGTACAATGAATTAAAAGGCAAGCATGGTTAAGGCAATACCTATTTTTTTTTTCAAGTAGTGCAATTCAACAGGCTTTTTGTTTCAAAAACATTTGACATTATTTTACTTCCATAGAAATTCCGCTACATCTGACGTCACACATACCCATACTCGAAAAAAACTTTCCGAAACTTGTGACAAACCGGAAGGAGCATTTTTGGCACAGAAATACTCCTTCAAACGTACAATTTAATTTTTGAAACTTTGTCCATGTTTAGCATGGGAATCCAACTCTTTAACAGTGTAAAAAACTCAGTATGAATGAAATAGCATTTCACCCCTCCTTTAACAGCTGGCCAGAAACGCTCAGTGAAAGCTGCGGGTGGTCACAAGAGAGCGGGCATTTTTCAGGAGTTGACGCCCCAGGACTGGACCCCAGACTTTGATATTGGCCTTTGAAGAGTTAAAAAGGGCCCTTGTTGACAGTGTGGTGCTGGCTCATTTAGATTTTGAGTGTCATATTCTTCTCTGTACCAACGCGTCATTAGATGGCTTAGGTGCAGTACTCTCTCAGATACCTGCTGGTGAGGACAAGGCGAGACCAATAAGTGTTTGTTAGCAAGGCTTTGAGCCGTAGCCAAACTAAATATCCTGCACACAGATTGGAATTATTGGCTCTAAAGTGGGGGGTGTGTGACAAGTTCAGTCACAGTGTGAGTTTACAGTGTGGAGAGATAATAAGCCGCTAACATACATTAGGATCAAGCTGAAAATTGGATGAATGTGAGCAGTGCTGGGTCTCAAAGGGTTAGTTCACCCAAAAACGAAAATGATTTAATTAATTACTCACCCTCATGTCATTCAAAACCCGTAAGACATTTATTCATCTTCGGAACACAAATTAAGATATTTTTAATGAAATCCGAGAGCTTTCTGTCCCTCCATTGACGGTCTACGCAACTACCACTTTCAAGCCCCATAAAGGTAGCAAAGACATCATTAAAGTAATCCATGTGACTCCAGTGTTATTCTCTAAAGTGTGTTAATGCAACAACGTCTGCTCTTGCATCAACACAACACGCATGTGTCGTGGTGCTCTCTTATGTGAACGCGTGTTAGAGATTCATTTTTTGTAAATAATGTTGTTTTTTTTTCATTCATACATAAACATGAACAAACTGGTGTGATGTAATTTTGAACAAAATCAGGTCAAACGTAGTTCGTTTGGAGTTTGTTTCTGGAGTTCGAAACAGCTTGTCAAAAAAAGTCTCAGGAAAAGTTTGCTCTTGCTGGTAAACACCCTCAAACTACCATTGGGCTGTGGTGATGATGCCATTATTTATATTTATATTCATATTATTATTTATATTATATATTAAAAAAAGTTACAGAATTTTACATTTATTGTTATGAAAAATGTGCAAAAATACTATTTACAATGTTTATGTGACATTTCAAAAACATGTTTTAACTCAAACTGTGAGAAAATCAAAGCCATAAATCTAAACAAGTTGTGTTCAAAATTTGAGCCTGATATCTGAAAAAATTAAAGTGTGACTATTTTTTTCAGGACCATTTAACCTGTTCGAACATGTCCATGATTTTCTTTTTTGTGTGTGTGTTCACACAGCAAGTGCCAAAACCTTTACCAAGTTTCATACCATTCCGATGAAGAAAAAAAAAAAAAAAAAAAGCAAGATTTTTTGGTCAAAAATTACGAAGTGCACCAGAGGGTTTCTTAACTGCTGTTTTCTCACCGTTGTCATTTTTGTTGTGTTTTCTTACTGAGAGGAAATCGTGAAGCACATACTGTATTTACATATTCATTTAAACGTTGCAAACTATTCTTACTCAAACTTTCAGGGAAAATGTTTTTAGAATAAAGACAGAAAGAGTTAATCTTAGTGATGGTGACATTGAAGTCATGCAACCATGGTGTAATTCGTTTATTTATTAAACTTATGATCTTTACAATGGAACTGAATTAACACTGAACTGACACTTTTTTTTTTTTTTTTTTTTTTTTAGAGCTGCTTTACAGCTGAATTAAACTGTGTTTGCATCATTGAATTATTATTTTCGGTAACACTTTATAATAACTGCACACTGTTAATCATTAGTTAAGCATTAGTAAACAGTTAATTCATCATTTATAAAGCATTAATAGACATTAATAAGCAGTTTATAAATACAGTTATAAATGCTGTATTCTTGATTTAAAAGCATATCTATAATGTGTTTAATAATTGTATTTTCATACTTTATTAATGATCAATTTATCATTTCTAAATGAAGTATTGCATTATTTACAAACCAGTTATTTAGGTTTTGTCAGTGGTTTATAAGATTAATTGGAAAGTGTAAGTAAATGATTAATAAACTATTTAAATGTACATTCATACATCTTATTATTCAGACATAGAGTAATAGTTACTTAGTGTGTTAATAAATGCTTTATTAACATGTATTTCTACTGTAATTCATGGTTAATTCAGGTAGTTATAAAGCATTTAGTAGTGGTCAGTTAACTATTTTTGTGAGCTCATCTAAAGTGAGGACTATTTATGATTTGTAAAGCATTTACAAAGGAGATTTAAAGGCTGTTAAATATTTTTATGTTCTGTATCACTGTGTTGTGTTTCTTTCCTTTTTCTGTTTAGAAGATCAGTGAGCCTTTAAATCTCCTTTGTAAACGCTTTACAAAGCATAACTAGTCCTCACTTTAGATGAGCTCACACACATAGTGTACTGATCATTAATAAATGCTTTATAACTAACTGGATTTACTACATTTACTTACACTTTCTAAGTGATCTTATGAATAAATGACAACACCTAAATAACCAGTTTGTAAATAATGCAATACTTAATTTAAAAATGATAAAGTGATCATTAATAAATTATGAAAATACAATTATTAAACACATTATAGATATGCTTATAAATCAAGATTAAAGAATTTATAGCCGTATTTATAAACTGCTAATTGATGTCTATTAATGCTTTATAAATGATGAATGAACTGTTAACTAATGCTTAACTAATGATTAATAGTGTGCAGTTATTATAAAGTGTTACCTTATTTTCCTGTTGTTTAATGTAAAGCTGTTTTGAAACTATCTGTATTGTATAAATCGCTATAAAAAAATAAAGGTGACTTAACTTATAGCTCAAGTTTAGCTTTTAAGTTCTGCTTATTGTATTTCGGCTTCAAAATTCATACAAGTCATGATGAACAAAACATGTAAGAAACAAACTTTTGTTGGTCACATAGGCCCTGTCCAAAAATGGAACTCTAAATGCTCATTCACACCAAGAACAAAAGCTATAACGATAACTATATTAGCGTCCACACCAGCGGATAACATTACATTTTTCTAAGCAAACGCTGCAGTTATGTCGTCTGCCACTTTAAATGCTCAAGCTCTTTGAAGTCTGGTGGATTTTGATTGGGCATGCTTCTGAAACCTAAAATGACAAATGGGACACCCAAATAAGGTCTTGTGAACTTAACATAAATGCACACATGCATATGCACATGAAGTGTGCCTCAAAACAGGGCCATAGCAATTCGTATACTTCAGGAGGTCATCCACCTGCCATTGAGATTAACAGAAATGCCAACTGATAGCTCTTTTCAGGCCTTATAATGAAAACTCAATCTGAATTGAGTTCATTTGCACATCTGTTTCCATTTTCTCTCGGTCACTGATCACAATACAGTAAACATGGGCAGTTCTCCACCAGAGCTTCATGTGCTGGATCACAAAAGTCACACGGGTATATTTGTGGTAATAGCCACCAATACATTGTATGGGTCAAAATGATCTTTTTTTTTTTTTTTTTATGCCAAAAATCATTTGGATATTAAGTAAAAATCATGTTCCATGAAGATATTTAGTAAATTTCCTAACGTAAATATATAAAACATTTATTTGTGTGAGTGAATGCAGCACAATCGAAAAAATAAATGGACAACTTTAAAGGCGATTTTCTCAATGTTTAGTTTTTTTGCACCCTCAGATTCCAGATTTTCAAATAGTTGTATCTCGGCGATATCTTGCCCTATCCTATCAAACATCAATGGAAAGTTTATTTATTCAGCTTTCAGATGTATAAATCTCAATTAATTTTTTTTTTACCCATGTGACTGGTTTTGTGGTCAAGGGTCACATTCAACCTTTCAAACAGCCTGTCTCACTGCATTGACGCTGTGCTTTTTCTTCACACACAGTGCTCGTTGTACGAGAGCAGCTCCGGGGATGTTTCTGAGCAGAGTGTGATATGGTGTTACGGCACGTTTAATTTCAGTGTGATAGCTTGAAGGGCCGTCTGGAGGGGTCTCATGGCTAATTTTACTGCATCATCATTTTGATGCATGTTTTTCCCTTTCAGAGCAAGTCTTTCAAAACACTATTATATGTTAAACTGAAGCTGCAGACATGTACACTCTTCTTTTTTTATCCCATTTAATCATTTAATGTTTATGGAAGCCCAATTCTGCCGCATAAAAAAGAACATGCTTTAATACAAAATGAATTATGATATAAAAAGTTATAATTATGACATACTTAGTCATGAGATGAAAACTAATTGAGAAAATGATTATGATTAAAAAGTTGTAATTTTTACTTTTGTCATAATTGTGAATTAGTGTCATAATTTCAACATTTAAGTCATAATTTTGATTTACAAAAGCATTGTTTAATGTTGCTGAAATGGACTTTCATATATTTTCAAGGGTTCAAATCTAGTTTTTGATTGAATTGTGTTTTAAAGAAAAGACAGTACCAGTTTAATTTTGTTTACAGCTATCAGCTTCCAGGAAATTGTAACTGCTCTGTTTATCCCCTGCTTCATAGGTGTTGCACATCAGTTACCTTGCTCTGTCTCTTCCCGTGTGCTGCTTTTGGGAGATTACACAAAGGCCCAAGGCGGTTGCTCTTGGGCTTTTGCACTCTAGAGACAGTGGCTAATGAAGCTGAAGTCTATACTCATCAGCCGTGAAGCCAAACAGCCTGACTCAGGGGACAGAGAGACTGAAACAAGCCTCCTGTGGGAATAACTACACGGACTGGGAGGAAGTTTTCCTTCAGCGCTGATCTTGAACCAACTTGCCCTGTTCAGATCACACACAGGTAACCATGATAGGGAACAAAACACTGGCCTCCTATCAGTAGGAAAACATTACACAGAAGGGCTATAACGGAGGGGAAAATTTTAGCGCAAGGACGTCATAACATGGATTAATGAGGTCGACGTTCTAACGTGTGAGTATCATGGGTAATAATTGTATTATCCTCTAGCCTGTCATTTTTTTTTTACAGCCACCTTAATTATCTGTAGTTGCCATGAAATCACATGAAGTCATGAAATCACATACACAAAACTAACTCACACATAACAAACTCTCTATCTCTCTCACTCTCTTTTCATCCTCTCCTCGGCCACCGGAAATTCTTATTCTTTAAATTTTTCAAAATTGAGTGTTCACTGGAATGGTACAAGAACTTTTCACTTTTGTCACACATGAAATTGGAATACACACACAAAAAAAATGTATTACTGGATTCAAGTTTTTGTGGCTATGTGGTTGACCCCTACTGGAATTAATAGAAAAAAAAAAATTGTCAAAAAACCCCCACATAATCTAGAACACACACACACACACACACACACACACACACACACACACACACACACACACACACACACACATAATTAAAATTAAATAGGGGTATAGGGGGACTTTTTTTTTCTTTTTTATTATTATTATTATTCAAATAAAAATCAATCAGTGACAATGCAAACCACACACAGTTATGAATGGTAAATCATTTTTTTGTTGTTGTTGTTTTTACAGTTTTTTTCCTGATGTCCACCTTACTTGAATTATTGCTACATCTGACACATCAACATGTATACAAAACTACAAAAAGCTCAAAATGACAAATTAAAATGCTCAAAAGTCAAAAAAAAAAAAAAAAGATTTTGTAATGTCTAAAAACATACCTGAATGCAAAAAGACACAATTGACTGACTTTAGGACCCAGCAGAACAGTTAATTTTCTCCATATAGAGCTTGAGGGCCATCTAGTGGCCATAGTGGCAATGACATGTTATATTATTTTTTTCACAAGAGGTCGGCAGAGACACCGAATGCATTATTTATATATATATATTATTTTACATGTATTGCGGAGTTATTTTGTATTTAAATTGCAGTCCGTAGTTTTTCCTCTTTGTCGCCATCTCTGTTTGAAATCTGCAATTGCAGTTATTCGCGGAATTATCAACTTTACGTGGGTTGTGCCTCGACACGGCAAATCGCGGATGAATCCAATGTTTTGATGAGAATGTGCGGCTGTCAGTCACCGCGCCGGTGTGGGTACTGTCATTCGGAATCACAGATTCTACTTTTTGGAAGTATGACCAACATAATAATTTTCACCAGAAAATGTAATCTGAACAAGTAAGTAACATCCACTTTTGTTCTGACCAACTAAGGGAGAAAAGCATTGCAGTAAATCGCGCTGATTAATTCTAACGATCGCTTATCATATCACGTCAAACCGTGCAAATTATACTTTGTTCTCAGATTGTTAATGTTAACAGTATCAGCATTGCGTGACTACATTTAATGTGTATTAGGGGTACCTGTAGTTCAGTTTCCATTTCTGTGCAGTCTAAAATCTAATTGTCATACCAACAAATTAATGTTCCTTAGAACTGGTTCTCTTTGAAATACAAACACACATATCTGTAATCAGATGCATATTTACTGCATTATTCAATATTCTGATGCACAGGGGAAAAAAAGCCGTCTCTGTGTCCGTTTTGAACCGCTTCAAAACAGTTCACACCACCTTTCATAAGCCCTTCCGATATTTATACTTGTTTTCGCATGGGCCTGGTTGCAGTGTGTATTTTTCTGTAGCCACTCCGAAGTCCGAAGGCTTTCTCATTTTACAATGGGTGAATCTCCAGCTGTCACAGGTGATTGCCATTTGAACCTTTCTAGATCAGCCATCAAATTTATAATTTTAATTATATCAAGTGCTGTGAGAAAAGGCTATAAATCTCCACCTCCAACATCCTCACACGCAATATAACCTACTAGCCGAGACACCTTCTTTATGTGTACAGATGTGACGTAATGACGCAAAAACATGCTCGAATTTCCCGCGGAAATCCACCAGTACCACTGGAATTAAAAACATTATTACAAGCTTACCGTTTTGAATCAAGCTAAGGCAAGCAGATAGTTTTGAACACTGGCTGGTTATGTACTTGCTCAAACATTTATTTTGGATAATTTTTAACCCAAAAAAGTCACAGACTGCAGCTTTAAGTGAAAGAATGTGAATAATGTGCTTATTTTTATTGTTATAAATTCATTATTGTTGAAATCTAGTAATTTAGAGGTAAATACAATAATAAATAACAAAAAATCTCCCAATAATTGCATAATTTTTTTTAAATAATATTATCAGAATTAAATTGATTAAATAAGCTTTCTGGACCCACGCTGAAAGGATGTGCAACTCACATGCAATTATATATATATATATATATATATATATATATATATATAGCTAGTTATTTTAGTTTGTAAAGTTTTAGATATGGATATTTTTCTCACACAAGCGCATCGCTTTGCTTCAGAAGGCCTTCTATAACTCTCCGGGAGTCGTGTGGAGTACTTTTATGATGGATGGATGCACTTTTTTTTTGACTTTTTCAAAAATCAACACTCATGATACTGCCATGATAAAGTTTGGAAGAGCCAGGACATTTTTTAATACAACTCCGATTGTATTCGTCTGAAAGAAGAAAGTCATATACACCAAGGATGGCTTGAGGGTGAGTAAATGGAGTAATTTTAATTTTTGGGTGAACTATCCCTAACTTGTTGGCGAGTGTCAATCGCCTGTTGGCTGTTAAAACAGACCCGATGAAGGCTAATTATCTGCAATGCGTCTGTGTGCGATTATTTGAAATCTGTTTTTAATTGCCTAAGCTATGATGAAATAAAGGCTATACACTTAAACTATCGAATGCATTGGCTTGATACGTTTTTAAGAGTCAAATTATCCCTACATTCAAAGAGCACTGGGATACGGATTGTGCACCCCTGCAGCACTTTTTTTACACTCCTTGTCTTAGGAACTCAATTTATTACTCGCACGCTGTGTGGAAAGTTAAACATCTGAAGCGCACGCCCAGATAAGCAACGTCTCAGACAGTGCGTGAATACTAAATTGAGCTCACTTTCACGTCTTTTTGTGTGGACAAATTCACACAAATTGTCAAAAATGCCCATCTCGGTGAGTATCCTAGTCGGTTATGTTTTAAATGAACGTAAATAGTTGAGAAAGAAAACACATGTGTATCAGTATATTAAATCTGTGCATTCAGTCTTAAATTGACAGCAGGCTTATACTCCTACTGCTGTCAGCAATTTTTAATAGTGTTTTGTTTTTATCACAGCTTGGCCGTTTCTCATTCCAATCTCCATATTGCTTTAAAATATAGAAGTCTTTGCAGAATTCAAGTGGGTCTGATACGTTTTCTGGTATGCGCAGACTCACGCATAAGATCTGCTCTGTGCTATCGTGTCTTCTGGACCAGAGCAGACTGTGCGCACGTTGTGGCGGTTCGTGTTACACTAGTGTGAAATGTCTCGGGTTACAAATGTAACCTTGGTTCCCTGAGAAAGGGAACGAGACACTGCGTCCTAAGATGCTAATGGGGAAACGCCTCAGCGTGACTGGTGTCTGAAGCGTGTTTAATCGTGACAATTGTATTGGCCGGCGACAGCCCATGACGTCACTACTAGTGCAACCGTGAGGTATAAAAGGGCGCCTAAAAAACATGTCATCCACTTCATCTTCTGAAAGGACCATGTAGATACCCCAGAAGCATGGCAACGAGACACAGGGAACCAAGGGAACCACCTTCTCAGGGAACCAAGGTTACATTTGTAACCCGAGACGTTCCCTTTCGAATAGGAACTCGCACTGCGTCCTAAGATGCTAATGGGGAACAAATGCCCACGCAGCCATGCTGAGGGGAAAGGATGCCAGAATGGCTCTGAGGGGAAATGAGGGGAGTGACACTACTCATCCCAAAAGGGGTCTCCAGGATCTACAGAGCATTCATTTTCATAGCTCTGTGGGGGCTGAGTACTCTGCATAGGGGCCCACATGATGTGAGTACCTGCCAGCTCTACTAAAGCTGTTCTATCAGGGAAGCTCACCACAATCCTTCAACCTGATACTACCTCATTTCTCATAAAGGAGGCCACAGGAAGGCCTACCTTCATCCAGCCCCTGGGAGTAGAGTACTCTGCATCTGCAATAGACCCTCTCAAATGAGGGGAGTACTAAATAACCATAAAGACCTCTCTGGTTTTACATAACTAGAGGAGTGGAGTACTCCATACTGTATAACTACCCTTACGAAAAAGAAGTATACTTAAAGTTCATTTTATGAAGTATACTTAAGTAATGTTCAAGTATATTTTTAAATATACATTATGTAGTAAGTATACTAATGTCAATATGTACTAGTAGTAAACTTGTAAGTGTATTATTTTAATACCGCTTAGGACTAAATTGGCCCACTTTTAGTATATAAAAGTATATGTTTAAGTGTACTATAAGTGTAAGAGTAGTAAACTTTAAGTGCACAACTAGTTCATAATTACGTTTCTCATTTGTACTGCAAGTGAACTTATAGGTATACTAGTAGTTTACTATTTTAATACTTTTAGCAACTTTGAAGTATACACTCAGTAAACTCTCAGTTTTAGTGTACTCTCAATAAACTACTAGTTTAGTAGTTTTATACTACAAGTTTACTTGCAAGTTTTCTTTTAGTGTACTCTC
Organism: Scardinius erythrophthalmus; assembly: GCF_964197995.2. Lineage (NCBI taxonomy): Eukaryota > Metazoa > Chordata > Actinopteri > Cypriniformes > Leuciscidae > Scardinius > Scardinius erythrophthalmus. The sequence continues at coordinate 13,603,046 of NC_138222.1, read as the reverse complement.
AGTAAACTACTAGTTTACTAGTTTTATACTATAAGTTTTCTTTAAGTGAACTTAACATTATACTTATAGTTTACTATATATATATAATTTTTTAATAATGTTCAAATGTTATTTTTTATACTTGAAAAATACCTTTAACTGTACTTTAATTTTAAAAACATTTTATTAGCTTCATGCATCCTTTTTTGTCAACACTTGAATGTTGGTAAGTTTCATATATAAAGGCAACATTTTAAACAAAAAAGATGAGAAAATCTCATTTTTGTCAAAGACTACGCCTTGATCAGATTCAGAAACGTGATCAAAACACAGATGGAGTAGATCGAATCCAACACCCCCAAAGCTTCACAGTCGTTTTCTCTTCGTGGGTTACGCTTCATTTCATTTGGTAACATTAAGCAGTTTTGATTTACAAGCTGTTTAATGTTTGATGATCACATTATTTTACATTTGAGTGAGCAATCTTCTATCGCTTGTTTCAGCTTCTTCTTCTCCTGTGTTTTGATCCGGAGATTCTGTACTAGAAGATGTGTCATAGCGCCCCCTACTGTATAACAGTGAAAACATGGATAGCTGGAAAATTCAGTCAATAGGTGTTATGCACAACATTCTTTCAGGTTCTACAAAACAGGTTTAACTACTTCCAGCCGTCAGCTACTGAGGTAAACAGCGAAGTAATGGTGACCTTTTTTAGCCGGTGTTTACAGGAGCTACCCCTAATATTTCCGATGTATACTGTATTGCCAAACGGACATCCAGAGCCCCGAGTACTCTGTGTCCTCTGCCACATGCTTGGCTGAGCAACCGGCAGGCTGAAGTTGTTCCAGGCTAACAACACCGGAATCGCCCTGGGTTTCAAACGGAGTCGGCCCCCTTCAATTATATCTTTAGGCATAAAATGCTGACTGCAGACAGTGGTGTGTCTCCTTATAACGAAATTATCATGCCTAATGTTTCGGACCTATATCGCCCTGACTGACTCATCCTTTGGGAACTGGTGGAAACTTACCCCAGAGTTAATTTTCCCTGACACAGAGCAGATCGGCACACAACAAAAACTGCTGTTCGAATGTTCCCGTTTCTGATATTTCAACATTTGTGACATTTTAATTAAAACAAATACACTGTAGTTTGATCAGAAATAAGAATTTTATTATAATAAGCGAAAATGTAAAGTTTTTTATACGGAAGTGATAAGCGGAAATGATTAGACCTGTTTTCCGGTTTGAACGCTGGGCGTTCCGCATAACCCCTATGGTGGGGAAAGAGTAAAGTAGAATTAAAGTAAATTCCTATGTGCACTACCAGTGGACTAGCCTACCCAAAAATTCAGATACGCAGAATTAGAAACATATCTGTTTTATATCAATATTTTAATCAATATTTTCAAACAATGTAAGTTTCATAAGACTGTATATGAAAAACTATGTAAAAAAAGTATATTTAATAGGCTATACTCGATCAAAAGAGTTAACACAACTACAATCCAAGTATACTTTGAATAATTAAACTTTTAAGTATATCTCGATCAAAAGATTGAGTACAAGTATAGGCCAAATATACTTACTTTTCTCTCAGTATAAGTCAAGTACTCTTAAGTGTAATTAAGTAGGCTATATTTCTGAGAAGTACATAAAGTATATTTTTGAGAAGTATATAAAATGTAGACTGAAAGTACGCTTTTTTCTTTTTAGTTGAAAAGAAGTATAGTACTAGAACACTTGAATAAACTTATTTTTCGTAAGGGAATTATTATCGCTGTGTACAAGATCAGGTTCAGTTCCATGCTTATTTTATTTACTCTATAAGCTATTCCACCCGAAAGCTTGTTACTATATAAACTTGAACGTGTTAGTTTATAAGACAGTGTGTAATATTATGTTTTAAAAAAAAGTATTTAATAAGCTGCTCAATCAAAATAGTAAACAAAAGTACAAGCCAAGAATACTTAGAATACGTAATTATACTTTTAAGTATATCTCGATCAACAAGTAGAGGCCAAATATACTTAGATTTTTCTGTCAGTATAAGTCAAGTACACTTTGAAGTATAAGTCAAGTACTTTGAAGAATTTTAAGGATATTTCTGAGAAGTACATAAAGCATATTTCTGAGAAAGTAGACTGAAAGTATACTTTCTTATTTTTAGTTTAAAAGAAGTATACTAATAGCACACTTGAATAAACTTCTTTTTCGTAAGGGTATCCTCTCAACTGAGGTGAGTACTGGCCTTACAGCCTGCAGAGTTCTATGGAGCCGTTGGAACTAACCAGTGGCGCAAAAAGTGTGTATGTGCTATGTGCGTCGCATAGGGGTGGTGCCAAAGCAATGGTAAAAAACAAAGCGGACGGGGGCAACGTGAGTGCTGAGCGAGCAGGTACGAGCAAAAAAAGCCGTCGGGGGCTAAAAATAGAAAAAGAAAGAGGGAAAAGGAGATAGCATGTCAAGGGATGCGACAGCAGCTAAACAAGTGGATGGTGAAAGGCAACAGGTAGGATTTAAAGTGTGACGTCTGTGCTTGGAGGCTTGCAAATATTCATGTTAACAGACTAGCTAGTGTTTGCTAACACTGGGAATGTAGCAGCCAAATGGGGGTTTAAATTATGGCTAGCTTAGAATATGAAAAAAAAACAAGGTTGCTGAGCTGAAAACTGGAAAATATAAGGTTTCATGTACAATAAATGACAAGAATCTGGAAAACAACTAATGCAATATCTCTGGTTTACCATAGAATCATGCATAGATTTGGGGGGGTGCCAAAATTGTTGCTGCATACCCCTCTGACACTGGGTAGTTGCGCCCCTGGAACTAACACATAACCAAAATGCTGAGTTCAAACTGCACGATTTTAGGCCCGATTTTCACTCACCAACAGATTTTTGCGAAATCGGAGGCATGCGTTCATGCGAGTGACAATCACGCAGTGTGGATTATCAAAGACGCGATCTGAGAAAATCGCAGATGAGTCGCTGATGCCCGTGATGTATTTGGCATGCTGGATATCTGGACCTGTCAGGCGATACAAAATCCTGCTGTGTGAAATGTGTTCTGAATGAAAATTACATCGGAGATGACCTAGAGAGCAAGATACAGGGCAGTGTGGAGTTCGGGGAGGAGTTATAGACCAGAATATCAGTATTTTGATATTTATATTTACAATTATATCAAACAGATACAAAGCACAAACATTTGCTTAACCAGCAGCAAGAGCAGCTTAACCAGCAGCAAATATATATATATTTTTTTCTCCTTTTCAACGCACAGACAATTTGGATCGCAAGCTTCTTGCGGGCTATCATTTTTGATAACAATTCCAGTCCCGCGAGAGAACTCTTCTGAGAATCTTGCATTATTTCCTCATCACTTCTCACGTGTTTGGTTGTGAAACGTAGTTTGCGGACCAGACAGAGTTGTCAGTGATTCTTGCTATTGTAAAGTCATGCAATGTGAAACCCCCTGTCGCTGATCCATTGTGCAGTGTGCACACAGTAGCAACTGAATGCTACCCCAGTATAGTCGTGCAGTGTGAAAAGAACAGTGATCTAACGAGTTTGAAAATCGTGCAGTGTGAACTCGGCATAAGGGTACTAAGCCCAGCTCAACCCAAAAGTCTGTTGTCAAGGAGGCCTAGAGAGGGCCAACGATTCAATAGCGCATCAAGTGGCGCTTTTCCAATGCATGGTACAGTTCGGTACTGCTCACTTTGGCGCGTTTCCACTGCATGGTACGGTACGGCTCGGCTCGGCTCACTTTGTGGCGCTTTTACACTGCATGGTGCGGCTCGGTACAGCTCACTTTAAATGGTACCACCCCTGTTGAGGTTCCAATCATACCGTACTGATACTAAAATGTGATGTGAAAACAGTACACATCACTGATTGCAAAACGAGACACCAAACCCACTAGATTTAAATAGTCAGCAACAGCCTGCGCAGTATTATTTGTTTGCACAATTTTTATTAAACAACTTGCTTGGAAAAAATAAAAAAAGAAACTTGAAAAAATAAATGGCTGAATCATGGTGACTGGTCAGTAGACGAGGTGCAGATGTTCTTCTCGTTGGTAGCTGAGGAGCATATCCAGCAAGAGCTGGATATTGCGACGAGGAATTAAATTTTTTCAGCAACTTTAACGACCAGTCTATAATCCCACCCACTTTGAAACGGTACTAAACTGCAGTTGAAAAGCAAACCGAGCCAAAGTGAGCTGAGCCGAGCCGAATCGTACAACGCAGTGGAAAAGCAAAGCGAGCCGAGCCGAGCCGTACTGAGCCATACCATGCAGTGGAAAAGCGCCATAGCTCTAGCTGCAAGGGGTCCTTGGAGGAGGCTGTTTACCACCACTCCTGTACTGTTGGTACTCAACCAGAATAATACTTTTACCGCCGTCGTTCCCACAGCGGTAAAGTTGGAGATATAATCATAATCACAGAGTTTGAAAAGTGTCATTTTATTTTCTCTATTACATAATCTGCCGCGGCTCATTGAGAGCTGTCGTTGCAGATAAATTGTGAATAAATGATAAGTGAAACATTTTAGTTAGATGACTTCATAATCACAATACTGAAATTACAGTACAGATTTAAAACTGAAACAAATGTAGGCTTCTATTACTGCATCAAATTTAAGCAAAGTAGGCTGAACGTGTGCCCAGTTTTTCTATAAAGACTATGCATCTCAATATGTTATGCGTCTATATCAGGGGTTTTCAAACGGTGGGTCACATAGTGGGAAAAGGTGGGTCGCACAAAGGCACTTTGCTGCAGCTAAAACAAAACCAGTTTTTGTGATTAATGACCAAACGACTCTTAAGTGACGATTCTTTTAAAGAAGCACACATTTAAAAAAAAAAAAAACACACATAAGAATCAGAAGTCTGAATCAACATAGAATTCATTGAATGACTCACTGAATAAATTGTCTGATTCATTTGAGTTGAACTGACACGTGTCTGCGTCAGTAACATACAAATACAGCATTCAATGACCATGCACAGCGTATGTTAAAATGGAAAAGTTTTTAAAACTAAAGGCATCACGGACCTGTGAGAAGTCTTCAGAAACAACAAAATCTAAAAAGGAGCCACGCAGAAAATATGATCAGTCTTACCTTGATCTTGGTTTTATTGCCTGCAGAGGTCCAGATGGTGAGGAAGTCCCTCAATGTCTTTTATGCTTAGAAAGGTTGGCCAGTGCTAACATGAAACCCTTAAAACTTAAACGGCACCTCACAACAAAACACTCTGCATACGCCAACAAGGGGAGATCGTATTTTCTTCTAAAAAAAGAAGAAGAGTGTCTTCGTCAGCAAAAACTGATTAAAGGTACAGCCAGCATCCAAGAAAAAGCAATTTTTAGCTGCATATTGAATCACAAAATCCAAAAGGCCACACACCATAGGAGAGAAGCTTCTGCTGCCAGCCTGCATAGACATCGTTGAGGAAATGCTGGGGAAAAAAGCTGCAGGAAAGATCGCTAAAGTTTCACTTTCTGATAACACAGTACAACGGCATATTGAGGAAATGTCTTCTGATATACGTGAACAAACAAGTGACAAAATCCGGAGTAGTGTTGCATTTGTTCTACAACTGGACGAAAGCACAGATGTAGCAAAATGTGCATAGTTACTGGCTTATGTCAGATACGTTGACTCCACTGACATCGTTGAGGATTTCTTATTTTGTGAAGAACTGACAGAACGAACTACAGGGGCAGATATTTTTGACTGCTTGAATGGATACATAACGGGCGAGGGCTTCCAGTGGGAAAAGTGTGTGGGCCTCTGCACGGATTGTGCGGCTGCAATGACAGGTAAGAAAAGTTCAAGGTCAAGGTGAACTTTATTATCCCACAAGGGGAAATTCATGTGGACATTCATTACGCGCCCTTGTCACAACATATTCTCTAAAAACATAGACACCACGGTCAAACCAGTAAACATATATAAAAAGAAAAGAAATAACGACTGAAATTAACAGTGGCAATATAAAAAAATTACAATACTACAGTAATGACAATCACACTCCAACATCTAACGTTAAAAATGACTAATATTATCAGGTAGCTAAAAATGTGATAGCTTGCGATGTGCTTGATCATTATACAATCTGATCGCTGTAGGTACAAATTATTTATTGTACCTTTCTGTTCTAATTCTCTGTTGTCAAATTCTACCAGTTGACCTATTACTTCTCATAAATTTATGATGGAGAGGGTAAATGGGGTCATTGAGGATTTGGTCAGTCTTTTTTAAGATAAGCTCATTGTACAGCTGAGCTGCCGACACCTGGTCAAGTCCAGTGATCTTACTGGCCATCTTGATCATGTGCTGCAGTCTCTTTTGGTCCTTAACATCAAGGGGGTAATCCATCACTCGGAAAGCGTACCTTCCCTGGGGGCTGCCATTGGTTAGCAAGCCATCACCTGCTGTAGCATTCCATTGACTCCCATTCATTTTGGCGTCACTTTGACAGCGAATAACTTTACATCTGAGGCGTTTAAAGACTCTATTTGTCCATTGTTTATTTCTAAAGAGACACGACAATGTATAAAAGGCTCCATTACCTTGTATCTTACGTTATGGCCCTGTAAAAGCCGTTTTTTTGTAATAATAGGCTAACGATTGCGTCATAACCACGCGACTCTCTGTCGTACAGTAGAGAAATTACTGTATAGACAGGAGGAGAAGCTCGCAGGCAATCGGGGGGACGTGGAGGCATAAAGTCCGATAAAGTCAAGGGAGAAGCCCATAGAGAGTCATAAAGTTGCTTCTGCTCCTAGCTCATGGACAGCTCCTACTCACGCTCTCTGTCTCTGCAAGATTTGGAAGGGAATGATTCAGATTTCTCTTGGCACAGCTACAAGACTTACAACTGTCAGACAGGTTGCTCACGTCACATCTACGTTGTCAAGCTCAGTTTGAGTCTGCGCAGTACGCTCAGCCATCAGGAAGTGAGTGCTTCTATTTGACTTCACTTGTCTCCTTTGAAACCTATGGGGTCGCTGTGTCCATTTCTTATACTGTCTATTGCTTAACATGCATGTTGCCAAACACGCAGATAAGGTTTATAAAAGACTTTTATAAAACATTACAAGAATGTGTCTGCCTAATCTAAAGTTATATAGTTTCCTAAGGAAGTACATCCGCTGGTGCATTTTCTTAGTTTTGTTCCGTGCACATTCATTAAAACCCCTTTCGTGTCAAAGATCACTGACGGCCCCAGATTATTTTTGTTCAAAATTCATTACTCGTTAAAACATCACACTCTTAAGATGATGATACACAGGGCAACTTTTTGAGCAATGTTGCTGGGCAATCTTGATTGTTGCTTGGGCACTTTCCCATTGAAAATGGGCAATGCATTTCTATCTGGATAATTTAGATCGGTCGTGGGCCCTGTGTCTCATCTGGTTGCCCGTTGACGGCAACATTGCCCGGCAACATTGCCCAGCAACATTGCTCAAAAAGTTGCTCTGTGTATCATCACCTTTACTTGATCTGGACAACTGAGCATCATTAGAAAGGTATAAGACTCCAGCTTTGATATTTGACCACTGCTTATGATTAAACTGGTTTGCAGTGACATTCGTTTCTTAATTTATGCCAGGAGTGCAAAATAATTAATCTGTAACGTTCGTTATTTTGAATAGAAATCATCACTCAAGCATTCATTCACGTCTTCTCCGGTTTATTTGTGTTCAAATACATGCAATATACAGCATCCGCCAGGGATATTAGTCCAATGGTACGCATATTTGGAGAAATAATGATTAATTACATGTTTGTAAAAATACAGAATAACATTTCTATTAATTTTCCACTGAATTGTGCGATCTGAAGAGCTCAAACAGCGAACACCGTGAGATGTGTCTCCTCTTCCTGATTTGCGTCAGTTATGATCTCAGAGCTCCCTCATTCGCTGTACAGCTGTCAATCATCTCACGTGGTTCAACGTGACCATAAACCTGCCCTCTTCTGCATGACGCGTCCTGTGTACACTTCCTCATTCTGAGCTACGAGACAAACTAAACTAAACACATCTCTTCATCTGCAACAAGAAGCTAAAAAATGCACGGTTTCAAGTATATGTGGTTTGTGTGTGATTTTCGTGCGATTTGGGGTATTTTCATATGAATAAATAATGTTTACAGTATGCATGCTAGGTAAGGATAGCCCATAGTTTCATATAAAATGCTATTCAAAATCTTTTTTTGACTTAAAACCATTTTAAACCGTGACCGAAATATGATACAAATACTCAATGGATGTTTTAAAGTGAGCTTTAAGTAAAAGTGTAATATTAATCAATTAAATTGTGTCATGTAGCTTGAGGCTACTTGTTGTGCTAATGCACCTGCTGCAGGAGCTTTTCTATTCCATAATATCCTTTTTTTTTTTATATAATTTGCATAAAGTTCCAATAATCTTTTTTTTTTTCTAACTGTCACTGCTGTGTTCTGTTTAGTTTGTTTTTCGTATTGGACTTGTCTTCACTGTCATCATTAGTTCATTTGTATCACCTGTGTCTAGTTAATCATCATCATCTACATCACCTGTGTTCAGTTAATCAGTGTTCATCAGTGTCTGTATTTAGTTCCCTCTGTTCAGTCAGTCTTTGTCCGTTCTCGTCTGAGTCATATCTAGGTAACGTCTATGTAGTCATAGTTATGTCATGTTTGGTGTATGTAAACCTTCTGCCTGTATGTGCCTATCAGAGTGAGTTAGTAAAACGTATGTATTGGAGCCATCGGCCTCTTTGTCTTCTTCAACCTACACCACACCCTGACTGTCTTCTTCAACCTACACCACACCCTGACAGAGGAACGGACCAAGAATATGAGTTGGGAGCTCACTGGACAGATCGTGGCGGTGGCTCAGGGTAGCTGCGATCTGTTTGATTATACATACAAGTTTTGTCATATTGCTGTGACCTGCAACCTGAGCAATGAAATCATCAAGGCGTGTTACCGGATGGGGGCAAAACATGTCGATCCGAGGGAGCTTCCTGATCTCTCAGGTCTGGACTGGAGAGAGGCACTCTACACTTGTTTAGAGCGCTTCGTCCCTCGCTATGCTGTTCCACAGCCTGAACCTCACGACAGCCCTGCCGAGCTTGAGTTTCATATCTGTCCCAAATTTGACTCAGGGGTTTCTGAATCTAGTACGTGTACATGCTGTCCAGTCATGTAAGGAAATGTCAACTTATTTCGGATGTGTCAATCGCCTTTACACACTCTTTAGCGCGAGTCCAGACCAGTGGTCTGTGTTAAAGGAAAAGACGAGATGTTCACTCCACCAACTGAGTTACAAAACCGTGTCATGAAAAACGATAGTTCATGAACTCGTTCATATTTTGGGCGAACGTGAACTGAGCGTAGGTATTACTGCCTGATGAACGTTACTGTGAACTCGTTCATTCTGGTGTCTGTGAACGCCACGCTTTCTCAGTTTAACTTCGTTCAATAGAGTGGCAGATTTCAATAGAGCCTTCCAGGCGAAAACCCGGCTAAAACACACTGTAAACCGGCCTTAATATGTAGTGGAAAAAAACACCCAATCTGGCAACACCAGCCACCAGTGTCCACCGACTCTCTTGTTCGATCTCGTTCATCAAAATGAACAAATCTTTTTTCGAGTCATTTCGTTCATTTAAGGGGCTTTAAATGTTATACTATTAACTGGCAAATTCCCAGAACACATCCACCTATGTAATCTTGATCATATTCTGAATTAAGAAATCATTATAATGCTGTCAAAAATCGGTTACAGGGAACATAAATAATTACTTTACCTTCCGAGTCTTTCATTCATTTGTCACGTGACAGACGCAATGAATGGATTGTTCATGAACAACTCATCACTTAAGTTACACATCAAAACAAAAAGCAGCAAGGAGGCGTCGTATGATCATTTAAACGAGTTTTATGACAAGGTCGGTGAGGATGGGAAAAATCTGACGCATAGCTTCAGTGTTAAAACTGATAAAATAATTGTCTGTGGTTCTATATGGGCTGTGGCAATCATTTTGAAAAATAATATCTCGCAGCAACATGGAAAAAAGAACTATGAACTAGTTCATTTTTGGAACTGTGAACTTAGTTCAAAATTTTGAGTATGAACTATGAACTGAACTAGTTCATTTTAAAATTTGTGAACTGAACTTTGAACTAGTTCATGTAGAAAGTGAACTTTCCCAACACTGTTTACAGCAGTTGTCATGTGCACTGTCTGGCTAAAAATACTACAACATATCGAAGATAAGAATTTGCTTCTGCAGAGTGGCAGCCTATCTTTGGATCAGGTAGCAGCAAACATTGAAGCTCTACAGCAGGAAATCATTTCTTTGAGAAATAAGTGGGACTCAATCCTTGCTGAAGCTCAAAATGTAACGGATGCAATCAGTATCCCACCTGAGTTCCCCCACAGCAGGCAGAGAAAAGCGCCAGTGCACTGAAGAAAGGTCAGATGCACAGGAGACTCCTGATGTAACATTAAGGAATTCTATGTATTATATTGCAGTGGACACTATCATTGCACAGCTGACTTCCAGATTTCAGTCAATCAGGGACATCTGCGATTGATTTCAAGGTAATACTCAAGTTCCAGCAGTTGAGTGAGGAGGATCTTAAGTCATCTTGTAGACATTTGATAACAAAATATACCAAGGATCTATCTGAAGATTTGGAAAAAGATCTGCATTGCACTAAGGATATTTTGCACTTTACCTGTAACTGTGGCAGGAGGAGAGAGATCCTTCAGTAAACTGAAATTAATAAAAAATTACCTGCGCTCCACAATGAGCCAAGAGAGACTCAATAACCTGGCAATACTTGCCATTGAGTGTGAACTGGCTAAACAGATGGACTTTAAAGACATTATAAAGGACTTTGCATCCAAAAAGACAAGGAAGATGGCTTTATAAGAGGCAAATATGATACCATAAGGTAAGAAACTGCATTTCTGCATTTCCTTCTGAGAAATGTGTAAGTGTAGCAGATCGTTTGTTAACCTTGGTGTGTGTGTGTGTGTGTGTGTGTGTGTGTGTGTGTGTGTGTGTGTGTGTGTGTGTGTGTGTGTGTGTGCCTATGTAGCCCCCATCACTGAGTAAGTCTCACTCAGTTAAATATATGTGTTAATGTAGGAGAGAGAGAGAGAGAGCACACGCATGATATGAGTAGCCTATAGCAGATTTGGGGAGGGCCCATTCACTGGACCTTTTCAGGGGCCCAGACATTTCTGTGGGCTGGCCTGCGTAGGCTATAGCAGTACAGCTGCCGTCGCCACGCATCTAAACAAATTTAGCCGCACCGCCAAGAAAAGAGGAGGAGGGAGGTTGGGGTGCCCTTGGGCTGGATGGAGATAATTGGCGGGCCGCCAATTGAATAGGCCGGATGTAGACTATAAATGAAAGCTTTAACGTAAGTTCTGCCGGGAAGACTCAATTGTTACGTCACTTATTACCTTCTCATCTATCCAATCGTGTTCTAACATGTCTGAGTTCGCAGATTCTGACACCTACATTCAGTTCGAAGAAACCGACGCCAGCGTTCACTCACCCACGTCTCGATTGCAATCATAACAACACAAAATCATATAGTTGATATTGATCTCACCAACTCTGGCAGCGCGTGAGAGCGAGACCCTGTGTAGAAAACCAGTGCGTGGCGGCTTTAAAAAAACTAATCTCATGAGAGACGTGAGTTTAACTTCAATTTCCACTAAGGCTTTCAAGTTGGTTTTCAAGATTTTGGTAGGTGCTTCCAGCAGCCACTGTTAAAACATGTCCCCTCTACTATGATCAAACTTCATTCAGGTAAGTATATTAACTTGGCTACTCTGCTGCTACCTTCACCACTGGTAGAGTTCAAATTGGTGACTGTGGTGACGTTGCAGTTTTCTTAAAAACTGCTGATACAGACTGCAACATAACATACTGTAACGCTTTAAACAATAGGGCTGGATAGCTTGCCTGAATGGTTGAAGCAAAGTGTAAGCAAAGATTCACGTAACTGATATTCCACCGTGCAGTGGTAATTTATTTTCAGCGTCGTCGATCTCACGCATACATGGGCAGTTTGCAAATACTTCACTAACAACTGCGTTACTGTATAGAAATAAAACAAGCATAAGAGCAACAGAAATATTAAACCGGCTTTACATATATATATATATATATATATATATATATATATATATATATATATGCTATATTCACAGCTCGTGCTCCTCATACCGTCTGCCCACTCACCAGAGAGTACGTTCCACTTAAAGGAGCAGTACCTAATTCAACTTGTTACATGCTCTTCTCTGAATTCGTCCTTGCTTCGGCATTTACAGAGATGTTAATAAATACATAAAATATAAAAAATATATAAAAAATATATAAAAGTTTACAAAATAAACAAAATTAATGAAAAATACAAACGATCGACAAAAACAGTTTGTAAATTTTACATGTGAGTATATGGATCATATATGAAAAAGGAAAGAAGCTGAGCCAAAAGAGAGCAAGTTAGTCATTGGCTGCTATGCATATGCTGTAGTAGATGTATAATATAATGGCAGTAAATGACTCATTTACAAAAGTGCTGAAATTACATAAACAACGTATGATTGTGTGATGATATTTTGGATGATATTTGTATGATTAAGATATTTTTGATACTTAAAATTAAGATCTACAATAATAGGAAACGTAGTAAAATCACTGTAACACACAACCTTTCCTGATGACCTATACTTAATCCCTGATATGTTTTAGAACTTTAAAAAAGGGCCCAAATATTGTCCAAAATGAACTAACTGGCCTGGTTGATTCACTTCCGTTCATAAATTGGGGTCTACAAGATAATGTGAAATGATTTCATCAGTTTTATGCTCGCCTGAATTTTTTGATCAAACACAGTAAACAGTAATATTCTGAAATATTACAATTTTAAACAATTTAAAAACAATTAAAATGACAAAAAATATATATAAATAAATAAAGGTTGTATCTAAGCGTGATATGCTTCTCTGCTTGGACACCTAAATTTTGCTATGAGTATTATTCCTCAAGGCAGGGCATTTATATCTCGTCTGTTAACGATGGCCCACTCCGTGTCTAATTTAAGCGACCCGATCCAGCTAAACGAAGGGTGCATGTCCAATCTCAGATTTTGGATACCTGGAATGGCAAAGGCCAGATGAATTTCCCAAGCTTGCTCAGGCTTCGCTTCGTTTCGACATTTCTGAATGGTTAGTTGATGAATTATGTAGCTTATGCGTAGTTATATTCTAGTCATTGATTAGCATATTCTGTCTCGATAATCTATAAATCATGTTCCAGGGGCATAGGTTCGGGGCATAGGTTCTGCATGGCCTAGCGGCCTGGTCTCTGAGTGGTTTGTCTCTGTGTGGTAATAGCAGCCTTGTGGCCTATCATGGCCTTGTCTCTGTGTGGGTCTTCTAGGCCTCGTGGCATATCTTTGCCTGGTCCTGTGTGTGGCCCTTAGCGGCATTGGTTCTGTGTGGTCTAGTGGCCGTTGTCTCTGTGTGACCTCGTCTCTGTGAGGCCTTTAGTGTCCTTGTGGCCTACTGTGGTCTTGTCCTATGTGGCTTATCATGGCCTCGTGGCTTTGGTTCTGTGTGGTCTACCATGGCCTTGTGGCATAGCGTTGCCTTGTCCTTTGTGCCTATAGTGGCAGTGTGGCCCTTTGGGGCATTGGTTCTGTGGGGCCTATTGGCCTCGCATCTGTGTGGCCTTGTCTCTGTGTGGCTTCGTGGCCTTGTCTGTGTGGCCTATCATGGCCTTGTGGCCCATCATGGCCTTTGTTCTGTGTGGTCTATCACGGCCTTGTGGCATATCCTCTGTGCCAATCGTAGCAGTGTGGCCCTTCGGGGCATAGGTTCTGTGTGGCCTAGCGGCCTTGTCTCAGTGTGGCTTTTAGTGGCCTTGTCTCTGTGTAGTCTATCAAGGCCCATCGTGGCCTGGCTCTGTGTGGCCCTCGTGGCCTTTCTCTGTGTGATCTATCACGGCCTTGTCTCTGTGTGGCCCATCGTGGACTTGCTCTGTGTGGTCTATCATGGCCTTTTCTCTGTGTGGCCTATCATGGCTCATGGCTTATAGTGGCCTTGTCTCTGTGTGGTCTATCAAGGCCCATCGTGGCCTGGCTCTGTGTGGCCCTCGTGGCCTTTCTCTGTGTGGTCTATCACGGCCTTGTCTCTGTGTGGCCCATCGTGGCCTTTCTCTGTGTGGTCTATCACGGCCTTGTCTCTGTGTGGCCCATCGTGGCCTTGCTCTGTGTGGTCTATCATGGCCTTTTCTCTGTGTGGCCTATCATGGCTCATGGATTATAGTGGCCTTGTCTCTATGTAGCTATGTTAGCCTCTCATTCTTGGTTTAACGTTCATCTCTTCCCCAGCTCCCTTGCTTTCCTTTCAACATGTCTTCATGTAGAACCTTACAGGTTCACTGTTTCTCACAATGATGAAAGTGGCCCTTTTGACTAATTAAGCTATTGGTCTATGAGGCTTTCCACATTGCTATGTTTGTCATGCTCATTTTATTTTAACTCATTTTACTTTCTATGTTTAAGGAACCACAGGATACATGACTGCTGGGTATACTTTTTCTTCACAGTTCTTTGGGGGTGGGCTTCGTCCTGGTGGAATTATTTCCTCCACCTATTCTTGGGGGTCGGCTGCACCCCTGCCTTCGTCTTCAGGCAGGAAATGCAGATTCCGTACCCTCGGATTGCGAGCTACAGTACAGACACCTACGCCAAAGAACTTTATATCATAATACTTGCTTGCTGGGCTGTTAATAAATGCATACTTGTTACGTTATTTTGCCTCCCAAGTCTTTCTGGTAGAAATATAAGCTTTAGCATAAGTTCTGCCAGGAAGACTCAATTGTTACGTCACTTATTACCTTCTCATCTATCCAATCAAGTTCTAATACTTGTAGTATAAAAGATCGGTACTTACACATGTCTGAGTTCGCAGATGCTGATGCCTTCATTCACCTCCATCCTCCCCACTACCACCAGTATGGTCTCTTCCCATACCCCCCAGAGGGGGTCGGCTGCGCCCCTGCCTTCGTCTTCAGGCAGGAAATGCAGATTCCGTACCCTCGGATTGCGAGCTACGGACGGGGCCTACGCCAAAGAACTTTATATCATAATACTTGCTTGTTGGGCTGTTAATAAATGCATACTTGTAACATTATTTTGCCTCCCGAGTCTTTCTGGTAGAACTTGTATATGATTGTTTGTTTAAACAACATTAACCAAATTTTCTTTATTTATTTAATAATAAAACTATTACTTTATAACATGCAGTTACAACTCCACCTTTGTTTGTTTCATTATTGTACAGCAAATGTTTATAGCTCTAGTTTTGCCAAATTGCCAAATTTCATCCTTACTGTTAATTGACAGTAGCCCCACTTTCATGCGGCAATTGCTGCTGTTTTGCAAAATGTCCCTTTGCGCCACCTGGCGGTCATTTCGAGAACGACTTTGAAATGTGACTGGTTTATTTTTGCCACGGCAGCAAACGCGGGGGTAATAGGCATTCTGGTTGACTACCAACTGTACATAGTCCCAAATATCAAAGTACTCAACATAACAACCCTTTAAACAAGGGGAACACTTAATTATGTATTCAAGTAGCCAGACAATCAAGAGCTGTGTCCCAATGTGAAGTCTGCATCCTCCGAAGGCCGTATTTGAAGGCCGATTGCGTCACAGCGGCGCGTCGAAACGTCACAGCGGAGCGACGAAGGATGTCCCAATTCAAAAGCTGCACACTTCGGAGGTCGCATTTGAAGGCCGATTGCGTCACCGCGGCGTGATGAAGGCTGTCCCAATTCAATTGTGCATCCTCCGAAGTCCGTATTCGAAGGCCGGTTGCGTCATCGCGGCGCGACGAAGGCTAAAGCGACGCCAAATGCAGGCCTCCTTTCACCTCCTAAGGCCTCCTAAGCCGAAAGTAGGCCTACATGACCTGGTCCTCCAGTAAAATATAAAAATGACAATAGCCAATTCTGGCTCCATAGCTGTTTACTTAATTATATCAAATGAATTGTCAGGATGGCAGCATACTCTCGCACCGTTGCTTGGCGCCTGGAGTGATAATCGGGAACACCTGGTTGCACAATTAGGAAATCCTACGAAGGCTGCATGGTGTGTCGTTCAGAGGAGGCATAGGCTGCATCGTTTGAAGTCCGCAGCCTTCGAATGATGCAGTCTTCACATTGGGACACAGCTAAGGAGACTATAGATAAAGCCTACTACTATTTGAGAATTGCCATAGGCCTGTGCTCGGGGTTTGTAATTGACACTCTAGGCTCTACACCGTGATCCTCTAAGCGAGGGGAGTAACAATTTAACTCGCCTGAGTATAATTTAACAAACGCTGTGTCACAGAGCTCTAAGAAGCACATTACTCTCTAAGATGACCCTAAAAAGGATAAAAAGGAGAGGATACTGCGCTTGACTCTACACACAAGACTTAGCTCAAAGAGTGAGGAGCCTGAACAAAAAACATACTCACACCATACTCTTTGCTTCAAAGACAGAGACTGTCTGTGCAGAGCTCTGGGGAGCGGAGGCCTCAGCAGGATGACTCTCTAAATGAGAGGAAGCCTAACAAAACTCAGAGTTATGGTTTCTTTAGCTTTTTTTATTTTATTTTTTTTGCTCAAAGGAGAGAGCCTGCTTACTTTATGCACCTAGGGATAAAAGCTTGTGGGGAGAAGCCTCAGCAGAACAACTCTCTAAGCGAAAGGAGGCCTATCAGTTTATCTCCACAGCAGAAGCAGAAGAGGCTTCACAGGGCCTATGTCACTCAAAAAACTGTCGTCAAACAAGGGTGCAGCAGTTCAAATCGTAACGACACTCTGAGTATTTAAACACTGCTGTCCCAAACTCTAGAGAGCGGAGGCCTCAACAGAATGACTCTTTAGAGCAAAAGCAAGCCTAACAACACTCAATGCCAGAGGCAGTAAACTAAGAGCCTACCACACCAAGCAGCAACGCTGGCCCTCTGGCCTTGCCTTTGGTCTTCAAACCGAGACGGACCAAGACCCCTTGACTGTCTGGGCGCAGACTCGGACCGGCGCGGTATAAAAGTTTTAAAAGCAGCCGAGTGCGCCTTCGCCTCCTTGAAATTGCAGACTACCGCCTCAATGGATGTGCTGAACAATTCGAAAGGGGAAACCGGTGCATTGAGAAGAAAACCCTCCTCTTTCTCCTCGATGCTAATCAGGTTCAAGCACAGGTGCCTTTCTGTGGCCACCATTGCCGCCATCGATCTACCAATCGTGGAAGCGGTTTGTTTGGTGGCCCGGAGAGACAGGTCTGTGGTATGGCGTAGCTCAGCGACCGCCTCAGGTGAAAGACCCTGTCCAAGTCTTTCAGCAGGTCGGCCTGATAAGCTTGGAGCACTGCCATAGTGTGCAGTGAAGCACCAGCCTGACCTGCTGACACGTTTTCCCTGCCATTCAAACGAGATGTTGTCTTAAGCTTTCAGAGTTGATGCTTTCCCTAGCGAGAGATAGCTCCTTATCGTCTCTTTAATAGGGGGCATGTATACATGTATGACACGTATACAGGCTCCTTCCTCCCTTGAGAAGAGGGACAGATGAGAGCGGACCTTCCTTAAAAGGAAACACTTGCAGTGCGCGAAATGCAGTGTCAGAAATCTCAGACATGGATCCACACACTTCCTGAAACACTCGTCACATGCCATTACGTTGCTGCGTACTTCAAACAAACAGTCCCTGAAGACGAAGAAGAAGATGACATATTCTCTAGGCGCCCTTTTATACCTCACAGTCGCACTAGCAGTGACATCATAAGCTGTCGCCAATTCAATTGTCGCGATTAAACATGCGCTTCAGACACCAGCCACGCTGAGGCGTTCCCCTATTAGCATCTTAGGACGCAGTCCAAGTTCTCATTCGAAAGGGAACCAGACTTCATTCGCCCCACTGGAAAGCGTATTTACACTGTCTGAATCATTCACAATGTAGAAAATAGTAAATGATTGTGTGAACAAGTAACTGATTTTAGCCGCAGCTTCAGCATCTATTTATAATGTAGGGGGGGCTGGACGCTTTAGATTCTAGAGAGCTGATGAGAAGATGAAGTACAAAATCATGTCCTCAAAATCATTGATCCAAATTGGCGGAAGTGAAAAACTGTATGTTTTGAATAGTTATATATTCTAAATGTGAATTTTGCCATTGTTTTGGAACACACTATATACCTTATAGATAACAGAAAGGCTAACAAATTCATACTAAAAGCCAAAAAATGTTTATTTATGGGGACTTTAAAAACACCCTTGACTGCTCTTGACTGAATAACTTTTGTGACTTTAATTAAAGATGAATATAACTATGTTTAATTTATATAGTGAAGACTATGCAGTGTTATTTTACATTTGATTACTTTATTCAATTTCTGTACCTGAAAACTACTAATTAAAGATGAATATATCTCTGTTTAATTTATATAAAGACTATGTAGTGTTATTTTATATTTGATTAGCCTACTTTATTCAATTTCTGTACCTGAAAACTACTTTTAGACCTTCCTGAAAAACCAACCTGGATAGCACTATTATACTAACACCATTTGTATAGTTGTTCTATTGTATTTATTTGTGCTATTGCTTATAATTTTGATTATTTGTTCTTATTTTATTACTGACTATTTTATTTTTGGCTTTTATATTAGTTAGGCTGGTAGTTTGGACAAGCAGTGTGGAGTGGATGAAGAAGCTGAAACAAGACTATAACTATTAACGTCTTTGCTCTGTGCAGATCTATGCATGATCCAATGATGTCACTTCTTAAGTGTCACAAACTTGGACTGTACCCTATTTAACAGGGGAAACTTAAAGGAATAGTTCACTTAAAAATGAAAATTTAGATTTTGTCATCATTTACTCACCCTCAAGTTGTTTCAAACCTGTATGAATTTCTTCTGTTGAACAAAAAATAAGATATTAAGTCAATGGGGTAACATCAACTGTCTGGTTATCAACATTCTTCAAAATACATTCCTTTGTGTTCATCAGAAGAAAGAAATTCATACAGATTTGAAACAACTTGAGGGTGAGTAAATGAAGACAGAATTTCCATTTTTTAAGGGAACTATTCCTTTAATGCAGTCAACAGGTCAGTGAAAGTGTAGTTTGATTATGTGACATTTC
This sequence comes from Scardinius erythrophthalmus, assembly GCF_964197995.2. Taxonomy (NCBI): domain Eukaryota; kingdom Metazoa; phylum Chordata; class Actinopteri; order Cypriniformes; family Leuciscidae; genus Scardinius; species Scardinius erythrophthalmus. Next base: position 13,583,845 of record NC_138222.1, on the reverse strand, counting down.
AATTAAATGCCCCCCCCCCCCAGACGAATTAAAACAGACGAATAATACTGCAAGAAGAAAACAAAACAACCATGGAAGAGGTTTTCTTAAGCAAGTTGCAGCAAGTTTTAATTGTGCAGAGTTAAAAGAACAGAGGGCTGTTTAAGTGCCATATATCACTTCTCCACACATAGAGTACAGTGGCTGGAAACAGAAAATACAGGGTTCTTCACCTCAAAAAGATGATTTGTCACAAGCATTTCCACATTTCTCTCTAGGACACAGAAAAAGCAGCAACATACTGTAAACCCCAGTACTACCCCATGCGTCCCAATCCACACTATTGCGTCACCTCAATGTAAACCAAAATATAAAAGAACAAAATTATGGATTCTCAGTCAAATTCAAACAGGACTAAGGAGGATAGATTACAGCGTGACTGACATCTATCTTGTTCAATCTGATCAGCCCAGTAAGAAAGAACACAAGCAATAAAAGACAGAGAATGATGCAACCTGATTTGTTTAAAGAGGTTAGCAGATGAGCAAGGCTGGGTTAGGGATGCATTCAATGGAAATTCTTAACTTCGTTGGATTCCCTGCAGTGAATGCGGAGGTCTGTCTGTGTCTCCGGCACTTGGAAATGCTCTCGTCTCTTGTAGCATCACCGTTATTGCTAAAGGTTCCAGCATTTTTCATGAAAATGTTTCTCCTGCAAGCCCTTCTCTAACCCTCAGCTGGCTGGAAAGGTTTAGACACATGCGAAATGTGGCTGTAGTACTACACACTCAATGAATGTTGAGGTTCTTTTCTCTGTGAGCCAAATTCTATTACGGCTCATTTCTGAGCCCTTAACTGGATTAGCTTGCGATGAAGGGCAGGAAGGAGAAAGCAGGCAGCTGAAGAATTGGAACAAGACCGATGTCAATCACTCGAGTGCGGGATAGAATCAAGGCAGTTGAATTGAATGGAAAGCAGTGCATTTAAGATATACAGCTGCATGCTTTCAATATACAGTATCCTACTCATTTTGTATCTATGCTGAATAATATTATGTTCTAGTTGTTATACAGTATCTATGACATCAGTACGGACCACAGCTGCTCAGTCATATATTCCATCAAACTCTAAAACAGGCTTTGAAATCCCAGTGTAGTTGACATACCACACAAGAGAGATTGAGGATTGAAAATCCTTCAGGGGAAGCAAAATGAGGCCATGCTTAAAATGGGCCATAAAGAACGATATATGAAAGCGGTCTTATGGGTAAAAAGAGTTAATGAGAGGTAGAAACAAAAGGAAAAACCAAGGTGATGTGGTTGAAATTGTTTGTTTGTTTTTTAACCCTTTTGCATTTTACCTTAAAGGGTGCAGCAGTCTGATTGTAACCGCGCCTTGGAAATTTCACTATGTAAATTGGCCCACTGGGTTATGAAGGTAACTTTCATACAAAGCTGAGTCTTAGCAAAGAGATTTTCTCCTTTAGATAGAGAAAATAGGTTACATTCCAATAATAATTAATAGAGCATTAATTAGTTTGAGACAAGAGACTAAAGTGTAGATAGAGGCCTGGCTTTTCAGAGCAGGTCAGTGTGCCACATGCAAATTTGAATGTGAGGAAAAGTGTGAATGCCCAGATTTATTTGTGCACTGAAGATTTGGAGTTACTATTAATGTAAAACGATCTTGTGCGTTTTTGTTTCCTCCTCACATTTTACACGTGTTTCTCTTGTCTGATCTCTCCAGCATCTTTAAATCTGTGTTTGTGTGTTGGGAAGCGCAGTCAGTCAATACTGTGTATACGCCTCGGCTCACGTTACCACAGTTGTAACACTATAACGTATTCTGATCCTGTCTGATGACTGGCTAAAACTGATCAATGATTTCATTTGAGGGGCCATCAGCACTCACTCTACATTCTATTCTGATCAGATGTCACAAGGTTTCTTGTCAAACGACTATATTGCGTTTAGACATCTCTTCTATTGGCTGCAGCGTTTATCCACTTTTCAAAGCAGTGGATCCTGTTTCCTCCCAGGTCCTCTTGGCTCTTGTTGTTTCTTGCTTCGCAGTGCTGACTGCATGTGCATCAATAATTCAGGTTGGTAAAGAAATTGCATACCTTTTTAGGTTAAGGTTCTTTTGACAAGAACTGGGCACTAGGTGCTTGTCTGGACTACTCAACTGTGCTAGTGATTGTAAGTTGTCACTGTGGTGACCATTAGTCACAGTTTCCATTGACTGAAATGGAACTAAACCTGAGATTCTGTCCCATGCTACACTCAAAACCACAGTGAGAAACGGAAAGAAGAGACAAGAGAAGATGTGCGGTGGACTTTTAAAATGTGCTTTTCTGATGCGACTGTCATGTGCTGTGCTTACTCTATGTGTGAAAGAAGGAGATCGTTTTTCTCAGAATGGCTTCTCATATAGGACAGAGATAAAGCGGGACGTTAAAGAGGAGATTTTTGGGGCAGGGGTTCATGGGGTAGATATGTGGCTTTAGGAGCAGCAGAGAGGAGACTAGATATGTTTCATGCTCGATTAAGTTATGCTTCTCTCTCTCTTTCTCTTGCTTTCTACCCCTCCTCACATTTTCTTCCTAAAGCATGAGTAAGATGTCCTAATTGTTCAAGTATCTCTACTTCTTCTTCTTTTGAAAGCGTCTGAACTGGTTCTGGATGGCGAGGGCTGCTTTCTCCGTCTCCGGGGCTTCCAGGTCGATATCGACCTCTTCCTCCTGCTCAGGTTTTCCTGCAGAGTCAGATGCCTTCTCTAGAACACAATGACCAAACCACAGAGTGAATCAACTCATCAGGACACCAGTTCACCCTTGTGAAAAAGAAGCACACTTTAGCATGCTTTTTAAAGAATACTTATTACAGAAATAATGGCAACACTTTACAATAATTTCCATTTGTTAACATTAGTTACCAATGAAAAATACTTCTAATGCATTTATTCATCTTTAAAATCCTTAAAAATATTCTTGTTTGCCATAACCCGACCGACCCTGTCAATTTAGGAACGACCCAATTATATATATTTTTTCCTTTTAGTCTGACCGACTTGCCGGTTGTAAACTTTCATTAAGACCGACCGATTTTTTTTACTCTTCAAACAACTAATACAAATGCAATAAAATAATAATAATAATATTTTAGTAAGTATTGTGAATATAAATAGCCTATAGGCCTACATACAAACTGAGGCTACGTTCTTTCTTTTAAATAAAAACCCTTGGCGTCATCTATGATTATTAGTGCTGTAAAGATATGCGATATGACACCGAAATTGCGACAGTAAGATCCACGAACCTGTGTCGCGGTGTGAGAAGGAAGAATAGTGACACAACCCTTCCAACTCCCAGAATTATCCTTCCCGTCCAGATCCAATGCTACCACAACCACATCTTTAAATTACTATTGGGCAATTCCAGCATTACGTGACATTTGTAGTCAAAACTTGAAATATAAATTTTTTACTTTTAGGTGGCAAAATATTTTTTTGTAATTCTGTGAATTACACTACACAAACCAAAAGTATTACTACCCACCGGTTGAAGAAGGGTTGACTCTACACAGAACATAAAATATTCATTTTATTGAATTTTTCGTGTTCGCATTTATGAGGAAAAAACAATGTTACGGACGTACGTGACAGTGCTCCGTTACGGACGTAAGACCTCAAACAAGCATTTAAAACACCAAATATTAAGGATTAGCATATTAAGCAAAATAATATTCGATGATTGTTCGAAAATCGTACCTCTCCCCCCACATGCTCACCGGTATTCGGCATTCGCTCAAATCCTGCTCCGTCATTAAATTTCTCTGTAGGCCTACTGCTAATAGGCCAATGTGTTGTAGCCTAGTCATTAAAGAAAACGATTTAATTTCATATTTATGCTTAAATAAAATATATATATTGTTTTATTTCATCTATGTTGATTATATGAAAAGTGAAAAGCATGAGTAAGATCATAATATGCGCAATATATCTGGAGACAAATAGAGTGGGCAGACATGATTTTGACCACTTCATAAAGTTTGTTTTTGTAGAAAGCCTGTCTTTTAAAGGGAATTTCATTTTGTATTAATTGTATCTTAATTTTAATCAATGTTTCATCAACCAATTGCCTGAAGAAGTAGATATAGCAGGCCAGGCAATATAGTCAGAGGCGCCGGCACGTGAACTGGAGCTCGTCTCATAAGAACCGAAACTCAGCGTATAAGCTACTTGCCTCACAGACCTGAGAAATATATCTATAGAAAGCTTGAAATGTGTACTTTTAAACAAAACAATTCAAAACGAAAGAAAACAGACTGCTCTCTGCTTATGTAGCCTACTCCGTATGAAATGTGCATTTCTCACTAGGCCTACTGCGAAGATCGCGAGTCAGCATCGTCAATTTCATCTCTGCAGCCAAAACTGACAAAGAAAACACTTGTTTATTAATAAACAATTGAAATGTCTCCTTGCTATATTTGACTTATTCATAATCATTACTTTTGCCGGTTCTTTGTGACAGCTTTTAGGTGCGTTATTGGCAGTGCCACCCTCACGTTACTGAACGCATCATCACCACCGCTCAATAGTTAATATTGTTCTTTGGTGTTCAGTTTACAGGTTTTTCAAATGTTATTTAATAAAAATATATCTTTTTTTTTTTCTCAAAATCTCTCTTTTTTTCTCTCGACACCGCTTTAACTTGGCATGAAGTTATGGAAAAACTGTCAGTGACGTCATGATATGCAGATTTGTCTGAATAAATACTGCAACAAAAGTATTACTGATTGTCGGTTAATGCATTCATTTAAACTATTATTTGGAACTTTATTGTAAAGTGTTAAGGAAATAATAGTCTTTAAAAGAATAAAGGGATATTTCACCTAAAAAAGAAAATGCTGTAATTAATTACCCTCATGTCATTCAAAACCCATTGGACTTTTGTTCAACTTCGGAACACAAATGAAGATTGTTTTGATGAAATCTGAGAGTTTTCTGTATAGAGCTATGCAACTACCACTTTGATGCTTAAAAAAGTTAATAAAGAGATCGTAAAACTAATCCATATGAATTGAGCGTTTTAGTAAATTTTTTCTAAAGAGATTTGATCGATTTTTTTTGGTGAACAGATTTTGGGCTTTTATTCACATTTAAACATTGATCAGCAAACATAAACAGAAGCTCAAACGAACCTGCTGGATGCTACCGTTTACTCGGGGTGTAACAATACATCGATATGGATCGATGCATTGATGCCACACATAAAATATCTATATATGGTACCTTTATTTTGACACTCTCCACGTCCTCACGTAACTTTTCTCAGCTGAAATAGACGCCTGACAAGATTGACAGAACCCTAAACACGTTTTGTAACAAAAGCCGGTATTGTCCACTGTAAAGGCATTGCGAGTTCGTGTTTTACAGCAGAAACCGACAAGCAGCCAGCACCCTTGTTATTTGTGAACACAACCCGAAAAGGCCCCGATCCCACCTAACGAGCAATGTGCTGCGTTTTTTATGTTGCTAGGCAACCACTGAAACAGCTGTCCTGTCAGTTAAGTAAGCGTCAAATCAGCCTTTTATTAACTTTACTTACTTTCTGTTAACATTGTGGTAGTTACGGTTCGTTAAGCTCCTGGTAACCATAGACAGTAAAAGAAATGGACACAGCGACCCCATTGGATTCAACTGAGAAAAGTGAAGTTAATTAGAAGCACTCACTTCCTGATGGCTGAGCGTACTGCACAGACTCAAACTGAGCCTGACGACGTAGATGTGACGTGAGCAACCTGTCTGTCTTCTAGTAGCTGTGCCAAGAGAAATCTGAATCATTCCCTTCCGAAACTTGCAGAGACGGAGAGCGTGAGTAGGAGCTGCCCATGAGCTAGCAGCAGGAGCAACTTTTGCAAAGTATTCTGATTATTTTTTTTGTCATTTTGCCTCCACGTCCCCCCGATTGCCCGTGAGCTTCTCCTCCTGTCTATACGGTAATCTCTCTACTGTGCGACAGAGAGTCGTGTGGTTATGATGCAATCGTTAGCCTATTTTTTACAAAAATTGCTTCTACGGGGCCATAACGTAAGATACAAGGTAATGGAGCCTTTTATACATTTTCGTGTTTCTTTAGAAATAAATAATGGACAAATGGAGTCTTTAAACGCCTCAGATGTAATGTTTTTCGCTGTCAAAGTGATGCCAAAATGAATGGGAGTCAATGGAATGCTAACAGCAGGTGATGGTCTGCTAATCAATGGCGGCCCCCGGGGAAGCTTTAGTTTCTGGCTGATAGATTACCCCCTTGCTGGTAACCCGCGAGAGCACCACAAGTTTATCCTCCATCATCGCACTCCCCGGGTGTTCAAGCAACTGTAGCTTTCATCAGTAAAACGGAAGGCCCGCCTCTCCATTCATTCGATTGGACAGTGGAAAAAAATGTGATGATGTCGGGCGCTTTTTCCGCTCGGAGTTGCTTTTTTTTTCAACTGCAAAAACACGAGGCGCAGCAGGCGCATAAACAGTATGAAAGGCGAACCGGGCCAAAGTCTTTAAACGAAACGCGTGAATTTTGACCGCGTCAGCATGCACTGTTTTGTTTGTGTAGACACACACATTCTGGTCATGTTGAGGCATCAGTTGTCGTCGCATTACTTTAGTACGTGTAAAGACGCACAGTTTTACCATGTTAAGATGACCAATTTGAACGTGTTTCTCAATGCGCACATTCTGGCCATGTTCGAACTTGTAATATTTTTTTTTAAAGCAGACTTACTTTTAGATTTACCCACATTTTAATCCTTTAGTTTATTGTGGCCTTTTTTTTACTGATATCTTAAGTGCTAGAGTAAATTAATAAATGTTACATTGCAAATTAAGTAAATGTGTTCCATATTATAAATTATCATTTATTTATATGGGTTATTAAATGTTTGTTTAAAATGATTGGCCTATCAATTTCAATTTCAATTGCTATATTTATAACTGAACACACAAACACACACACACACACACATAACTTTATTCACTTTCACATAATAATGTTTTTGTAATTTGGTGTTCAACCCAAAACCTTTTATTATCATATTTTTTGTCAGAGCTGTTGTGTAAACAAATTAAAATAAAAGTAAAATAAGACAGCAGGTTAAACTGTCCTCAGAACAAGAGTAAAGTGTCTGTTTTATCAGTAAAAGCCAATAGCCAACTGGATAGAAACAAACTTCTTTATTCATTTTCACTTTGTGAATCACAAGTGGTGATAAATGTTTTAAAGTCTAAAAACTGTAACTATTTTAAACACAAATGGAGACATGAGTTCTGACCCTATAGTTTGTTTGTGCTGTTCTGTCTCTGTGTTGTTTACAGTAAACATCGTCTTGGATGCTGCGGGCTGATGAGTGCTATAATGGAATTAGTACATCATATTTAAAATATGTTTTGATATGTATTACAGGCTCGAAATTTACGCTTGTCCGGGCCAAGTGGATTTTTTGAAGGGGCAAGTGAAAAAGAATTTTACTTGCCCGACCGGACAAATAGCCTGAATAAAACGTAAATAGCAAAAAAAATACTATTCTGCATTCATTTAGTGTAAGTTGTGACTGATAGTGAATATAATAGTATATAATGTAGGCTACTGACGATAACACAGTTGTGCGCGCCTAATTTGGAAACAAATGAAACATTCAAAATGTGGAGGTTTTATAACATATGATAAAGTTAAGCAACATCGCACGACCAAGAGCGCTGAATATCATCACGATTGAAAATGTGACACTGATTTCATATTACAGTTCAAAAAACAAGTAATTAATATTAAGTCAGTTGAATTTTAGACATAATATTGGCATTTTTTGTTATATTTCAGCAGCGAAAATAGTTCCACAGCGCATCTCAAAGGAACTCAACCCTTGTTTCATTATAGAATGATTCAGTGTTTTGAACGAATCAGTTGAGTCAAAGATTCAATGAATTCCTATTAATGTACAATCGCCTCATCCCTGAATGAATCAGCCGTTTGAATGAATCATTTGAATAAATGACTCAATGACTCATTTATTAAGACGGTCGCCTGCCGCCTCCTACTGGTGGTTTAAAAATATTATTTCTATATACAAATAATATTTCTCATTTGTATATTAAAAACATATTTTAAATAATCTCATTACATTATTTAATGCAGTTTAATTTGATTGGTAATAGCCCAATCAATTTGCTTATTATACTATTAGCTTATTATACTATTTTAATTTATTGATCAAATTTAAGAATTTTAAATGAAAGATGAAGCATATATTTAAAACGATTAAGGAAAAATGCCCTTTATCATTTATTTGTGCATAAACCTGTCTTTAGGAAGCCATAAGTTACAGTGGCAAGAATAACTTTGTGAAACCTTTGTTATTCTTATATATAAGAGTATACCTTAATCTAGTTAATCGTGCATTTCTTTTATTTTATTTCACAGCTGAGGTGTGCAGTTTTTTATTGCTTGCATTAAAATAATTTTCTCTTGTTTTGTTTTTTAATTGCAGTCTTTTTCTTCTGCCATTCATGCTTATCAGCTCCATTCAATCTTAAGCTTTTCTTGGTTCAGCTGCACGCAGTCTGAAAAGGTTTTTTGGCAGCTTGCTAAAATAATAGAACCATTCTAAAAGCCATCATTTAAAGTCTGCGTGAACCGGAAGTTGCAAGCGACTTTTCTCCAGTGTTGTGACGTATTTCCCAGTGAAACGGAATATTGAACAGAGGGCAGGGTTTTACTCTAGCGCTCCTCCTCTCCATCTCTGCTCATAACAGACTAACGGTTTGAGGGGAGTGGTTAAGCGTTTCCCAAACCAAGCCGTCAAACATACGTCATCAGGGAAGGTCCTCCAAAGCAGAGGGGAGGGGCATTTTCAGATTTTGATTAAAGATTTCGAAGCCAAAAATTTTTTTTGTGTGGATTGACTTGCATGGATGAATTGTTCACAACAAAACGATCAATTTAGGCAAACAAAGTAAATATGGTAATTTTGATTTCATGTGGACTTTAAGCTGTTGACTTTTCTACCTTGAGAAAGAACGTTAAACGAACAACTTAAAAGGGCATGACAAATCATGACATAAGACTGACATCACTCACAACGCACCAATGCATTATCCCCCATGAACAAATATAACGTCTGATGTTTGCATCCGTGCATACCAGTATACTATTACGACATCCTTCATGAATACACATGACGTTTGATGATTGTATACATATACCAACGTACCATCACGTCGCATATGCAAATATAGTCTCAAATACAACAATTTCATTGGCTGCTGTACGTGTTGTCGCGTTAAAACTGACAAACGGTGCGCGATCGCCTGCCATAAAACAGCGCGCAGAACGCTCACTGCCATAGGAAACCAATTGAAAAAAGACGCCTCTCACTGCAAAAAAACGCGTCAGGTGTGATCAGGTTGAATTATTATGATTAGCGAATCAGCGTGCAGTAGGCCTATTCAGGTCAGTTGACAAAGCTGCTCGTCACTTCGAAAAGACGCGCTAGCTGAGGAGTTTCGAAAAAGCTGACTAAAAGTAATCGAGGATGGATAATTTCAACGAACTTGATGAACCTGTGATATCTTCAAAAAGGAAAATAAAAGCTGAAACTTTTTCATGGAAACTTGTTAAAGCAGCACGTTACAGTGGTGAGGGAAAAGCTCCCTGTATTGCGTCTAATCCAAGCGGCAACATTCTAATCTGAAAAATGAAGCCTACCCGGAAGTGCGAAAAACTGCAATACATCGAAAATCCGCTAGGGCGAGGTCCCAAAAGGGAGCAAATGTCCATAGCCCCCATGTTAAAATGTTCGTTTTCACAGCATAAATTCATGTTTTTACAGGTTGGTCCCATGGACTTTTATTGTATTTTTCGATAGCTTCCGAGTGCCTGACAACCATGAGGGCTGTGAATTTTTTTCTAACTCGTTAGTTTAGATCGTATTTAGATATAAAATGTATGACAATAAGGGCGTGGTTAACTTTGATTGACAGCTGACAAGGCAGCGCCACGGAGAATGACAACATAAGAAGCGCCATTTTTTAATACAGTTGACATATAATACTACTGTTTCTGTATCATTAAATGTAGTTTTAAGAGTTTTTCAGGCGAGAATGTAGTTGTTTAAAGCTTAAATCTGTGGTTTATTTATAAAGATTTATGAAAATTGTATCCAGTTGTGAGATCCAGCGATGACCGGGCGCTCGGCGCTCATGGACCCCGCCTGGAACAGCCTTTCCTCGGCTAGTCGTTCTGAGGTTTGCCGCTGACTCTGGCGTCTCTGTAGTGGTTAAACATGAGATATAATTCGTCTTGTGCATATCTAACGGGCGATTTTTGGTCTCGTAAATCTATAATTTGTTCCCTGGCCAATCGTTTTGGCTGAGGGGAAGTTTCATAAATTTATAAGCTATTTAACTTTAACATTGTATGGTTAGACTAGATCGAGCACTGACTTTGTATGTTTGACTGAATTGTTTGCTTTATTTGTATAGCTTCTTGTAACTTTACCTTTTACTTATACTTTTATAATAGCTAATATTGAGCTAATAAACTGAAATTTAACAAAAAGAGACTGGGTTGAGTTTTGTCATTTTAAATTTTTATACAACGAATATGATCTGTAATGTTGTTTAATGCAACATCTGTTGTTTAGTACAAATGCACATATTGCCTGGACCATATTAAAATGTTTAATATTTTTATATTATATTTAAAACGAAAAGAGGCAGGTTTGTGTTTTATATTTTGTTTTTTTTTATAAATAGGCAAACGTTATGTGCAGTGAATATAATCAATACGCATTGCCTGAACCACATTTGTGTGGCTATAATGTTTAAGATTTCTTTAAATGAAAACGAAAAGAGTTAGTATGGTGTTTTATAACATATTTCGTTGCCTAAAATATACACAGAGATAACCGAAGTAGCAGAGCGAGCTGAGTGACGCGCGCTGCGTCAGAAGGTGGGCGGGGTTAGGATTTCCCAAGATTTTCCAAGATGGCGCCGCCCATACCCCCCATAAACGGCTTCAAACCCGTTCTTCAGAAAGTCTATGGGTGACGTCACAGACGCTTTGTCCATATGTTTTACAGTCTATGGTCTAATCACAACAACAAAGTTTGTCAGGTGTCTATGTGCGTTTCCATTACAGATTTGCACAAAAATTTTGCGATTTTTTTCTAAATGACGACAAAAAACTATTGCCAAATGACGGCGTTTCCATTATTGATGTTATGCGACTAAAACTTTATTTTTCCTCTTGCAATAAGTAAAATCATTCCAAAAACCATGACAACGGACGTTGGTAGGTTTATGTATTATATCCCAGCCACTGCACTAGCCATTATTATTAATCGAAGGACATGTTTTCCAAGCATTAATGGTAAGGAACGACCCTTATTATACTTGTGAGCGGCACATATGAGGTGTTTCTGGGTGTTTCTCCCTCATATCTGCTTTGAGGTCTTGATTGTGGCATTTATTTGAGATTTAGAAACCATTATTCCAGTAATTCTTTTGTCGGTAACACTTTATAATAACTGCACGCTATTAATCATTAGTTAAGCATTAGTAAACAGTTAATTCGACATTAAAAAAATCAGTTTATAAATACAGCTATAAATGCTTTTTTCTTGATTTATAAGCATATCTATAATGTGTTTAATAATTGTATTTTCATACTTTATTAATGATCAATTTATCATTTCTAAATGAAGTATTGCATTATTTACAAACCAGTTATTTAGGAGTTGTCAGTGGTTCATAAGATCACTTAGAAAGTGTAAGTAAATGATTAATAAACTGTTTAAATATATTTTATTATCCAGACATATAGTAATAGTTAGTGTGTTAATAAATGCTTTATTAACATGTATTTCTACTGTAATTCAGGGTTAATTCAGGTAGTTATAAAGCATTTAGTAGTGGTTAGTTAACTATTTTTGTGAGCCCATCTAAAGTGAGGACTAGTTATGCCTTGTAAAGCATTTATAAAGGAGATTTAAAGGCTGTTAATATTTATGTTCTGTATCACTGTGTTGTGTTTGTTTCCTTTTTCTGTTTAGAAGAAAACTGAGTCTTTAAATCTCCTTTATAAATTATTTACAAGGCATAACTAGTCCTCACTTCAGATGAGCTCACAAAATAGTGAACTGACCACTACTAAATGCTTTATAACTAACTGAATCTACAACATTTACTTACACTTTCTAAGTGATCTTATTAATCAATGACAACACTGTTTGTAAATAATGATAATGTAACCGGTTGTAAATAATGTAATACTTCATTTAGAAATGATAAATTGATCATTAATAAAGTATGAAAATACAACACATTATACAGTGAGGAAAATAAGTATTTGAACACCCTGCTATTTTGCAAGTTCTCCCACTTGGAAATCATGGAGGGGTATGAAATTGTCATCGTAGGTGCATGTCCACTGTGAGAGACATAATCTAAAAAAAAAAATCCAGAAATCACAATATATGATTTTTTAACTATTTATTTGTATGATACAGCTGCAAATAAGTATTTGAACACCTGTCTATCAGCTAGAATTTTGACCCTCAAAGACCTGTTAGTCTGCCTTTAAAATGTCCACCTCCACTCCATTTATTATCCTAAATTAGATGCACCTGTTTGAGGTCGTTAGCTGACACCTGACACCATGACACCATAAAGACACCTGTCCACCCCATACAATCAGTAAGAATCCAACTACTAACATGGCCAAGACCAAAGAGCTGTCCAAAGACACTAGAGACAAAATTGTACACCTCCACAAGGCTGGAAAGGGCTACGGGGAAATTGCCAAGCAGCTTGGTGAAAAAAGGTCCACTGTTGGAGCAATCATTAGAAAATGGAAGAAGCTAAACATGACTGTCAATCTCCCTCGGACTGGGGCTCCATGCAAGATCTCACCTCGTGGGGTCTCAATGATCCTAAGAAAGGTGAGAAATCAGCCCAGAACTACACGGGAGGAGCTGGTCAATGACCTGAAAAGAGCTGGGACCACCGTTTCCAAGGTTACTGTTGGTAATACACTAAGGCGTCATGGTTTGAAATCATGCATGGCACGTAAGGTTCCCCTGCTTGAACCAGCACATGTCAAGGCCCGTCTTAAGTTTGCCAATGACCATTTGGATGATCCAGAGGAGTCATGGGAGAAAGTCATGTGGTCAGATGAGACCAAAATATAACTTTTTGGTCATAATTCCACTAAACGTGTTTGGAGGAAGAAGAATGATGAGTACCATCCCAAGAACACCATCCCTACTGTGAAGCATGGGGGTGGTAGCATCATGCTTTGGGGGTGTTTTTCTGCACATGGGACAGGGCGACTGCACTGTATTAAGGAGAGGATGACCGGGGCCATGTATTGCGAGATTTTGGGGAACAACCTCCTTCCCTCAGTTAGAGCATTGAAGATGGGTCGAGGCTGGGTCTTCCAACATGACAATGACCCGAAGCACACAGCCAGGATAACCAAGGAGTGGCTCTGTAAGAAGCATATCAAGGTTCTGGCATGGCCTAGCCAGTCTCCAGACCTAAACCCAATAGAGAATCTTTGGAGGGAGCTCAAACTCCGTATTTCTCAGCGACAGCCCAGAAACCTGACTGATCTAGAGAAGATCTGTGTGGAGGAGTGGGCCAAAATCCCTCCTGCAGTGTGTGCAAACCTGGTGAAAAACTACAGGAAACGTTTGACCTCTGTAATTGCAAACAAAGGCTACTGTACCAAATATTAACATTGATTTTCTCAGGTGTTCAAATACTTATTTGCTGCTGTATCATACAAATAAATAGTTAAAAAATCATACATTGTGATTTCTGGATTTTTTTTTTTTTAGATTATGTCTCTCACAGTGGACATGCACCTACGATGACAATTTCAGACCCCTCCATGATTTCTAAGTGGGAGAACTTGCAAAATAGCAGGGTGTTCAAATACTTATTTTCCTCACTGTAGATATGCTTATAAATTAAAAATAAAGCATTTATAGTTGTATTTATAAACTGCTTATTACTGTCTATTCATGCTTTATAAATGCTGACTTAACTGTTTAGTAATGCTTAACTAATGATTAATAGTGTGCAGTTATTATAAAGTGTTACCCTTTTGTCTTATATGAATTTAATAAAGAGCTCTGTATTCTGTCCAAACATACCGCGTCATCTACATCAGGTGACCTGTAAATGCGCAAAAACTGTTTCCATTGCAGTTTTGCAAAATATTTCTTTTTCGAATTGCCTGAAAAATCACCTCATGCGAGCATAAAAACTTTTTTGCGATAAATGGGAGTTTTTGCGTAATTGACGTGTTTCCATTGGGCATATTTTCAATTCGCAATTTCAATTTGCGCAATTTGAAGGGTAATGGAAACACAGCTACTGTCAGTTGAGGATATTAACGTTACAAAGATTAACACTTAAAGTATGCATTAAGTGTTTTATTATTTATCACAGCAATTAATTAGTTTTGTTTAACTCTGAAACATGCTTTTGCTAAAAAAAAAAAAAAAACTTTTAATATATAAAAACATACTTTCAGTGACATTTAGTTTTGTAAGTAACCTGTATTTTTTAGAGTTATTATAACTTAATCAAAACAACCCAGCTGCAGTTTGATTGATATTACTTGGAATGCACAATAAAAAAAAATAAATAAAAAAAACATTATTTATGAAAATGAACAAGAAGAGTTATCTGTTTTTGCAAATTAACTCTTCTGTTGTAAATGTCCCAAATGGGAGAGGGTGTGCACTTTTCAAAGAGTTTAATTAAACATTCATGTTATATATTTTGGTTTCATTTGTGAGTTAATAAACGTATCTGGTTGGCACATAATATCTAAATATCGATAAATCAATCGATATAGCCCTGAATTGAATTGAATCGTAATCGTTAAATGTTTTGAGGTATTGGCAAATATTGTATTGCTGGCTGAGAGAATCGATATCATACTGTATTGTGATGAACGGTCCAATTTACACCCCTACCGTTTACCATAACTGATGTGTGAGTTGATGAATAAAAGCCTAAATTCAATCTGTTCTTTATATAAAGCAATCGTGTCTCTTCAGAAAATGTGTACTAAACCCAATTCATTTGGATTAGTTTTACAACTACTCTTATGAACTTTTTGAGGCATCAAAGTAGTTGTACAGAAAGGTAGAGTACAGAAAGCTCTCAGATTTCTTTAAAAAGATCTTCATTTGTGTTCCGAAGATGAACGAAAGTCTTACGGGTTTGGAACGACTTGAGGGTGAGTAATGATAGAATTTTCATTTTTGGTTGAACGATCCCTTTAAGTACAAACTGAATGTAATATTTTAAGGCACTTAATTCCATGTTAACGGCAGTAAAATGGAAATGTATTTTAAATGTAAGTTTAAATTCATATTAAATGTAATTAGCTGAATAGGGTGCATTTTGACTCACTTAAGTAGGACTTAAGTGCATATGCAATTTCAAAATGACCTCTATTGTCTTTTGAAATAAGCATACTGCCGAATGCACTGTAATGGTTTGTGGTAAATTAAATATTCTAATAATCTAAATATTTCTATTGAAGCTTGTATATCATTTATTAAAATATATTTGTAATGATGAAGTTACAATTTAGGTACATTTAAAATATATTAATATCGAACAACATACTACAGTTAAAATTAAAATAAAAGCACTTGACATATTTTAATATGATAGCCAACACGTCAAAATAAGTGTACTTCTTTAAAGTATGACAAAAAAACTATATTCAAACAATATTTAAAATGTACTTTTAAGTAAAACTTTTCATTTCTAATTACAAAGTGTACTTTTTAAGTGTACGTAAATGTGCTAAGAAAGTCATGAAAGTGTAAATGTGTTTTTTAATATAATTTTTACACTACAAGTGCACATTCAATACAATTAAGTGCACTTTTCAAAAAGGACACAAATGACACTAGATGTGTACATTTTCTAATGTGCCCATGCAAAACTTTCTGCTGTGATGCTGGGGTGTTTGTGGATGGATGCTAGGTGGCTTGCTTTCTGAACCCCACAAATAGTGCATCGCTTGATAGTTGAAAAGTAAATAGTGTCTAAATTACAGTTGGAATGCACAATGAGATTATGTGAGATACACTGTCTGTCCCAGTGTTTCATTGTGAGAGTGGCTGTATGAAGAGATGCGTGGAGCAGCAGACAGACCTTTGTTGTCTGTGGAGGATGTTTGGCTGCTGTTGGCCTCCCCTGTGTGTCCACGCTGGAGGGAAGAGAGAGAGAGAGAGAGAGAGAGAGAGAGAGAGAGAGAAGGTTAGACACACGCCGGAGATATACTGTCTGCTTTGGGCTACACACAGTTGATTGAGATCACAACAGCGAACACTCGTAAGTGTTGCCCTTTGCTCAATAATGCTGTAGGTCCTGCAAAATATTTTTACATACAATCAATAATTTGATTGCAAACCATCCATGGAGGATGTTCACCCTAAATTGAAAACTCTGTCATCATTTATTCACCGTTATGTAATTTTAAACCCATGTGACTGAAGCTGCTCTTTTTCATATACTGTAACATGCAGAGACCAGAGGATGGCAAACTTTTAAAAAGACAAAAAAAAAAAAAAACACCATTAATGATTCAGTGGATGCGTGCACATACAGTTCCACAAAGCTGTGCTTCACTGGCAGTGTCATGCAGCTAAGAAGCTCGTACTTATAAGCTATGAAACATAATTACAACGTGTGTGTATTTTTCACTTCCTTACAAAGACAGCTTTTCAATGACCTTCTTTTCTGTGTATTTTCCAGCTTTAATTTACCAACTTCTAAAAGGCATGAAGATAAAGATATAAACATTAACATGTCTTTCTGTAATGCTGCTTTGAAACACTGTGTCTTGTGAAAAGCGCTATACAAATAAATTTGACTTGACTTACATTACAGAGAATAATGGCCAATAATGTAGTTTTGTTGCATAATTCAGCTAAATTAGTAGTTTTCTGGCTATCCATAACCAACAGCACTCAATATTGACTTCTCCTTAAATCTGTAAATGCCTTTAATCTGTATTTCAGTCTGGTTAATACATAAATTTATTGTATGCTTGAGAAGATTTGGAAAATAAATCCAAGTTTATGTTCCTGGTCGCTGTATTACTTCACTGTATAAAAAATAGCAGTGTGAACATTATGCTAAACATCCTCTTACAAAATGCACTGCAATATGATTGCAGTATTATTGCAGTTTATGCAGTAAAAAGTGCAGTTTTGTGTCGCACAATGATCCTTTACTGCACAATCACAAACTGTACTGCAGTGGGTACATGGATTTTAAATTTGAGTCTGCTGTAGTGTAAATGCAGTAGGCTACAGCCAGTTGCCTTCCCCAGGATATGCAGTTGACTACAGTGCAACTATAGTTTAGTGTAGTATATAGGGCATTATTTACAACCAAATTTTAGTGCAATATATAAGTATCAATTACAGAACTGAACTGCAGTAGTATAACAGCTCTACTGCAAAATGATATGTGCTACAGTTAATGGCATGATAACTGCTATTTTTCATATTGCATATGTATATAACTGCAGTTGTAAAGTTAAAATTGCAGCTATGCAATGTTTCTAGTCAACAAATCAAATGCATGTGACTCAAATATCTTGAGTTGCTGATGTTGAGGTGTACTTTTCTTACTGGTTTGTTTTTCAACTTTTAATGTCTTGACAGTAAAATGCAGTTTTTTCAAATCAGATTGTGTTGGAGTTGTTTGCCAACTCTAGAAGAAGTATATACATAAAATGTGCAGTGCATCCAGACGGTGCCATGACTCGATCATTATGTCAATCCAATCTCACAGCAACCCAAACTCGCAGCATATGCAGAGATGGAGTTTGTTAACCGAGCTGCTAAATGCATGTAAATTATTACAGTTCAACAATTTGCTATGAAACAAAACTTTATGATGCTTTATTAAAAAAGGAACACGTTCAGATAATCTACCCAATCAGCACATGAGTAGGCCTAATAGGCGCAGCCCACGATAACCCCCCGTGCTGCATAGCGGCGATAGTCAATGATATTGTTATCGACAATGCCCAGAGAAATCATCAAAAGCATAATCTATCGGCAATATCAAGAGGATTAATATATTATCTATTATTATTAGGCTACTTTTATTATAAAATTAATTTGCCCCACAATAATTTCATAGCGCATCACCGCATGACTGACGTGCTGTGAGGATAATGAAATACTAGATAGATTGGCTTACAAATGATAGAAAGTGTTTTAAAAACATTTTGGTCTATTATACAATGAATTATAATAAAAATTATTGACAGTCAATAGGATGCCTGAACACTGAAAGAATCAGTCATCAATGAAAATGAAGAGCAACTTTAGGCCTACTTCAAACAACGACTTTCATTTTTAATGTAGTTTATATGTCTATGTGGTGTTTTTTTTTTATATGCTTTAAGACATGTGCGAATTCATAAGTCAATACCATTGCTGAGTATTTTCTCCTTAAAACTGCAGTGGAAAAAAAGACGCGGTTTTTAAATCACAGTTGTTCTCTACGTCACAAATATGTTTTTATCATGTCATACATATTAATTATAGTTATTTGTCCAATGTTGTAGAGAGCGATACATAAGACACATTACCATTCTGATACATCCTGTAGACTTATAGACAAGCCTTCTGAATCGGTTTCTGGTTCAAACATATATTGGTGACGTAAACCAGTATTTCTAATTGCCATTGTGCAGCATTTACTACAGTAAAGTTGACCAAGTGGATCAGGTATTCTGAGATGTTGTGATTGAGTGGAGGTGGGGCTAATTTGCAAATTTGCTTTCTGTAGTGAATTGACTGGTATTTGAGACTTCATCTCCGGCATAACTCTCACGCAAAGTTTGCACATTGCTTTTGTGATATCCACTGGCTCGTCTTGTGATTTTTCTTTATCACCAATTACTCAGAAAATGTTGGACAATAATTCATGTCTTGTGCGCGTCATTTCCTGTAATAAATTAAGTAAATAATGAAATAAATGAGTAAATAAACAAATGAATGATCAAATTAATTATTTACATGTATAATACTAATTCATTACATTTATATAGTGCTTTTCTCGGCACTCAAAGCGCTTTACATAGAAGGGGGAATGTCCTCAACCACCACCAATGTGTAGCATCCACCTGGATGATGCGACAGCAGCCATATTGCGCCAGAACGCCCACCAGACACCAGCTTATTGGTGGAGAGGAGACAAAGTGATGAAGCCAATTAGTGTATATATATATATATATATATATATATATATATATATATATATATATATATATATATATATATATATATATATATATATATATATATATATATATATATATATATGGGGATGATTAGGAGGCCATGATGGACAGAGGCCACTGGGCAAATTTGGGATTTTTTGTGACCACAGAGAGTCAGGACCTCGGTTTAACGTCTCATGTATGTGTGAACTTATGCGTTCTCAAATGTACATTATTGAAAACCCAAAAACTAGCACATGCAGAGACTGAGTTTGTGTGGAGCAGCGTTTACTGTGAACAGAGCCGCTCTGAGATGCTGAAAGAAACTGCGCACGCATGTAAATATTCAAAGCGTCGCGCTTCACTCTGAAACCTGCAGTACATATATTTAATCAATTTAATAACAGCCTTGGAGATTTCACAATAGCAGTATATGTACATTTTAAATGGTTAAAATATATTGTGCAGCCTTAGAAAACATGCTAATAATGCGGTTCATGGATTCTTGTCTGTGGAATGCGCCTCTTCCGGTATCTTGCCGGTTAATTGACACAAGTAAATTGCAATGGAGGATTTTTTTAATCGAGAACTCAAATTTAATCGAGAGATTGTGACAGCCCTACTTTTGATAAAGAATGGCATTATATCTTATTATAACATATTATTAAAGAATACTGATATCTAAAGAGGACTTAACTCTCATCATATGTATTTGTATTGTGGTAGTGAATGTGTGTGTGTTTTGGTTAAGAAATCAAGATCATTTAGTACAATTACTTCAAAGCTTCAATGCTAAACTATATGGCATATATCCATACAGAAACACACACATAAAGATATACAATGTGACCTAATTTTAGAATCTGAATTCATATCAGTCATATCAGTGCCACCTACATTTCTCTATTTGTCATATTTACATGATTCATAGTATGTGTTCCATGGAGTAATGCCCATTTGTGTATAGTCCAGTAAATTAAAATAGCTTGTTTACAAATAACAGGTGCTCCATCCAATTTATTTTATTTGGAACTACATATCAAAATATAAATGATCACAACAAATGAATAACAAGCTTGACAGTCCAAAAACAGCTTTACATTCTGAAACACTTTAATTAAAAACAGAAAAGAAATACATTATAAATCTGATTGGATGAGG
The DNA here is from genome assembly GCF_964197995.2 of Scardinius erythrophthalmus. Taxonomy (NCBI): domain Eukaryota; kingdom Metazoa; phylum Chordata; class Actinopteri; order Cypriniformes; family Leuciscidae; genus Scardinius; species Scardinius erythrophthalmus. The sequence goes on along the minus strand of NC_138222.1, from coordinate 13,563,376 downwards.
CAATATACAAGAAACCTGTGAATTGACATCAGTTGAATTGTACAGTATATTAAATTCCCGCTGTTAAATTATATACTACATTCGTATTAATGCTACAGCATATTCAAACACGCTCTCTCTGGATCTCCCAGTGCTGTCTAGAGGTTAACAGTGTCAAGATGCACGCAAACACTGTACGACTGTTATAACACAGCTAGAGCAGGAATCAAGGCTTCATCTGGACAGCATTCTTGCATGGAGAAGCGCAATAACACAACATTTTAAGATGAAGAGGTGCTCTTTTGGTTTTCAACCGTGATAAGTAATGTGCTCAATCAGACACTACTGCTATTTATATGGCACATTTCCAGTTATGAAATATAAGACAATTTGGTTTGTTGGTCCGTTGGGTCGGATTGCTTTCAAACCTCAAGCGAACCGCCCCCAGAGTCCGTTTGTAATCGGGCCGAGACCACCTTGTTCAGGCGATCTCGGAGCGATTGTTTCAGTGTGGCTCCGTGTGATTGCTGTGTTCACATGCCTAAACGAACCGAACCAAGTGACAAAACGCACCTGGTTCCGAAACAAACGCTCAGATGTGAAAGCACCAAAGTTTAATTTTCATGGACTCTTAGTTTGCTTTCATTAGTTCCTGTTGTCCTTTGTATAGTTTCCCACCACTTATAAGTTACTATGGAGATTCATTAATCATCACAGGTGTTAGTCATTATTCCCCTCATTTGCTTTGTATTTAAGTTGCAGTCTTTTTAGTGTTCATTTTTCCGTTCGTGTTAATGCTTCGGTTGTCTGTATTCTATGGGTGTGTTATTTAAGTCTTTTAACCTGATCTTACTCTTCATCGTCTGTTTCACAAGTTCACACTTACAAATAAGTCGGATAGAATAAATGGTATGCATATTTGGCGTGCTGTCCGAGGAGAGGGCTCCGGGCTTGGTATTCGGCCTGAACCCAGAATCCCCCCCCGTATTGAGAGCTTGTAACACATATAACATAACACATATAACATACATCTCAATGTTTCTTTTTTTAAGTCAGAGAAACCTACCCAGACAGCAACACAGAGATCCGGCCCACATCTGGCACGCGTGGAATCCACATGTACTGTACCAGGTGTGGCCCAGATCTGGAAGCCAAGAGTGAGGATCTGAAAGCCAAGAGTGAGGAGTGGGGGTGGTGAGTCGACTGACTGACTGAATATATATATTCACAATATATATATATATACTTCCTCTCATGCTGATAGGATAGACATGATTGTTGATGACAAGTTGATTGGATTGATTATTTGAACGTGCTCCTCCCGAACTTTGTTTAATGAAACTTCATTTGCTGCAACCCATCATGACACCTGGGTTCTTGACTCAATTTTAGAGAAATCTTTATGCCAAAAAGGTTCTATATAAGGAGGAATGTCTTAAATGGTTGTTACACTTTCATGTTTAATGGGTTATTTATTTTTTTTCTAGTGATAAAATATATTTACGTTAAAGGGACACTTCACCCATTTGCATTAAGCTTTGCATTGTTAGAAACCCAGTCATACTATTGAATGGTCGTGCAACACTCTCTCATTTTCCCCTGAGACGGGAGAAATCTGTTATTTACCTCTTACACTTCCTCCTACAATGACGCAAAAATCGTCATTTTGCGTCATTGTAGGAGGAAGTGTTAGAGGGGGGGATTTCTGTTAAGACTACAGACACTAGTTCCTCATCTTTCCCAGGGTGGGGCGCGCTCACGCTACAGACCTATTACAGATCAGTGGGTGGGACTTTACTCTCTGAAACTGAAAGCAATATCCTCCATCTTGTTTGAAGCTAAGCTAACAGGCGCTGTGGAGACAGATGTAAAGTTATGACAATAGCGGAGGAGAGTGCTCAATATGATATAGAAGAAGAGGATTTCGGAAGTCTGATGCTTGAATCAGGTGTCTGTGGCTACCTTTACAAGCCGCATTATAGCGAAGAGCAGCCGAGGCAGAAGACCTGCCTGCCGCGGACGAGGAGCCCGGACTGGCTCGAGTTAGGGCGGACTGGTGGCGCCGGTGATCTCACAATGCAGCTACGAACCGCTACGAACACAGAGATAGAGTCCGTCTGCGGCAAAGAATTTCAAAGAATGACAATTTCTCCTGGACGAAATCTCTGAATCAGACGAGGACACGGACGTTTGTGTTGAGAACTATCCTAGTTTCGCACCGCATATGTTCTGACTGAACATCCAGGTACCATGCAATAATTCACCTTTTCGAAAGAAATACAAACGAGGAGTAATGCACTATATGAGTTCGCCAACTAACTAGACATTTTGTGTGAATGTGAAATGAATTTCAAGCTCTGGTAGTAGCTAGCCTTGTAGACGGAAGAGTGATTTCTCTTATAGGCAGATATGCGCTTTCTGGATTAGTGGGAGTGGCTTGCGGAGCTGTGCAATGTGGTGCATTGTGGGAGTTGTTGTCTTTCATACAAATGCGTTCTGAAGTTATTTTTTGTCTTTTCTCGGTCACGAAGGCACCAAATTCAAAAATTATTTTACATTTCGACTACATATATGACCCACTTTAAATAAAAAACAATGTTCAAATGGGTGAAATGACCCTTTAATTCATAAAATGTCAAATTAAAAATGACTTAAAACTAAATTAATTCATTAAAATTAAATCCATCAAATTATCCCATGATGGGAATCTCTAAAAGTGTATATATATATATATATATATATATATATATATATATATATATATATATATATATATATAAGCACCTGCCAGAATTCCCTGATCTTTTGACATATAAGAGGTCAATAAACTACACTGAACAAAACTATAAACGCAACACTTTTGATTTTGCCCCCATTTTTCATGAGCTGAACTCAAAGATCTAAGACTTTTTCTATGTACACAAAAGGCCTATTTCTCTCAAATATTGTTCACAAATCTGTCTAAATTTGTGATAGTGAGGACTTCTCCTTTGCCGAGATAATCCATCCACCTCACAGGTATGGCATATCAAGATGATGATCAGACAGCATTATTATTGCACAGGTGTGCCTTAAGCCGCCTTTCCACTGCACCAGACAAACGACAGCCGTTGGACCGGAAGTCATTCATTTGCAACGGAGAGTAATACGGGAGCTGCGTGGAGTTCCGAGTTCATATGCGTATGTGGAAATTTCGGATCTGATTTGAGCTTCGGATTCGTTGAAATATCTAAATTTCTGCGGTTAGACTGTATTCTACCGGTCGAAATCAAAACTATGAGCGCGAAGCTAGAATTACCAATATTTTAACGTCATTCTGTAAACGCTATTTCTGCAAAATGGCAGTTATTAATTATTATGGCAGAAAAAAAATATTTTATAATTATTCAATCAATATTTATATTGATTAGCTCTACAAAATCTACTATGTTTTTATTGAGGGTCATTTGTTTTGTGTGGATATATTCATGCATGCATTACATTCATTAAAAACATTCATTTTAACATTGTGAATTGCTGAGGGTAACGGTACGACCAATTTCAAAGTTCTGTGCGACTGACGCTAGGGGGCGAAATGCAACAATCGTATGCGAATGTCGTGTGCAGTGGAAATGGGGGCTTCAGGCTGGCCACAATAAAAGGCCACTCTAAAATGTGCAGTTTTATCACACAGCACAATGCCACAGATGTCGCAAGTTTGAGGGAGTAATTGGCATGTTAACTGCAGGAATGTCCACCAGAGCTGTTGCCCGTGAATTGAATGTTCATTTCTCTACCATAAGCCGTCTCCAAAGGCGTTTCAGAGAATTTGGCAGTACATCCAAACGGCCTCACAACCGCAGACCACGTGTAACCACACCAGCCCAGGACCTACACATCCAGAATCTTCACCTCCAAGATCGTCTGAGACCAGCCACCCGGACAGCTGCTGCAACAATCGGTTTGCATAACCAAAGAATTTCTGCACAAACTGTCAGAAACCATCTCAGGGAAGCTCATCTGCATGCTCGTCGTCCTCATCGGGGTCTCAACCTGACTGCAGTTCATTGTCATAACCGACTTGAGTGGGCAAATGCTCACATTTGATGGCGTCTGGCACTTTGGAGAGGTGTTCTCTTCACGGATGAATTCCGGTTTTCACTGTACAGGGCAGATGGCAGACAATGTGTATGGCGTCGTGTGGGTGAGCGGTTTGCTGATGTCAACGTTGTGGATCGAGTTTTCCATGGTGGCGGTGGGGTTATGGTATGGGCAGGCGTATGTTATGGACAACGAACACAGGTGCATTTTATTGATGGCATTTTGAATGCACAGAGATACCGTGACGAGATCCTGAGACCCATTGTTGTGCCATTCATCCACGACCATCACCTCATGTTGCAGCATGATAATGTACAGCCCCATGTTGCAAGGATCTGTACACAATTCCTAGAAGCTGAAAACATCCCAGTTCTTGCATGGCCAGCATACTTACCGGACATGTCACCCATTGAGCATGTTTGGGATGCTCTGGATCGGCGTATATGACAGTGTTCCAGGTCCTGCCAATATTTAGCAACTTCGCACAGCCATTGAAGAGGAGTGGACCAACATTCCACAGGCCACGATCAACAAGCTGGTCAACTCTATGCAAAGGAGATGTGTTGCACTGCATACCCCCCGGGTCCGAGCTCATTCAAACTCTGCGTGCACGCATGACATCTCCTCTGCACGCAATACAAGCCCTCGTACGCGTGCATGATCATTCCCCACGCTCTTGTGCATGATCTTCGCGAGCAAAAGCAGCAGGCGAGAGAAGATCAAGCGCAAGAGCGTGGGGAATGATCGTAGGGTTTGAATGAGCTTGCGAGTTCCCGTTTCCTCGCGTGTAGATCTGTTATCCTCTCGCGGAAGTCATTTACCGCGCGCACCAGCATCAGTAGTGCGCTCGGTTCTTTTAGGCATTGATTTGCCGCCACAGGATTACTTGACCAACAAAACAATAGAGATGCCTCTGAGGATTTGCAGGTTTAGCAGTGCCAAATTGTGGAAAAAGTTTTTGCATTACCATCCTTGTGATCATAACATTAAAGCGCATGGATGAACTTTATTTTTAACAAAGTTCCGGATCACGGCAGTGATACACTTCATTTGTTCGCTTCTTTTTACTGCAGATTAGTTTTTAAACAAGACACAGTTCGACATAGGATTTTCAGAAAAACTGAAAACAAATGATTCTTGCAGGGCCGACTATATTAGATCTGACAGTAATGACACATCACAAAAGTGTGAGTAACTATGTTTTTGCCATGTGTCACTATTGCTTTGTTACAGATCATTTGATATGTACTTTACTTTCACTTAAATGAAAATGATGAACAATGAATATAAGAATGATAGTGCGATAAATTATGGTATATTCATTAATAAATTGTTTACACGAAGCAATCCTGTCAACTATAACTGTGGTAACTCCAAGTACTTAAAACTTTTACCTACCCAGACAGCAACATAGTGTCAGCCCAGATCTGGGCCACACCTGGTACAGTACATGTGGATTCCACGCGTGCCAGATGTGGGCCGGATCTCTGTGTTGCTGTCTGGGTAGGTTTCTCTGACTTAAAAAAAGAAACATTGAGATGTATGTTATATGTGTTATGTTATATGTGTTACAAGCTCTCAAATCATTCAATTCTGTAGACAAAAAACACGACAGGAACAGAAGGTATGGAGAAAAGGAGATAGAAATGAGAGTGAGTCAGTGTTGCATTTGCCAATCATAATCAACGTCTCAACAACATTGCCATAACGTTGCTGTAACATCATGTGGCTGCAGCCGTTCACCATAGGATGGAGATTTGCAGTGGAGCAGTAAACCCCTCTAATGCGTTTGTTTTTATTCACTTCCTCTATCTTCTCCCATTCCTCGGCCCGGAGCGACGGGAGTTTATTCTGCACTTTTTCCTTCCCATTTAAAAGCAAGACAGCGGAAGAGACGTTTATGGAGCGGCTACACTGCACAAGGCAGGAAGAGAGGAAACAGACATCTGTGTTTGGGGTGAAATGTGGCTGAAAGACGAGATGAATTAAATGAAGAGGGAGGGAGAAAGCTCAGGGGATGGAGGAGGGAAAAGCAAGGTCACAGACAGCATGAAAGAAAGACAGAAACGGAAAAGCAGCCCACGCAATTAACACCTTCGCTCCCTGCCTCGCGTCCATTCACCGACACTCTCTTCACATCATACCTTTCTGCATCTCTCGGCTGATTCGGCAATAAAGATCTGTCTTGTTTCATTCTGTAAGAATTGCAGTTGGAGAGCAGGTGAAATGATGGAGGGAGGATGGGAATGGGAGAGAAAGTGTGCCTGCAAGAGAGAGAGAGAGAGAGAGAGAGAGAGAGAGAGAGACGGCTGTGAGACAGAGACAGATTGCAGCATTTAAGTGCCGCCCCAGGGAGCTGCTGTAGGTTGAGTGGGGAGAGAGAGAGAGAGAGAGAGAGAGAGAGAGAGAGAGAGAGATCAGGAAAGCCTGCAGAAGTTGAAGTTGCCATTGATGCAAATGCAGCTCGAGTGTTTCCAGCAGTGGCTATGTGTGTGGCTGTTTCTCCAGGCCCTTTACATTTCAGCACCGCATGTCGCATTCGCTCACTCTCTCTCTGATTGTCTCTATTAGGGTTGGGTAGTGTGGTGGGCCGATTATACTGTGTAACCAGTAGAGTTTGTGCTGTACACCTTTAAAAATAAAGGTTTCAAAAGTGGTGTTATTGCAGCTATGCCATAGAAGAACCATTTTTGGTTCCATAAAAAACTCTTCAGTGAACAGTACGGAGCACCTAAAGGGACCTTTGCAAAAATAAAAATGTACAGACTTTCATGTGCTCACGAGAAATGTATCTCGTGTTCAGGAGAAACTGTCGCGTGCGCACGAGAAACTATCGCGAAACTATCGTGAGCACGAGATAAGTTTCTCGTGAGCACGTGAAAGTCTGTATATTTTTATTTTTTGCCAAGGTCCCTTAAGGGGCTCCAAAGAACAGTTCTTAAAATAACCAATTTTTTCTCAGTGTGAAGGACATTTGAACAATCTAAAGAAAAAAAAAATCACTATAAAGAACCTTTTGTGGAATAGAAATATTCTATGAGTGTTAAAAGTTCTTCATGGAACCATAGATGTCAATCAAGAACCTTTATTTTTAAGAGGTTGCTGTTCATGGTGGTGGGCTTTGCGCTATTTGCAAATGAGAGGTATGTGAGCAGGACATGCCGCAAAAAAAGTCAAAGAACTTCCTCGCAGTGCAAAAGAGAGTTTGGTTCACCAACAAACACAATCACATCAATGTAAAATTCAGTAACAGGTATATCATTGTATATACTTTACAGCGGTTTTGAATGATTTAACTGGTCTAATTATGTTTAGAGTTTTATATAGCAAATCTAAACTGTTTGACTATTATATCATAATTTTTTTTAACTATATTATTGGCTAGTGATTTCACGATCCACACATTGGAAACAGGGGAAAGATCCAATATGCAGTTTGTTTATTAGGGAAAATCCGTACTCACAACTAGTCCAAGCAAGGGTCAAAATCCAAATAAGGCAATCCAAAAACACAAAACAATAAACAGGCAAGAACAGAACTCGAAGTGGTGTGATACAAACAAGGACTCCGTGACACATACTGAAACAGACAGGGTTATATACACAAGGAAATGACAATGCTAATGGGGAACAGGCTGAGTGCAATGAACAGTGATAAGGGGCAGCTGAGTGCAATGAAAAGACAAGGATCATGGGGGATGTAGTTCAAGAGTGTAATGGACACCGTGGGGGAAGGAGGACATCTAGTGGTGACCCAAGGAACATAAACCAGACACTGTGACATAACCCCCCCTCTACGGAGCGGCTACCAGACGCTCCAAGACCCACAAACACAACCAAAAGCAGAGTCAAGGAGGGAGGTGGAACGGTGGAGGATCAGGGGGTGGGATGGGGGGCCAGGTCCATGGAGGGGAACAGGAACAGGGGGTGATGGCTTAGCCGGTGGCCAGGGCGAAGCAGACAGTTCATCGGCCGGCCAGGGTGAAGCAGACGACAGTCCATCGGGTGGCCTGGGCGGAGCAGGCTGTGCAGACGGCCAGGGCAGAAACATCAGTCCATCAGGCGGCCAGGGCAGAGCAGACAGTCCCTCGGGTGGCCAGGACAGAGGAGACTTTCCCTCGGACGGCCAGGGCGGAGACTTTCCCTCGGGCGGCCAGGGCGGAGACTTTCCCTCGGGCGGCCAGGGCGGAGACTTTCCCTCGGGCGGCCAGGGCGGAGACTTTCCCTCGGGCGGCCAGGGCGGAGACTTTCCCTCGGGCGGCCAGGGCGGAGACTTTCCCTCGGGCGGCCAGGGCGGAGACGACCACTCGGGCGGCCAGGGCGGAGCAGGAGACAGTCCATCGGGTGGCCAGGGCGAACCAGAAGACAGTCCATCGGGCGGCCACGGCGGAGACGACCCCTCGGGCAGCCACGGCGGAGCAGAAAACAGTCCATCGGGCGGCCACGGCGGAGACGACCCCTCGGGCGGCCATGGCTCAGGTACTGGAACAGACACCACCGGCTCAGGAACTGGAACTGGCACCAACGGCTCAGGCACTGGAACTGGCACCAACGGCTCAGGCACTGGAACTGGCACCAACGGCTCAGGCACTGGAACTGGCACCAACGGCTCAGGCACTGGAACTGGCACCACCGACTCAGGCACTGGAACTGGCACCACCGGAACTGGCACTGGAACTGGCACCACCGGAACTGGCACTGGAACTGGCACCACCGACTCCGGCACTGGAACTGGCACCACCGGCTCCGGCACTGGAACTGGCACCACCGGCTCCGGCACTGGAACTGGCACCACCGGCTCCGGCACTGGAACTGGCACCACCGGCTCCGGCACTGGAACTGGCACCACCGGCTCCGGCACTGGAACTGGCACCACCGGCTCCGGCACTGGAACTGGCACCACCGGCTCCGGCACTGGAACTGGCACCACCGGCTCCGGCACTGGAACTGGCACCACCGGCTCCGGCACTGGAACTGGCACCACCGGCTCCGGCACTGGAACTGGCACCACCGGCTCCGGCACTGGAACTGGCACCACCGGCTCCGGCTCAGGAACAGACACCGGCTCCGGCTCAGGAACAGACACCGGCTCCGGCTCAGGAACAGACACCGGCTCCGGCTCAGGAACAGACACCGGCTCCGGCTCAGGAACAGACACCGGCTCCGGCTCAGGAACAGACACCGGCTCCGGCTCAGGAACAGACACCGGCTCCGGCTCAGGAACAGACACCGGCTCCGGCTCAGGAACAGACACCGGCTCCGGCTCAGGAACAGACACCGGCTCCGGCTCAGGAACAGACACCGGCTCCGGCTCAGGAACAGACACCGGCTCCGGCTCAGGAACAGACACCGGCTCCGGCTCAGGAACAGACACTGGCTCCGGCTCAGGAACAGACACTGGCTCCGGCTCAGGAACAGACACTGGCTCCGGCTCAGGAACAGATACCACCGGCTCGGCAGCGGCCATCTTGTCCGAAGACACAGGCTCGGCAGACATGACTTGAACAGGCTCGGAGGCGGCCATCTTGTCCGAAGACACAGGCTCGACAGACGTGACGTGAACAGGCTCGGCGGTGGCCATCTTGTCCGAAGACACAGGCTCGGCGGCGGCCATCTTGTCCGAAGACACAGGCTCGGCGGCGGCCATCTTGTCCGAAGACACAGGCTTGACAGACGTGACGTGAACAGGCTTGGCGGTGGCCAACTTGTCCGAAGACACAGGCTCGGCGACGGCCATCTTGTCCGAAGACACAGGCTCGACAGACGTGACGTGAGCAATCTCTAGATCGGCAGATGTGACGTGAACAGTCTCTGGATCGGCAGACGTGACGTGAACGGTCTCTGGATCGGCAGACGTGACGTGAACGGTCTTTGGATCGGTAGACGTGACGTGAACACTCCTGGGAATTTCTAGGATATTGAATAGCGTAGAAAAATAATCCAATAATGTTTCGGTGGCCATCTTCTCAGGGGACACCAGCTCTGCGGCAGCCATCTTGTCCAGAGACCCAGGATCGGCAGAAGTGACGTGAACCTTCTCTGGATCGGCAGACGTGTGCCTCCTCCCCCTTCTCCGTCCACGATGGCGAGATGGCGGCTCCGATCCCTCCCTCATGAGTCCAGGGTCGAAGGGGGGCAGGGGAGGAAAGTGATGTTGGACTTCCTCTCGATGACCAACTCCTCTGCAACCTCCCCGGGTCCCACGAAAAATGGCTAAACGGGTTCCCTCAAACCTATCTTTCCTCTCCCGCTCGGTGGCTGGGGAGGAGAAGTGGGCAAACATACCGCTGGATCTCTTTGTGTGACGGAGTCCTTCTGTCACGATCCACACATTGGAAACAGGGGAAAGATCCAATTTGCAGTTTGTTTATTAGGGAAAATCCGTACTCACAACTAGTCCAAGCAAGGGTCAAAATCCAAATAAGGCAATCCAAAAACACAAAACAATAAACAGGCAAGAACAGAACTCGAAGTGGTGTGATACAAACAAGGACTCCGTGACACATACTGAAACAGACAGGGTTATATACACAGGGAAATGACAATGCTAATGGGGAACAGGCTGAGTGCAATGAACAGTGATAAGGGGCAGCTGAGTGCAATGAAAAGACAAGGATCATGGGGGATGTAGTTCAAGAGTGTAATGGACACCGTGGGGGAAGGAGGACATCTAGTGGTGACCCAAGGAACATAAACCAGACACTGTGACAAGTGATATATTAAAAGTTGTATATAACAATCTACTTCACTTCTGTACATACAGTATACTCACATAAAGCTATGTATAGCCTATAGCAAATTTTGAATGTGTGATTGTTTTTATTGTTGCAACATGTAAACTGTATTATCACACAGCTAAACATTTATATGCAGTAAACTTTATTTTGCACACATACAGTATCTTCTCATACCTCTATTTCTATATCTATATCAGTACATCTCAACATTTTTTATTTTGTCACAAAACATAATATTATCACAGAGCTTCATATAAAATGGGATCTATAAGTATGCCCAACTTTATTCACATACATACAGTGTCCTTTTGTAGGGCGATATATACAGTATTATAGTGAATCTTAATTGCTTGATTGCTTGTATCATAGCAAAATGTAAACTATTATAGATTGGCTCTCTGCTAAATAAGACTATAAGATATTAAGATATTATAAACATTAACATCATGATTTTCTATAAAGCTGCTTTGAAACTATGTGTAGCCTACTTAATTTGTAAAATGCGCCATACAAATAAATTTGACTTGACTTGAGGTTTGAGTTTAGTTTTCAAGTGTTTCATAAAATGAAGCTGTTTCAGCCAGACTTTATAAATAATCTGATTTTTTAATAAAAATATAAAAGAAGTAAATTTCTAGTAAAAACAACTAAATATATATATATATATAGTATACCATTTCACAGTGTAACATAAGATGCAACCCACCTCTACGGTTAACTAGAAAGTGCCATTCAGATTTGTGTGAGTGTGTGTGTGTGTATATATATATATATATATATATATATATATATATATATATATATATATATATATATATATGAACTGTAGATCCACAAATCTGCCCAGTGGGAGTGATTTGTTCCAGCTGTCATATAAGTTATTCTCTTCTGCTTTTCCACTCTGCTCATTTTACAAAACATGGATTGTCTTACAACATCTATCACACATGAGAATCTGTTCATGTGATGACAAAAGCATTTTGGGTCATATACAACTAAGCAATGTCACCTGACCTGACCATCATAAATAGCTCTGAGCTGGTGTTAGAATGCCATAGGCTACTTAAATATGACCAGCTTCTACAACACAAATCTCGAGTAAGAGAAGGAAAGGGTAATCTCTACAATCAACTATTTTCCATCTCTTCATCATGAGAAATGCTCACATGAACAGTCTATAAATCACATTCTACTAGTTTTATAAAATATTTAATCTTATTACAATATTATTGTAATTAAAAGTTTATTATTGCTAGAATAGAGTTCAAATAATCTTATATAATCATACAATGATGTTTTGTTTTAGTCAAGTTTTAGTTTTAGTTTTATTTTTTGAGACACTAGATCTCAGTTTAGATCAACTGTAAAAAGTAAAGAAAATTTGTTTAAAAAAAAAGTGAAATATATATAGGCTACTGAAATTATGATTAAAAAACAGTTTAACAACAACACTCATTTAAATGTTAGGTTACCTGGCAAAACATTTTTCCAATGTAGATATTTGGGAAGGAAAAAAACAGGACGCGTTAAAAAAAAATGAATAGGCCTACAACTAAGTGACAGTTTTTCAATATTTCTACCAGTAGATTAGGTCTACTGTGGACTGATTAAATTGAACCTTTTAAGGATCCTTGAATATTTCGTACTCTGAGAGTTGTTTTTGATTAATGTGGACATTCACACCACCACAATCATTCAACTGATAAACTAGCGGGAAATGCGCGCCATATTCTGAGATGTTCATGTTCGCCTGTTGCTAAGGGGAAACAATTTAATATTCCAAATAATCTTACCACTCAGTGATGTCACAAAATGAAATTTAATGTATAAAATGTATTCACAGATTTGTTTTGAATTTCTACCAACTTTTTCCTGAATAGTGCGCAAGATAACATCTGGCTTCAGACATTTTCTAGATATGTTAGAGTAGCCTAGTAGCCCCCCGTCCCCCCCCCCCCCCCACACACACACACACACACACACACACACACCAAAAAAAAAAAAAAAACTTGGCACAAAAAAATGTAATAAAAAAATTAATAAAAAAAGTTAGCAAAACCATTTTGCCACTGATTCATGACAGCATCCTTTTTATTTATTCTGGGACAAGAGCGGCCAAAAGCGGAAGAAAAGCACACTTTCCACTGAGGTGATTTTGGCGGCTCGGATCAGATGCGTTTAGTGTAGCTCCAAAGATGCGGTGGATGGGGGTGGGGAGGCTCAAACGGATGGAAAGTGCAAAAAAAAAAAAAAAAAAAACACTGCTATGTTATGTGTTAAAGACGACTTTTCAAATAAAACATAAGATACTTGATTTTAGTTAAAATTGTGCATTTCGTCGCAAGTACTTGTCGAACTAGCTATTTCCCCCGAAGGCATAACACCTAAACGAGACAGGCGATAAAGAGCTCTACAGGAGACTTACCTGCAGTCACTGATGCATTTACTGCAATGACAAACCCCAGTGATTCATTCACTCACCTCGCTCATCTTGAAAAGCTTATGTTGAGTTTCCTTTTCTTTTTGTTAGTCTTTGGAGGTCCACAGTCACCTTTTCTCGCTCTTCTTCTCTCGTTCTTGGGTGCGATTATGAAACACGGCGGTATGCGAGACGGAGTGATGTGTGGAAAGAAATCCAGCGGGCTCCCAGCGACGCGGCGCGAGCAGGGACGAGCAGTGCGGTTGTACGCGAGTGTGTGTGTGTGTGTGTGTGTGCGCGCGCGCGTGTGCGTGTAGACTAGACCCCCTCCTTTCCTCACCCCTCCTCTCGCGCTTCCCCACTCGCCCACTCAAACGCACTGAACTGCGAGGACATTGTGTGGTGTATAGACCCATTCAATGAAACACTTAGTCCAAAAAGCGTTTTGGAGCGAATGCATCAACTCAGCTCATGTCAAGTAGCCTACATTTAAAAGTGCGTCTTTTAATAGTTTTATTTTATTGTGTTATATTATTATTATTATTATTATTATTGTTGTTGTTGTTGTTGTTGTTAATCAAAGAAAAGGTGTAGGGTTGAACATCAATTATCAACTTTCAACTTTTAATAGACTGCAGGAAATCCATTACAGTCCAAGTAATCATATGTCATCTTTACAGAACTGATTAGATACCTAAATGGTGGGAGAATTATAGGCCTACTTCTCCACACTACATAAACAACATAAAATGCTGGTGAATATTCTTATATTTTAAATAGACTATTAGGTCATAGTTTTCATAGTCATAGTCATTCTTCTAGCTCTTCATATTAATACATTGGATTCAACGTGTTTTTAATTAGAATTCAGACAAAATCAATTTTACTCTTTTTTTTATTACTTATTTGCATCTTAAACTATCCTACTGGTTTTCAGCTGCCACTGTGACATCCAAGATTCGCTTATGGAATAACCTGGGTTTATAGCGCCCCTGTCTGATCTCTCTATGTATGACAGCTTTAATTGAGAAGGCCTATATAAAGCAACTGTAAATGCTTCATGCAGCACTAACAGTCATTTTTTATTTACACTGCATTGGAGTGAAGGATACCATCTTGTCCTTTGAGTGTATGGAGTATGTAGAGAATCTTGTTGAACCAGGAAATGTGGTCAGTCAGACACATCTCTAAGTCTCCACAGATTTCTCTAGATGAAGTCTCAATAAATGTGTGACTAGTTCAAAAGACCTCCCAAAATAAAGAATAAAGGGTAAGCTAATGTACAAGTGTGGGAAACCATAATTTACAGCAAATGAGACAGTAAAGTAATTGATTATTACAGATTAAATCAAACATATTCAAACACAAAAAATACAACTACAAAAAAAGAAAGAAAGAAATGTATTTTAAAAAGCTGAAAAGTGTGTGGTATCTGTCAGGAGTTATTAAGTGATGAAGAACACGGGACAGGAGTAGCAAATGGATGGAATAAATCTTGTTTACTTTTTTCTTATGTTCAGACATTACGTCTTACACAACAGTTTAGTTTCCTTTTCAAATTAGTAGTCCATAACACAATCCAAAGAGTACGATTACCTCGCTTAGCATCAGTGTACTTTTTCATTTAGTGTTTGTTCATGTCAGTTGGTGGGTGCACTGGAGCGGATGGCAAAATAGACAGCCTTGGGTGCATTTCCCTGCCATATAGAGGAGCTGAAAGAGTGAAGTACCATTTGCAGCATGTGGAGTGGCACGGTACACCTGCAAGAAGTAATTTACCACAGGTTTCCATGTCTAATATTTCTGGATGGCCATTTGTACAGTGTGTTTGAGCACACGTTTGAACCTCTCTACGGCACCATTAGCTGCCAGGTGATAGAGAGAGGAATGATGATGATTAATATCCCTTCCTTCCAGAAAAGCAGCAAAAGCAGCAGACATACTGTAAACTGAACACTTCAGTTTACAGTTTACAGTTTGCCACGGATGGACCATGGCACTTTCTGCCATGGTCCATCCGACAGCGGCACCGGCTGGAGAAAAGCAGGATGTGATTTGACAGTTTTGTCAGTGTTGCCTGACTCACGTGGCAGGAACAGACAGCATCATGATCTTGACCATCCATCCCTGGCAACCAACAGAGATCACGAAGACATTATTTGGTTCTCACCTCAACTTGATGTCCTTTGTGTGCTATGGAGACCAGCACATACCGAAGATCAGCCGTGAGCCCCGGAAGACGAAGTTGTCCTTAACAGACATTTCCTTTCACAGTATACGGCAACAACTCAAATTACAGTCCCTTGGGTGAAAGAGGTCAACCATTAGAAATCGGTGTACAAGTTTGGTTAGTGCAGGGCAAGAAGCACCTGCAACATCAATATCAGCAGCAGGCAGAGAATTACAGGCTGCAGATAGAAAAGCAACAAACTCCTCATCAACATCGTCAACAGGAACTGGAGCAACAGCATTATCTATAATAATGATAATCAGCAGGGGCATTTTGAGAACCTGGGTGGTATACCACATCATAATTGAATGACATGAGACATGCAGACCACCTTGCTACATGAAGTCCAGCACGGCCGACACCCTTATGGCGCTTTTCCACTGCATGGTATGGCATGGTATGGCACGGCGCGGCTCGGCTCGGCTTGGTTTGCTTTTCCACTGCAGTTTAGTACCGCTTTCAAAGTGGGTGAGATTATAGACTGATCGTTAAAGTTGCTGAAAAACTTTTTCATTCCTGGTCGCAATATCCAGCTCTCACTGGATCCGCTCCTCGGCTACCAACGAGAGGAACGTCTGTACCTCGTCTACTGACCAGTCTTTATTAGGAGCTGGCCAGTCTTCAGACCAATTTTTATTTTTTCAAGTTTATTTTTTTATTTATTCAAGCAAGTCGTTTAATAAAAATTGTGCAAACAAATAATACTGCGGTGGCTCTTGCTGACTATTTAAAGTAGTGTTTGTAGTGTTTTCATGTCACATTTTAGTATCGGTAAGTTAAGCTTGGAACCTCAACAGAGGTGGTACAATTTTAAGCGAGCCGTACCGAGCCGTACCATGCAGTGGAAAAGCGCCACAAAGTGAGCCGAACCGAACCGAGCCGTACTGAGCCGTACCATGCAGTGGAAACGCGCCATTAGTGGTAAGCAGGGTTCTCAGTGCCTGATGATCAGAGTGCCATCCGGGCAGACCTGAGAAAGTATGGCTCCCAGACCATAGTCAGAAGCATCTATGGAGACAATTTATTGTGTGTAGTGTGGGGTCAAATAATGCCAAAGCAGGGTTGTTTGCTAGCAGTCATTTAACTTCAGTCAAACTTTGTTCAGCCTCTGTTAACCAGCTGAATCCATTTGGATCTTGTAGGCATTCACACACTGGAGCTACAACAGTGGCAAAACCAGGAATAAACGTACTGTACCACGACATAAGTCCACGTAAGGAGCGCAAAGGAGATCCATCAGAAGGTGCAGGGGCATTGAGTATCACCTGTACACGTGATTCATCAGGAAGAAGACTCCGCTGAAACAGTATGACCTAAGAACAGCAGGCTGGGTTGCCGGAAGCGACACTTCTCTTTATTGACCTGCAAGCCAACAGCTTGTAGTCCTTGTAAGACTGCATGATGTGCTTTGTCATGCATAGACATGTCACATGCATGGATGATAATGTTGTCCAGGTCATTTTTAATACCTGGCACTCCAGTCAGGATGATGGTCATCATCTTCTGAAATGCCGCAGGTGCTGAAGCCAATCTTTAAAGAGCACAACAAAAACTGAACAGTCTAACGTGAGTAATAAAGGCTGTGATGTCACAACTGTCCTCCAGCAGCAGCACTTGTTTGTAAGCATTAGTCAGGTCACTGATAGAGAAGGAGAGTAGTTAGAGCAGAGAGTAGTTAATCCATATGTGGCAATGGAAAAGAGTTCACGATCACTGCTTTAATTGGCTTTCTGAGGTCAACCCACATCCTAATATTACCTTACTTGTCCTGCGTAACAACAAATGGTGAAACCCATGCAGATGCATCAATATGTTCGATTACCCCATCTGCTTGCAAGCGATTTAATTCCTCTGACACAGCATTATGAACAGAGAGTGGCAGACGGCAAAGTTTTTGGCTCACAGGCGTGCCCTTTCAATCCAGCTTTATGCAATGTATAAAGTTTTTAGCACATCCAAGCTCACTTGACTCAGCAACAGTGCACTGAAAGACTGGCACAGGAGAAGCAGGCACAGGAAGGGCATTAGGAGGCAGGACTTGATTGTTTTCAATCCTCACATGCAGTGCAGACATTAGGTCCCTCCTCATGAGTGGTGGTGTCCCTTTGTCCACGATGAAGAACACAGCAGAATGGTAATATAGGGAAATGTTTGTTGATAAACACCTATCCACCAGAATTAAGGCTTTTGAATAGGACACCTTCCTGGCTGTGTGTTGCGACAGCATAACATTATTGAAATGGCATGCATAAGTGCTGTAGGGCAGGATTATACGGAAGACTCAGTGTCAACCACCAAATACACCACACAAGCCTGTGAGTCAGAAGTACAGTCACTGTGCTTGTAAGTGTGCTGGGAGTACAAGCTGAATATTCCATTCACAGTGTAATGATGGATAGATCATGAACGATTCGTTTATTTTGAACGAATCTTTAATATGACCTGAGAACAACAAGTTGTCTCAGAGAGTGATTTGTTTATTTTGTGTTGACAGGAAACAGAAATGATTAGTTCACTTCCCAAGTCTTTGAGTCCGAGTCGTTTATTCATGCTGTGACAGCCCTATACGCTAAGGCTATGCAGTCGGTGCCAGAAACAGAAATGATTAGTTCACCTCCCGAGTCTTTGGGTCCGAGTCGTTCATTCATCCCGTGACAGCCCCAAACGCTAAGGCTATGCAGTTGGTACCGAGTCAGAAATGATTAGTTCACCTCCCAAATCTTCGGGTCCGAGTCGTTCTTTCATCCCGTGTCAGCCCCATACGCTAAAGCTATGCAGTCGGTACCGGAAACAGAAATTAGTTCACCTATCGAGTCTTCGGGTCCGAGTTGTTCGTTCATCCCATGACAGCCCCATAGGCTAAGGCTATGCAGTCGGTTCCAGAAACAGAAATTATTAGTTCAGGGTCTAGTCTTCGGGTCTAAGTCGTTTGTTAATTTGTTACGTGACAGCCATATTGGATGCAATAATACCCAACCTTCCTTGCAAACAAATTGTTCCATAACATTGAATGTGGTAATAAAGAGATTTAATAAAGAGAAGAACTTTATCCATATGATGGGGAAAATCACTTTGATAAAGAAAAGATACCTAAATATATTACAACATACAGACAATAATAATAAAGTAATGTTGTATTTGTTTAAAGATACTGAGCCAGCACGACTTGGGGTCCACACTACTGCGTTTTCGTTTAGAAACGGAAAATTAAAACGAATACGATCTCCGTCCACACCAGCATTTTAGCTGCGTATTAGAATTGATTTCCGTCCACATTAAAACGACTGAAAACGCGGATCACGTGACCATTCACCAACACTGGGCATGCGCGTGCCGGTGTAAACACAACTTCATTGATAAAATTATCCCACCATGCGCTGGTTCTTCCCGGGTTAACCCAAAACCGACGCTCCATGTAGGCCTACGGTCGATACCGCCGCTGCACACGGGAATTGTCACAGATCGCTCGAATAAAAGCTTGCCTCCGGCGCATGTAGGCAGTTATAGCATTGTAAAATGCAGAATTTACTTGGACAACAGCTGCTAGCAAAGATATACGCCATGACTGACGACACCCAATCATAGAGCCGAGCGTGAGCCTCTACTACGTCATCGTTTCTAAAGTCCTCCGTTTTGACCCGTCCACACTAAAACGCCCTCCGGAGATTCAAAATGAAAAACGGGTCGGCAGCGTTTCTAAACTTCTCCGTTTTGGGTCTCCGTTTTTGCCGTTTTAGTGTGGACGGGAGGTGCAAACGTAGCAAAAGGTCTCCGTTTTTAAACGAAAACGCAGTAGTGTGGACGGGGCCTTAGACTTGAAGACTCGGGAAATGTACAAATAATTTCTGTTTCCTGTAAAGACTGCTCTTTAGCCTATGGGGCTGTCACGGGATGAACGAACAACTCAGACCTGAAGACTCGATAGGTGAACTAATCATTTCTGTTTCCTGTACAGACTGCAGCTGAAGACAAAAGAACGAACGACTCGGATCGGGAGGTGAGGTGAATAAACCAACTGCATACAGTAAGCCTGAAGATCCAGCTAAGCAATTTATTAATCATTTCTGCTTGTCATAATTTGGCCTTGGCTGCATTATAGAGTTTTCTTATTCAAAATGTGATTAACGTTGTGTAAGCAGATGTGTTGGGGAATTTGGCTATAAACATGTAACATGTTTAATTATATTCTGTTCAAATGAACAAAATGACTTGAAAAAAGATTTGTTCATTTTTATTCACTAGATTTAAAGATCTGAGTCTGTAAAATGATCCGAACTTCCCATAACTAGTACAGTATAGTAATTCAATTTCACGGACCTCGCACGATGGTATTCTGTTTACACGCGTGCTGTTTAGGTTGGATCGATTGCTCCTGTCTGCCTCGCTGCCTGCTGTGAGTGTGTTTGTTTGATTCGGTGCGGTAAGCTCCGTCTTAGCCTTATATTTCTTTGTTTTGAACCATCATTTTACTACCATTTCTAGTTGTTTATACTACTACATTTTACCCAACATCTCAGATTAACCTGACATCGCTAGCTTTTGTTATTAGTACTACTAGCACAAAACGCTATTAATTCGCTAGCCTGTTAACGCGCCACCCGTGCGCTCAGCTATTTTATTTATTTATTTTTCTCTTGCGCGTCCGCATCTTTGAGTTCATAAAAAGCTCAGGTGAGTAAGAATCACTCAACAAACACGGTGAGTAATGTCTTGTCCTGTTATTGTCACTTGCACTTCATGTCACATGTTTAGCATAGGCTTTTCTGTCGACAATATAGGATTTATATGTGATAAATGTAAGGAGACAGTTAGGTTGACAGAGAAGATTTCAGAATTAGAAACACGCATCCAAACTTTAATTGAGGATAGTAAGAGTGCTAGTGCTTTAGATGTTTTGGATGCGCATAGCATAGTGAACACTTTACATGAGTCGGTTCTGGCTGAAGTAGAGCCCGTGCAGCCGGGCAAATGGGTGACAGTGAGGGATCGCTCTAGTCGCGGATCTAAAAACCACTCTTCCGTTCCGATTACCATAACAAATCGATTTGCCCCACTCAGTGAAACACCCACTGAGAATGATTGTGCCCTAGTTATTGGCGATTCTATTACACGGAACGTGAAAATAGAGACACCAACCACCATAGTCACATGTTTGCCGGGAGCCAGAGCGCCTGACATCAAAGCAAATTTAAAAGTGCTGGCTAATGCTAATCGTAAATTCTCTAAGATCATTATTCATGTCGGCACTAATGATGTTCGACTCCGCCAGTCGGAGATCACCAAAATTAATATTAAAGAGGTGTGTGAACTTGCAAGTACGATGTCAAGGACTGTAATTTGCTCTGGCCCCCTTCCTGTTCGCAGGAGTGATGAGATAGTTAGTAGATTATGTTCGCTTAACGGTTGGCTGTCTCGGTGGTGTCCGCTTAATAATATAGAATTCATAGACAATTGGAAAAGTTTTTGGGGCAAACCTGACCTGTTGAAAAGAGATGGTATTCATCCCTCCTGGGATGGTGCTGCTCTTCTCTCTAGTAATATGGCTCATAGTCTTAGAGCTCAAACATGACAATCTGGGGCTCAGGTCAGGAAGCAGACAGACTGGCTTAACCGACTGTCTGCTAGCGGCCTCGCGTCACCAAGGTCAGATAAATCCCATCACATAGAGCCTCTTTCACCTAGCTATCATTATATAGAGACTGTGTCTGTTCCCCGAATTTGGAAATCCAAAAAACGTTTAAACCCAACTAAGGTTAAAAATTTAATTGATGTTCAACAAATAAAAAACAGCTATAATACAGATGAGCAAATGCTAAAGCTTGGGTTGCTGAATATTCGATCGCTTACTTCAAAAGCACTCGTTGTTAACAATATGATTTCAGATAATAACCTAGATGTGCTGTGTTTGACAGAAACCTGGCTAAAACCAAACGATTACATTACTTTAAATGAATCAACCCCGCAAGATTACTGTTATAAACATGAGCCTCGTCTGAAACGCAAAGGGGGTGGTGTTGCTGTAATTTATAGTAATAGTTTCAAAACCACTAAGAAATCAAGTTTTAAATATAATTCTTTTGAAGCATTGGTGCTTAATGTAAAAATATATAGTGTAAACGATAAATCACGTTTGAGATTTGTGCTGGCTACTGTATACAGGCCACCAGGGCACCATACAGACTTTATCAAAGAATTTGCGGACTTTCTATCAGAATTAATATTGACTGCAGATAAAGTACTAATTGTTGGTGATTTTAATATACACATCGATAATGAAAAAGATGCATTGGGATTGGCATTTAAAGACATTGTAAATTCAATTGGAGTTAGACAACACGTGTCAGGACCTACTCATCGTCGTAATCATACTCTAGATCTAATATTATCACACGGAATAGATGTTGATGCCGTTGAAATTCTGCAGCAGAGCGATGACATCTCAGATCATTACCTAGTCTCGTGTAATTTGCATTTAGCCAAGGCTGCAAAGCCGACTCCGTGTTACAAATATGTGAGACCTATCACTTCTGCTACTAAAGATTGCTTTATTAATAATCTTCCTAATCAGTTTCATCATCTCAGCATCTCAGATAGCTTAGAAGAACTAGATATTACAACAGAAACGTTTAACTCTCTCTTTTCCAGCACTTTAGACACAGTTGCTCCATTGCGCTTAAAGAAGATTAAAGAAAATAGTCCAACGCCGTGGTAC
Source organism: Scardinius erythrophthalmus (assembly GCF_964197995.2). Taxonomy (NCBI): domain Eukaryota; kingdom Metazoa; phylum Chordata; class Actinopteri; order Cypriniformes; family Leuciscidae; genus Scardinius; species Scardinius erythrophthalmus. The sequence goes on along the minus strand of NC_138222.1, from coordinate 13,541,220 downwards.
AACGAGCACACTCGGGCCCTTAAGAGAGCAGCCAGAAAAATGGAGCGCAACTGGAAGGAGAGCTCAATTACTTACAGAGAGGCTTTAAAAGCTGCTAGATCTGCTTATTTTTCAACCCTATTAGAAGATAATAAACATAATCCTAGGTATTTATTTGAAACGGTGGCTTAACTAACGAAAAATAAAGCTTCAAGCACCGAAGTTTCCAAGCAACACAGCAGTAATGACTTTATGAACTTCTTCACTTATAAGATTGATAATATCAGGGACAAAATAATAACTATGCAACCGTCTACTACAGTATCACATCAGGCAGTGCATTGTAGTCTCCCTGAGGAAAAATTTGATTCATTCGTTGCTATAGGAGAGGAAGAATTTACTAAACTCATTAAATCATCTAAATCTACAACATGTATGTTAGACCCTATACCGACTAAGCTACTGAAAGAAATACTTCCAGAGGTCATAGATCCTCTTCTTAATATCATTAATTCGTCTTTGTCTCTAGGATACGTACCAAAAAACTTTAAGCTGGCTATGATTAAACCGCTTGTTAAATAAAACGCAACTTGATCCTTCAGAATTAGTCAATTACAGGCCGATCTCGAATCTACCTTTTCTGTCAAAGATATTAGAAAAGGCAGTATCCTCACAACTGTGTTCCTTTCTTGAAAGAAATGATATCTGCGAGGATTTCCAGTCAGGATTTAGACCGTACCATAGTACCGAAACAGCTCTCGTTAGAGTCACAAATGATTTGCTCTTATCATCCGATCGTGGTTGTATCTCTCTATTAGTGTTACTCGATCTTAGTGCTGCATTTGACACCATCGACCACAACGTTCTTTTAAATAGATTAGAACATTATGTTGGCATTACGGGAAATGCACTAACATGGTTTAAATCATACTTATCTGACCGTTATCAGTTTGTAGCAGTAAATGATGAGATGTCTCATCGATCACAAGTTCAGTATGGCGTACCACAAGGCTCAGTACTAGGACCGCTGCTGTTCACTCTGTACATGCTACTCTTAGGAGATATCATTAGGAAACATGGCATTAGCTTTCACAGTTATGCCGATGATACTCAGCTCTATATTTCTTCAAAACCTAACGAAACTTATCAATTCACAAAATTAACGGAATGCATAGCGGATATAAAAATTGGATGACTCGTAATTTCCTACTTCTAAATTCTGAAAAAACAGAGTTTCTAATTATTGGACAAAAAACTTCCTCACGTAATAATCTAGAATACTGTCTAACACTTGATGGCTGCTCTGTTAAGTCTTCGTCGTCGGTTAGGAACCTGGGTGTGCTCTTTGATACCAATCTTTCATTTGAAAGTCACGTGTCTAGTATCTGTAAAACTGCATTTTTCCATCTTAAAAATATATCTAAATTACGTCATATGAGAGAGAATGGAGGGTCCTTTCAATCAAACTTTTGACAGGTTTATTGCTTTATGACCCTCTAAGCCCCGCCCCCTTTGACCGTGGGAATTTCCCACGCTAGCTCCTCCCACTTATGGGCTGTACGTACACACCGTGGGAAAATCGGACTTACGCCACACCTCCTTATGGGTTGAACATCTGAAGCGTGAGAAATTTCCCACGCTCAGTAGTTCTAAACAGTGTATATTTAAAACTTTTTTAAGAAATAAAAACATAGTCAAGAGTGTGAGATCAGTGTTTTTTATTAAAGAAGACAGATGTACATTCATCACTTTAAACGTTAAACTTTTAAGGTTAAAAAACATTAAAACATTAATGAAATGAGTTGAAATTGCATTTTTTTCTCTAAAATAGTTATTAAAAAATGAGATGTTAAAACATTAAAACAATATTGACAAAAAGATAATTTTTAAAATGTTGACTTGTAAGCATTTAACTTTCACACAGTATTTTGTAAAACTTTTTACATAAAACACAAACACTGTTAAAAAGTGCTACGTTTTTACATACCAATCGTTAAAGGAGTCAGAGTTTAAAAGATACAAAAGTGTTTTGTTGTAGTGGAGCAGAGTGGACAGCGTCCTCTCACTCCAGAGCCCAGTCAGAAATGAAGCTCTCTGACCCTTCCAGAGAGACAGACCCAAACTCCGCCCCTATCCCACCCACAACAGATGTCATCGTGGGAATCTCCCACACTCCCTTCAAGCTCCCAAATTGAAAACACATCCGGTCATCTCGGTGGTCGAACTTAAATGACCAAAGAAAACCGATGCAACGACCCGAAGAGACCACACCCCCTAACACACCCCTCTCAAACCTGAGAGGCCAATTTCGATTTAAGGACATCCCTAAAATGAGGTCATGTGGGAATTCCCCTCTCAACTTTCATGCAACACACACACACACATACACACACACACGCACACACATACACGCACACGCGCACACACATACACACGCACACACACGCACACGCACCCATGCATGGCGTCATAATGTCTACATCACACACACACACATACACACACGCACACACATACACACACGCACACACACACACACACACACACACACACACACACACACACGCACATGGCGTCATAATGTCTACATGAGGTGTCATGGCCTATGTGATAACATCCTACATATTTATTTTTTCTCTTTTTTGACGGATCTGTGTTAATTAGTTTTATTACAGATCTGAAGAGATCGCTCAAATTCACCATATGCTTTCCTAGCCATCCAAATCAGGTATGAGATTCCCTGCCACGTGGAGAGATGAAGGCTTTCTTTGAAATTAAGTAGAAAAAAATGTTTTTTAAAACGCGTCGTATCGTAATCTTTAAAAGGAGCTAACTAATTCATTCGTGTACCAAGTCAACGAAGGAGACACAACCGGATCGGAAAATGGCTGCAAATCATTATCATGGACCAGAAGGAGCCGAAGTCTCATCGGATCAGTATTTTGATCCTCAATTAGGAGAAATCCTTAATCACCTATGTGAGTTTTTATTTTATTTTATTTTATCATTAATTATAAGCTACAAAATTACAAAGATAACGAATGGTTTTTATTTACAGATGACACATCTTTCCCTCCGGGGGTTTCGGCAAATGACTTTTTACAAGGCAAGGGGTATATTTTTGTTATGTCTTTTTTTTTAAATATTTACTATTTTAATATTTGTTTTAAAGAAAAAATCAAACTCATAGGCCTATTTCAACAGAAATCACGGAGGATCCACCGAGTCATAACTCCTCCCAGCCACCGGGCCCCAGTAACCACCCATTGGCTGTCGATCCAACCCCCGCGAGTGAAATATACGAAGACTTAACCCCAGAGACAACACCTTTACATCACCCCTCCGGAGAGGTAGAGAGTGTCAAATGTCAAGTCTCACCTCTAGTCGAAGGCGAGAATTCTTTCCCTCAGTCCCCGTCTCTGGGATCGGGAATTACCGGAGCGGCTAATATCACTGACGGTCCAGGCAGAGGGATAAAACGTCTTAGGGAAATTTATGGAGAAGAATTAATCTATCCAGAGATAGGTAAGGGAAAAAAAAGAAAACTATTTATCTTCAATTATAATTTTTTTCTGTGTTGAATTTTAAAATAACATAATATTGTTTTTAGAAGAAAACAGCGAAAGTCCATCTGTTTCATCCACCACTCGAGGAAAAAAGCGACTGGGGAAATATGCTCATGAGAGTCCAAATTCTTTGCGAGAAGGTAAGATATATTTCTTGTTTCATTATATTTTATCCATAATAAATAAATTGTATAATGTATATATATTTTTACTCTAGAAGAAACCCCCGACGAAAGAGAGGCCCATGTGTTTTTTGATTCACAAGACTCGGTTCTGAACACCATCAATTCGGAACGCAGAACATCAAATAGTAGCTATGAAGATGAGCGGCCCTTCACTCCTCTATTCAACGCCGGAGAACTACACGGCTTAAGTTATGCCAGTCTACGTGCAGCAAACAGAAGTTTCCAACGTGTTCTGGAGATCGCCACATTACCCCTCACTTACCACCAGACAGCGGATATAGTTTCACAAGCCCAAAGCGGTATTGCAGACCTTCTACATAGACTCATTGATACACAGAATCAACACACCATTGATTTAAGAACTGCGGTGGAATTTTTCGCTGTCTCCCAAGACCGCGTCTTGGAAGAAAACAGACAATTGCGTAACACGGTCTTATCACTCCAGCAAGCCCTGATGGAGGTGAGGAACGATCATTCCTTGTTAATTACTGTTCTGTCTTTAATCTCTGAAAGATTACATATTATGCAAAGACAATCGAGGGATACATGAGAATGGTTGACTATTTTTTTTTTTATAATCCATTTCACTGTTATTGTTTGAAAAGCATTTGTCTGTTATTTTTTATCTAGCTGTGTGAGATCTTGTTTTTTTTTTTTTTTTTTAAAGTTTTTTAAAAAATCTATTTCTGTTATTGTTTTTTATTTAGGTGTGTATGTGTGTGTGTATGTGTGATTATGTTTTACTGATAGTTATGATGTATACCATTAACAATATTATGAACTATATTTGATGGTACGCTTCTGTTTCACACAATTTTAAAAATAAAAACATATCAAAATGTTTCCTAAAAGGCAACGAATCGACTCAGAGTGTGATGAAATAACTCGCTCAAGATCAAATCCTAGGTCTGAGAATAACGAGAGACTCAATCTTTTAATACGTGAACAGTTAAGAGGTCTAAATAGTAATGATTTGTCTAATGCGGAAAGATTGAATAATATCATAATAGACCAACATGGCTGGATAGATGATGAAGATGAGAGTCTGCAGATGGGGGATGGAATAGGTACATCCCAAACGCGTACGGAGTTAAGTCGTGGGCAGATAGATTCTCTGATGGCTAACGGCGGTGTTATTGAGGGTTTCACGGTAACACCACGACCGCGTTTTAATGGCGTAGAATTACAGAGATCGTTAGATCTTAGACAAATACAGACCACCGATTTTGTAGAATATAATTCACGCCTCCATAATATCCTAAATGAGGTGGTTGACTTTTCACAACAGCTAGCTGGACAAACAGGTTTCATAAACATATCTCTGGCCGGAGAAAGTTTACCGGGATCCATAAATGCAGTATTAACGCCTGATAGCCACCACGACCCATCATCATTCATAAATCAGATTGAGCAAGTTACTCAGAGTAATAGTGATGTAACCAGTGATTCGACCTTAACATTACAAATCTCAATTGTGCGAGATAAAACAGGAGGAGCACGTAGAAAGATTAGTGACGTAGCTATAAGTGAGAGTATCACTCGTAATAAAATGCATTTATTTAGCCCCATTAATATCGATAATGAAATGTGTTTGAGTTACTGTCTAGCATATTTCTTTAATCCAAAATACACCGATCAAGAATTACAGGAGCCTGCGAAGGAGATTCATACAGGATGTGGTTTTAGGACAGATGAGGAGATAGGTCTCCACAATTTATCTGTTTTCGAAAATAAATTAGGCATAAAAATTGTAGTTTTTCACAGAGACTGCTCTGGGAAGCTCCAGGTCTACAAAAACACAGACGAATTACACCCAAAGACAGTCCATCTATTTCTGCACGAGGGGCATTTTCATCTGATAAAAAATTTACCTGGGTTTATAGGAGCTTCATACGTGTGTGAGTATTGTTTTAAAGGCCATAAAGACAAAAAAACACACGAATGTCAGTTTGTTTGTAAGGTATGTATGACATCGGAGTGTCGTTCGTATACGAAAAGAACAAGACAGTGCGCAGACTGTCTGAGATTCTGTAAAAACAACTTCTGTTACGAATCACATAAAAAATCACAAACCCCTGGTGAGCGATCTCAATGTATCTCTGTCAAATTCTGCTCAAAATGCCATGTCGTTTATAGAGTGCCATCTGATGGTGAAAAAATAAAACCTCACAAATGCTCTCCAGAGCGTTGTGTACATTGTTACGAGATTTTGACTAGTGGAGGTACTCACGAATGTTACATTCAGCCTCTAAAACCTGAACCAAAGGACGATAAATACATTTATTATGATTTTGAAACATTCGTTCAAGATGGCAGACACATAGCAAATTATGTTTGCGCCATCACACACGCAGGAGAGACGTTTGAAGCCGGGGGGTTGGATTGTGTAGCACATCTGATTAAACACTTCAGACGTCCTAAATATACAGGATATACGTTCATAGCCCATAACTCGTCCGGCTTTGATGCATATTTACTCCTCAATTATCTTGTCGGGGAGGGGTTGACTCCGAAAGTTATTATGCAGGGCTGTAGAATTCTATACATGTATGATCATGTGTTTAAACAGCGTTTCATTGACTCATGGCAATTTATCCCATTCAAGCTTGCCAAAATACCAGCGGCCCTTAACTTAGATGTACAGGAGAAGGGGTATTTTCCGCACCTTTTCAATAAACCACAAAATGCAGAATATATCGGTCCCTATCCTGCAAAAGAGTTTTACGGTTATGAGACAATGAGTGAAGCCGAGCGTGTCAGATTTGACACATGGTATTCATATGTATGGGGTGATATCTTTGACTTCAAGAAAGAACTCGCTTTCTACTGTAGGAATGATGTAATTATTCTACGCGAAGCGTGTACACGCTACAGAACGGAATTTATAACTTTCACAAACATCGACCCGTTCAAGTCAATAACATTACCAGGTGTGTGTATGAAAACATTCAAAACAAATTTTCTCTCGCGCGACACGTTGGCTCTAACACACAGCCATGCCTATATTAAACAACACAAGACGTTTTCAAACGCATCTATCCAATGGCTTGAATTTCTCAAGCAAAGTGAAAATGTGGAGATAGAACATGCACTAAACTATGGTGAGCGGGCCATCGGCCCATATCACCTTGATGGTTATTATGAGGATGCTAATGGAATAAAGACAGCCTTTGAGTACTTAGGGTGCTTTTTTCATGGGCATTCTTGTAGATTTAAACCAGAAGAAATTCAACCTTTATCGAAAGTGACTTTTGGTGATCTCAGAAGACAGTCGGATACAAAACTAGAAACCCTCCGAAAAGTGTACGACTTGCGTGTGATTTCAATCTGGGAGTGTGAGTGGGAGGGGTTAAAACAGACAGATCCTGACGTCAAACAGTTTATGCAATCTTACGAAAGAGCCGAGAGGCTGAACCCTCGTGATGGTCTATACGGCGGCCGTACAAATGCCTACAAATTGTATCACGAAACAGCTGAAGATGAGAGGATCGACTACTTAGATTTCACATCGCTATACCCGTTCGTTCAGTCGAGTAAAAGGTATCCTATAGGTCATCCTAAAATTATATTCAAGGACTTTGAAGGGATAGAGAGCTATTTTGGCCTCATAAAGGCTGAAGTCCTTCCACCGCGTGGATTGTATCATCCGGTTCTACCTTACAGGTGCAGGGATAAGTTGATGTTCCCTCTGTGTAGAACCTGTGCCGAAAATCAGATTCAGGACACACAATGCTGCCACACAGAGGCTGAGAGATGTATTGCAGGGACTTGGGTGAGCATTGAGCTCCAAAAGGCAGTTCAACACGGCTATCGGATAATAAAAATACACGAGGTCTGGCATTACCCACACACGTCCGACACATTATTCACAGAATATGTTAAAACATTCCTTAAACTGAAACAAGAAGCCTCGGGGTATCCGCCCGATGTAATGACAGAGACAGAAAAACAATCTTACGTAGCTGATTACCTGGAGAAAGAAGGGATCCAGTTAGATCCGTCTAAAATAATAAAAAATCCGGCAAAAAGATCCATTGCTAAGCTTATCTTGAATACACTTTGGGGGCGATTCTGCCTCAGATCTCACCTCGCACAGAGTGAACTCGTGTCAGACCCAGAAGAATTTACTCAGCGTCTCTTCAGCCACGCCCATGTAATACGTCATTTCTCTTTCGTATCTGATTCAGTGGCTTTGATTCAGTCGAGTAGTTTAACACAAGACCCCTCTCCCACGCGTGATGTAAATATTCTCGTGGGTGCTTTTACCACCTGTTACGGACGACTTGAGTTGTATAATCTTTTGGACAAATTAGCCGAACGAGCGATTTATGCCGATACAGACAGCGTGATTTTTGTGTCAAAACCCGGTGATTGGACGCCTGAAACAGGGTCATATCTTGGCGAGTTAACGAGCGAACTAGATTCTGGTCAGCATATTATCCAGTTCGTGTCATCTGGCCCGAAATCTTATGCCTTTAAAACAAACACCGGTCATTCATGTCTTAAAGCTAAAGGAATCACGTTAACAGCAGAGAATGCCCAAATAGTTACACTACAGAGCTTGACCGATCTTGTGCGAGCCTATGTCGAAACAGGTGTCAAATTACACCTGTCGGCAAAAACAGACACCATCACACGAAATAAGAGGGGGTTTACATTGCACAATAGGTCAAACGTGAAAAAATTTTCACTAGTTTACGACAAGAGGGTCTTGCAAAGAGACTATACAACATTACCTTACGGATTCTAGTAATATATTTTTAAAAATGTGTGAAACAGATGTGTTCGACTGGAGAATGCATCATCCGTTCTCCAGCATCGTGGTTGGACAAAGTGGATCCGGGAAGACTTATTTTGTGAAAACTTTGATGTATAATTCACAGAAAATGTGTTCTGTCAAGTTTGATAATTTTGTGTACGTGTATACATCCTGGCAACCAATGTATGATGAAATGTCACATGCTTTTGATATTAAATTCATTGAAGGTATACCAAAGAAACTGGATGATGAATCGTTATTTCCTCCTACTAAAGTGTCTCTTTTGATCTTGGATGACGTCATGACTCAAGCTGCTTCTAACGGTGAAGTCGAGAACGTTTTTACACGCCTAGTACATCACATGAAGATTAGCTGTTTGCTATTAATACAGAATCTGTTTTTCCAGGGTAAATCTACCAGAACAATAGGTCTTAATACAAATTATTTAATAATATTTAAAAACCCTCGCGATAAGCAGCAGATTGGTATTCTGGGTCGCCAAATGTACCCATCCAATGCACGATTTTTTATCGAGGCGTATAACGATGCAACTGAACGTCCTCACAGTTATTTGTTAATCGATTATAAACCACACACACCTGAAAAATTCAGGCTCAGAACGGATTTACTATCAGACTATCCGGTGGTGTACGTTCCGAAGTGAAAATGAGCACCCGGCTATCCAGAAATCTCTACCTCTTAAAAGTATTATACAAGAGCTCACCCAAACAGCGACGTGTTATTCTCCAATCATCACCCGACGAGTTAATATTGGCTCTATGCGAAGTGGCTCTCAATATTCTTCATGGTAAAATCCCCTTAACTCTGAAACAGCACGGGACTTTAAAAAGAAGGAAAAAAGAATTAAAATACGTTGCAAATAAAAAGATTAATATAAACAGAAAGAGACGTATGATTAACCAAAAAGGTGGATTCATACTTCCCCTTCTCAGTGTAGCACTCCCTTTCATAACCAGTTTAATAACTAGAAACTAACTCTGAAGAGAAAAATGCAACATACCGAGAAATTATATCTTGTACCAAAACATCAACTCGATAGACTAAGGACTGCTCCGGCTCCTGAAAATATTCATACGGTTGTGGAGAATGATCTGGATTCATCTATTAGAGATATACTACAGAAGCATGATTTGAACGCTTACGAAAAATCCAAGCTCTACACTAATGTTTTACAACGATTCTTAAGTGTGGTAAAACAAGGTGTTATGGAAAGTAACACTCTAACTCTTGCATTGCCTGAACACGAGACACCTGTCACCCCCCATACCCCGGATGTTAGGAATGATGACGTCAGTGAGGACCCAATCGTCTCAGAAGTTTTAAACAATATTCCTCACAGAAGCTTAAAAAATGTAAAATATATTATGGATAAAATGTCCAAAGCCAAACACGTGTCTTCATGGACAGATGATGGCGAATTTGTTTATAAAGGGAGAATCATACCAGGATCCCATATATTTGATCTGGTAAAGAGTGTAACATCATCACAAATGATCCAAGACAATCGCCGCCCTGTAGGTTGGTACGAGTTTCTGGATGCATTTGCGGGATTAAAGATTCCTTATTCGACTGTAACCAACCATAATGTAAGACGGATGATTGAAACGATTAAAACAAAAACGCACGCGGATGACTTTGGTGCTGTACCTACGAAGTCTTTGAAAAAACGCCACACACACACACACCCACAGGACTCTGATGAAAACGTATTTAACTCCCCCAGAGTAGATGCCCACCAGTGGATGAATTTTTAACAAAATATATGTAATGGCATAGCTACGTGTTTTTTTTTACAAAATATTATCATGTATGGGATTTGTATCTGTGTTTTTTTTTTGTTTTTTTTAACTATGTATGTTATTCTACACTATGTTGTTAACATCTATGTGTTATTGTTTTTGATGTCAAATAAAAGAAAGAAAATGAAATTATTCATCTGTTTACGACTCGCTTTTATTCATTACATATTCTTTATTCATTACATATTCTTTATTTATTCGTACACAGGAATTAATAAGACTGGAACATTTTACCAGACTGTACACATTGGATACATTTAAATCTTTTACTAACACAGACCATAGGTTTCAATTTTTTCACAAAAAGAGACACCATAGTATCATTTCTTAATAGATTATCGTTATGGTAAAATTTCATTATATCTTTATACTCAACACCCCGTGAAATATGATACAGGAAAAATACACAATGTTGTCCACAGGTGACTGATGTAAAATCTTGGACTTGTCTGGTAGAATAATGAACTCGTGTAGAATTGTTTTTTAGAAACTCGAGAATGGATGAAGGAAAAAATTCTGAATACGGAGGATTCCCAAAACTGTCGAAAAAACACCCGACCCCATTTCGATCGATATACATAGCTAGCCAATGGCGTCCCGGTTCGTCCGATCGATCCGTATTACAGATTAATAGAGTCGGGAGATCTGTCAGCGGTTCTTTTGGAAAATGATCGCTAGCAAGTACTCCTAAAAAATTTACATTACACGTAATGTTATCCATAATTTCCGTTAGCTCTACAGTGTTCATTTCAACTCTTCAGTAATGGTCTGCTAACACCTGTCTTCTGTGTGATATCTCAAGCAGAGAATCGTAGGTCGCATAAATTAAAATGTTTACTGTGTTTTGTAGAGGTTCTCTAAAACGGACTTCCAACCTTATATTGCCTGACCTGATCAAAGACACGTGCTGCTCACACTCTGAATCTGGTGTAAGGTTATAGGCAAACAGTGTGTAGCCGTTGAGAAAATCCTCCCTGTCTATAGCGAGAGAGTGATTCTTCAGATGTCGCCCCGTGGCTGTAACCAGCTGATAATATTCTTTTACCGCGTTGCCTAAATTAAATTGTGGCTGAAGAGGACGGTTAGGGACATGTCCACCATCTGATGTGATATTTAAATATTCAACGTGAAAGTGTTTAAAAGCAAACGGGTTTTTATCGTATGCGCCAGTGAAAGCATCATTATCCGTCATTGCTATAATGATGGATTTCGGAAGAGTTCCAAGGAAGAGATTTTCGTGGTTTGAGACCCGAGCTCCAGCCGGTACAGAAAAGGATTTAACACAGACCTTATCATAAGAATATTTTGCTGTGGCCGCCAGTAGCGCCTGGGCGTGGCCTAAACGGAGTGAGGGGGAGACAGACACTCTTTTGATAAAAAGAGATGCGGAGATTATTTTTAGTTTATAATCGATCGCGTCCCCACGCATAAGACAGAATTCATCTTTTGCTCTTGTTAAACGAATACGAATATCAACACCGTTCAAAATTAATTTCGGTTGAAAAAATATATCGCTGTGTATCGGAGCCAGTAGCTCGACAACGTTACTCCCGTCTGTAAACGCAGCTCTTTTTGTTAAACCTGCATTAGCCCCTGCCGGATCTGTAGCATCCATATGGCCCGCTGTATCTTTATAAAAAAGTCCTGCTGAAAAGTTATTCTCTAGGGTATCTTTTCCATAATTAATAAGCATTTCCAGAATGCACCTGTACGGATACGTGCTGGATGACTGTGACACTAGTCGATCTCCTAGGGACACGTCCACCTGCGAGAAAATGCATGCTCCAGGATAGTTAATCAAAGACACCGGAGCTCCTTGTGGTACGTCATCTCCGTTTGGCAGAGTTATTTTCACACGGGTATATAACATTGTGTTATTCAGATCTGTGTAATCTTCACCAGTCCCTGCGATGAAAAACTCAATCGGAGAAGCATCATTAATCGCTGACATGGGTGGGATTTCCACATAAGTGTTTTTCTCAATAGCTGTCTGAGTCAAAGGAAGGGTAAAAATATCCAGTTCGGATTTAATACATTCGTCTGATAATGCATGAATCAATGACATGATTTAGAAGATAGTGTTGCTGCGTCTTTTCAAACTTGTAGATCTTTTTACACGCTTCGTCCGGCTTCTTCCTCTCTTTTTCGCAACTGGGCGCTTCTTAGTGACGCGTCTAGTCTTCTTTACACCATGACCACGCCCCCTCCTCATACGGGTCCCAGGGGGCTTCAATCCTCTACGCATGACCATAAGCCCATGACCGCTCTGAGTCTCAGTGTTATCATTATTATTAAATGACTTTGACAAGGCACTGGTTACTACGTCACTTACTATATTTTTTGCCGCAGCTTTTATGTGTGGTTTTGCAATACTGAAACCCCTTCTTAAAAACGGTATTGCCATACGATATAATCCACGAAAGAGACCTCCGATCCCTGACGCAAAACCGGAACCGTACATAACACCGCTTCCGGCATACCCAGGCATGCCGTGTCCAGTCTGGGACTGATAATATGATATGTAGCGGTGGGGGTCTTCTTGGTAGGGATGGAGATAAGCCATTTTTAAAACAAATGTTTTCTCACTGGTCTAAAGTGCAGCTTCGTCACAACTTTGCCGTAGGTGAATCGTACGTCTTTATTCTGATCGTCTTTAATCTCGATGCCGATATCTGATATGATGTTTTTATTAAGACGAACGTAATGAGGCTTGTTGTATCTGACACTGACTGCTTTGTTAGTGGTCGGTTCAATATGTATCGTCTCTAATAATGGAACATACGCGTCACCGACTGCTTGATATTCTATTATATCTATGTATACAAATAGAGTGTAAAATCCTCCGCTTATATCAGCCTGATGTGGTGCGTATGTGCGCTGTTCTTCGTGTTCATCAGAACTGTTTAGATTTTCAATAGGAACGCCGGGTTTTAATCCTAGAATAATGGCTAGCTTTCCGTAAAACGTTAGCGATGCTCTCTGATTTGATTTCAGAGATATCTTATTGTTTATATTATCGTACCTGAGTTGCACTCGTGGTGGAAGAGCTGCGTTTATTTCCTTGAGTAATACTAAAATATCCTCAAAATAACCGTATTTTATTTTTAGGTCTTTCCGAAAAGTTTCAATACTATCCCCGCGCACTTTGCTACGTTCATCCACGTTTAAACATGTTGTACATTCAATAATAAAAGTAGCGTCTTCCTCGTTGAAAGTATACCAAGTTTTTGGATAGTGGAACTCAACCAACGCCACTTCCCATAATCCTTTTAAATGTATTGCTCTTGCCAGTCTAGTTCTGTAATTACCTATCTGATTTTCGGGGTAAACATGACCTGATGCATTACACGGCAGCGTGACGTAGAACCCCTCCTCCTCAGACATTTTTTTTTTTAAAATGAGAACGTGAGCGACTCTCCTAATGTTTTAAAGGAGTGTGAAGATCAATCACCTGTTTTTCAGGAATCCAGCTATTGAATTTTGATGGCCATCCAAACCATTTCACCAAAACGTACGTGGCTTTTCCGCGTCTCTTTTTATCGAGAATTTTTTCGACCTTAAACGATTTATCATCGCTCACAATGATTTTTTGGAGTTCTTTTTCGTAAAAAAAACCCTGTATTATTTCTCCATCATAGTCTTGTAATTTATACACCGGTACATCCCTTGGTATACAAGATGCTATTGTAAAATATTCTTCGGTATAGTTCTGCTCATAGCCTTTGGCAAATATATTTCGGACTTTAGATATTCTGACCACATCCCCCACTGAGAATTTAAAGACGGGTGTCTTTTTAACCATTTTCCCGTATAAATTGTTGAATACCACAGATTCGTTTTCTTTATTTACGTCCAGCGGTCGCATTTTTATGGATTTGTGATAACTGGAGTTATACCCATCTGTCAAATCTTGCAATATATCACAGTAGCGTTTGGAATTTATAGCTGTAAGATACCTCCACATTCGCCCTTTTAAAGTTTTATTAAACCTTTCGACTACACTCGCTTTTAATTCAGAAGCTGTTGCAAAATGTGTTATATTATATTTTTTCATCATCTGCTGAAAAGGCCTGTTGAAAAACTCTGCACCCTTATCTGTCTGTAGTTTGATGGGTACACGTCCCTCTTTCAAAACGGACAAAAAAGCTTTAGTTACTTCGGACGATGATTTATTTTGGAGCACCCTTGTCCACGCGTATTTTGAGAAAATATCAATAATAGTTAAAATATATTTAATATTGTCGTTCTCTTTTGAGTATGCTGTCATATCGACTAAATCAGCCTGGAACTGTTGGTCTTTCCCATACACCACCACGCGGTTCCGTTTATAATGTATTGGTGCGGTTCGATGGAGTGTGTATGTGTCCTGACTAGCGAGCCAATCACTCACGTCTTTATCAGATAATCTTACACCGTGTTGTTCTAATACAGCTTGTTTTAATCTATCTTTACCCCCTAAAGCTCCAGAGCTCGTTGGGTCGTAATATATTTTTTTCATTAGTTCTGCCATGTCAACGCTATGAGATTTCAGTCATAATGATTCGAATTACAAATTTGTTCAGTATTTATTTATTTTATTATTTCACAATATAAAAGTCACAAACATTTTTTTTATTTCACAATATAAAAGTCACAAACATTTTTTTATTTCACAATATAAAAGTCACAAACATTTTTTATTTCACAATATAAAAGTCACAAACATTTCCAAACAACGAAAATTATTTTATTAGAAAGTTACAAACATTTTTTTTATTTCACAATATAAAAGTCAAACTTTTTTTTTATTATTTTACAATATAACGTTACAAAAAAAAACATTTGAAAACAACGAAAATGATTTTATTATATCACACAAACAAAAAATAAAATTTCACAGACATTTCAAAATTCTTCTCCATAATGTATTCGACTATAAAATCAATAATATTACATACATCAGGGTTTTCGTTACTTAACAAACTGCAGACATCTGTTACATACGTACAAATACACAATATATTTCCTATTCTAAAAAGAGAGTTCTGATCTTTAGACATTAGATCGATAATGTTTTTGATGACAGCAGATGGTATGTTGTCGGAAGTGACAGAAATGTTTATCATATGATCCCATTCGTCCGATAATCCTCTCACGACATTCATTAAATCCATCACCCGTTTTTCATCCGAAGTTATGACGGTATTTGTATTCCAATTATTCCGGATAATCTTGTGGAGTAGGCTAGATATTCCACATTTAACACGTGATTTAAAGAAATATTTTGTAATCCATGAGGTAGAGCAGAAGTTTCCCATTTTCAAACCTGTGTGATTTCCGGATCTTCAGATACAGCAAGTTTCCATTTATCCACAGCCGTGTAAATGATTTCCTCGCATGATTCGTCGATTAATTTCTCACGGATTAAAGATAATTGTTCCACTATGTACATTTCATCTTTGAGGCCGTATAAAATTACCTCAACAGCTCCCTCAATCCTCTGGAGATGAGGTTTGCCTCCGTACTGACTCAAGGCCTGAGCCAATATGTTTTTTAATTCCGGGGTGTGAAGTTTCAGACTGATTTCTTCAAAACATCCGTAAAAATAATATGCACAAGGTTCAAACAAGCAACTGTGTCTTGTCTGCGAAGGATGATCCACTGTGCAGCCGAGACAGTCTTTCTTCATTTGTTTGTCAATCAAAATTTCCAGAATGAGAGCTAAAATAGCTTTGATAATCCGGTGACCTGTATCTCCGAGACATCCGTCCGTCTCATCGACAGTTGTGTCTGGGGTCTCGCTCGCGGGAGAGGGTGTTGAAACTCCGTAGTTTCTGAGGAAAGCCAAATTGTGGTATCCGAGATCTGTACAAAATTTATTTATCCAATCGATGCTTTTGTGAGGTAATCCATCTGTACCATCCGGTAATCCATCAGTAGTTCCAATTAGTTGTGAAGAAGAGTCACTTCCTTGAGACATGATGCGTGAATGAGGTAAGCTTTCAAGAGACACCCCTTTTAAAGTTTGTAGATTGTGGGTGGAGTTATGCGGGAGCCCTTCCTACACGGTACATCCCACTCTGGGTGAAAGAGCTTCACTTTGATGTTTGTGTAACGCTCGTATGCATGGGTCCAGTGGAAAAGCTGATCTACCTTGGAAAAAATCTTAGCCATCACAGCTAGATCTTTCCATTGGAACATGAATTTGAGATCATATAATTTCAAATGATCTTTTTCACATATAGGCCATTGAAATTCCGGATTTGCACCACAGTCGCTACAGAGAATAAAAACATAATCGTTCGGGTGCTTGTTAATCTGATCCCCTAAAATTCGGTATCTCGTACCCATAATTAAACCATTCCATTCACCGATAAAAAGAGGCGTGTCCGTACCTTCTTGTAAATCCGGCCACACTTTTGAATAGAATAAAACCCAATCTCTTTCAGTGAATTTTAACGAAGGTTCATCCGTGGAGTTTCTGGTAAATCTTTCGTTGTTATCCACGTTAAAAAATCTGACTTCTCTGTTGATTTTGTCATAATCATATGTACACGCACGTCCATCTGACAAGTGAAAACTATATATCACAGAATCTTCCGGCTCGTGAAGAAATTGCGTTAAGCATGGCCCGTGCGTTCCTCGTTTTTTTCGTGGAGCTAAAGTCAAATCTTCCATAGCTTCAGCAATGTTTCTCTCTGGAGTTTTCGGAGGGCCAGCCGTTGCCATTGTAGATTATCTTGTAAAATCACAAGTAGTATTTCACTGTAAGTTTGCGCTCCTTTTTAAACATCTCATGTGACTGTGACGTTGTGGGGAGGGAGGGAGGGAGGGAGGGATTCCCACGTGACGTCATTTTTTACACACCCTTAAATCAAAATTGACCTCTCAGCTTTGAGAGGGGTGTGTTAGGGGGTGTGGTCTCTTCGAGCCGTTGCATCGGTTTTCTTTGGTCATTTAAGTTCGGCCACCAAGATGACCGGATGTGTTTTCAATTTGGGAGCTTGAAGGGAGTGTGGGAGATTCCCACGATGACATCTGTTGTGGGTGGGATAGGGGCGGAGTTTGGGTCTGTCTCTCTGGAAGGGTCAGAGAGCTTCATTTCTGACTGGGCTCCGGAGTGAGAGGACGCTGTCCACTCTGCTCCACTACAACGAAACACTTTTGTATCTTTTAAACTCTGACTCCTTTAACAATTGGTATGTAAAAACGTAACACTTTTTAACAGTGTTTGTGTTTTATGTAAAAAGTTTTACAAAATACTGTGTGAAAGTTAAATGCTTACAAGTCAACATTTTAAAAATTATCTTTTTGTCAATGTTGTTTTAATGTTTTAACATCTCATTTTTTAATAACTATTTTTAGAGAAAAAATGCAATTTCAACTCATTTCATTAATGTTTTAATGTTTTTTAACCTTAAAAGTTTAACGTTTAAAGTGATGAATGTACATCTGTCTTCTTTAATAAAAAACACTGATCTCACACTCTTGACTATGTTTTTATTTCTTAAAAAAGTTTTAAATATACACTGTTTAGAACTACTGAGCGTGGGAAATTTCTCACGCTTCAGATGTTCAACCCATAAGGAGGTGTGGCGTAAGTCCGATTTTCCCACGGTGTGTACGTACAGCCCATAAGTGGGAGGAGCTAGCGTGGGAAATTCCCACGGTCAAAGGGGGCGGGGCTTAGAGGGTCATAAAGCAATAAACCTGTCAAAAGTTTGATTGAAAGGACCCTCCATTCTCTCTCTCATATGCTCTCATTGACAAATGCGGAACAGTTAGTTCATGCGTTCATGACCTCAAGGCTAGATTATTGTAATGCTCTACTGGGTGGTTGTCCTGCACGCTTAATAAACAAACTACAGCTGGTTCAAAACGCAGCAGCTCGAGTTCTTACCAGAACCAGGAAGTATGACCATATTAGCCCAGTTCTGTCAAAACTGCATTGGCTCCCTATTAAACATCGCATCAATTTTAAAATATTGCTGATTACTTACAAAGCACTGAATGGTTTAGCTCCGCAGTACTTGAGCGAGCTCTTAACGCATTATAGTCCGTCACGTCTATTACGATCTCAAAATTCCGGCCAGTTGATTATACCTAGAATATCAAAATCGACTGCTGGCGGTAGATCCTTTTCCTATTTAGCACCAAAACTCTGGAACAGTCTTCCTACCATTGTCCGGGAAGCAGACACACTCTGTCAGTTCAAAGCCAGATTAAAGACACATCTCTTTGACCTAGCTTTCACATAATACATTATAGACTTCTATAATTTAATGTTATGCTGCATAGATTAGGTCAGCCGGAACCGGGAACACTTCCCAAAAATCCTGATGTACTCGTTACATCATGAGAAGAATGGCATCTACGCTAATTTTAGTGTCTGTGTTTATCCCGAGGTTTTCCTGCAGCCTGCCGGATCCAGGCCGTATCCAGATCTGACGAAGGACCTTCGCCTGGACCGATGACAACGCAGTGCTGAAGTGCCAACTAGTCTCTCCCTATGGAGGATCCCACTACCACTCTACAGATAAGGCGTTGTCGGGAAAATTCGTCTCGCGGTCCTACCCCAAATCAACAAATAAAATAAAATTCCTTATCAAAATTTATAAGGAAAGACAAGTATTTTGTTTAGGCTTGGCTTGTAGGGAATTCCAAACCTGCGTATATTCAAACGCACATAACTATAGAACCCATTCTAAATGCGCATGTGAACGCCATCAGCGTTTCTCACAGGTTCGCGTTTAAAGTCTGTGTAGAGGGAATGGTGTCGTCTTAGCGGCCCCTAATTTAATAACAAATGATCATTGTGACGGAACCAAATCAATTAAAACTAACTTTAGATGGAAATAACTTAACTCTGCTGTAAAGCCGAAACAATCTCTGTTACCTTAAATTATACGCCTATCTCTGTAAAGCTGCTTTGAGACAATCTACATTGTTAAAAGCGCTATATAAATGAAGATGACTTGACTTGACTTGACGTATTTGATTGCACTGATCGACACAGTTTAGCATAATCTGCATGTTGCCCTTGCAGCCAGGCAGTTCGCAGCATTTACTCCAGTTCAGATGTGTACACAGCTGTGGACAGCACGGACACGGACTACTTGTATTTATACTACTGAAAGTGTATGCCGGGGTCCGCTCGGCAGACGTGTTCCACGCATGCGCAGTAGTGCGTGGTGCGTAGAACCAGAGAATGTCTAATAAGGCGAGAAGTTTCACTCTCAGTACACTTCCGGCTTCTGAACTGGTTGCAGTTCCACTCTGATTCCATATGAGGGCGCTCACAGGAGGAGTGCAGAATGAATGGAGGTCTATGGCGCTATACACATCAAAATCCACTTTTCTCAGGATATAATTTTTTGTCTAGTAATTTGAATGTTGTATTCGAAAGGAGATGCAAAGAAATTACACATTGCTGGGTGTTCGATTTTTTAGAGTCACTTATTTGCTTTAAAAAGTCTTTTAAAGGTGCTGTATGTAGGATTCAGCGACCTCTAGCGGTGATGTTTCAGATTGCAACCAATAAGTTTACAAGCGCGTGCTCTTGCCATTGCGTGTGCTGACCTCGCTCGAATTTATGAGCGAGCACTGTGCATAGACAGTATATAAACGGCACTGTGGGTACCTTCCAGACTGAGACGCAACACACCGGAGAAAGCATCACACAACATGCTGGAAACTCAGGTAAACTCCCACTGCAACTTTACAATAATAGGCTACTTTTATCAGCTTTGTCATAAGCAAGCGGCAACATTCTGATCTGAAAAATGAAGCCTACCCGGAAGTGCGAAAAACTGCAATACATCGAAAATCCGCTAGAGGGAGGTCCCAAAAGGGAGCAAATGTCCATAGCCCCCATGTTAAAATGTCTGTTTTCACAGCATAAATTCATGTTTTTACAAGTTGGTCCCATGGACTTTTATTGTATTTTTAGCTTCCGAGTGCCTGACAACTGTGAGGGGGGTGAATTTTTTTCTAACTTGTTAGAGATTTTTTCTAACTTGTTTAGATCGTATTTAGATATAAAATATATGACAATAAGGGCGTGGTTAACTTTGAGTGACAGCTTGATTGACAGCTGACAAGGCAGCGCCACGGAGAATGACAACAAGAAGCGCCATTTTTTAATACAGTTGACATAATACTACTGTTTATGTATCATGAAATGTAGTTTTAAGAGTTTTTCAGGCGAGAATGTAATTGTTTAAAGCTCAAATCTGTGGTTTATTTAAAGATTTATTAAAATTTTATCCAGTTGATCCAGCGATGACCGGGCGCTCGGCGTTCATGTACCCCACCTGGAGCAGTCTTTCATCGGCTTGACGTTATGAGGTTTGCCGCCAATGCCGCGGACTCTGGCGTCTCTTTAGTGGTTAAACATGAGATATTGTGTATATCTATATCGTCTTGTGTATATCTAATGGGCGATTTTTGGTCTCGTGAATCAAAATTTTTTTCCCTGGCCAATCGTTTTGGCTGAGGGGAAGTTTCATAACTTTATAAGCTATTTAACTTTACCGATGTATAGACTATAGAGCGCTGACTTTGTATGTTTGACTGAATTGTTTGCTTTATTTGTATAGCTTCTTATACCTTTTACGTATACTTTTATAATGGCTAACTGAAATTTAACAAAAAGAGACTGGGTTGAGTTTTGTCATTTTAAATTTTAATACAACGAAGATGATCTGTAATGTTGTTTACTGCAAAATCTGTTGTTTAGTACAAATGCACATATTGCCTGGACCATAAAATGTGTAATATTTTTATATTATATTTAAAATGAAAAGAGGCAGGTTTGTGTTTTATATTTTGTTTTTTCATAAATAGGCAAACGTTATGTGCAGTTGAATATAATCAATATGCGTTGCCTGAACCACATTTGTGTGGCTATAATGTTTAAGATTTCTTTAAATGAAAACGAAAAGAGTTTGTATGGTGTTTTATAACATATTTCGTTGCCTAAAATATACACAGAGATAACCGGAGTAGCAGAGCGAGCTGAGTGACGCGCGCTGAATAAACGGCATAAACGGCTTCAAACCCGTTCTTCAGAAAGTCTATGGGTGACGTCACAGACGCTTTGTCCATATTTTTTACAGTCTATGGTCATAAGTTGCATAAGTCATAAGTCCATGTCATAAGTTGCAGTGTCGTCGCTGTTGAGTGCAAAGTCAGTAGGCTAGACGAGGCGAGAGGCTCGGGAGCGCGCGTGCAGGTGACGTCACTGGATTTTGCGGTAAATCCGACCCGGCACCTTCACATAAAAATAAGAATACTTGCTTTCCGAGGTAATAGCAAAACCTACAAAGTGGATCATTTTAATGTGAGATTACAACCCCTTCACACACATGCAATAAAAAAAGGATTCATTTTAGTAGAAAAGTTACATACAGCACCTTTAAAATGTCAATGACGTCATACACATCGTACGACCAGAAATACTGCTTTACGGCAATCCTTCACTCACTCTGGTGCTTTCGCGCTCTGCACTTTCTTTTCACTCGAGGCATCGACAACACAGCTGACACAGGTAAACACACGTGTTAGAAGAGTTTTTGTTTTGTTTGTTTCTGGTCCCGCTTCGGATGACACGATGCCATCAAGCTGTATCTCTGGTCGTAATCAGTCTTTCACTGACCAATCAGCGTTCATTAGCAGAATGCTAGCGTGTTATGGGCAACAACAACTCAGCCTGTAAGAAATCAAAAGGACTTAAGCACTCGTTCATTCAACTTTCGACCTATAACCCATGTTGAACTTGCAAAACCTACAATCAAATCTGACATTTCTCAACGGCAATCGGGTGAAAGAGACACATTTAGCCATCTAGCCCCATAGACTCCCATTCATTCTGCACTCATGGACGATCGCCCCCAGTGGAACTCTGGTGGAACTACAACCAAAACTCGGTACAATAGGACTTCATAGGGAGTGGGTAGGCTCTCCGTAGACGGACTCTGGTAGAACGGCGTGTACAGTTCTACACATGCGCAGCAGATCGGCGTGTACACTTCTACACACGCAATTATACCAAAAATTTTAAAGTAGCAGTATTGGCGTACTTCTGGAAAAAGAGGTATTGGTGAATGCCTAGTAAAAAAAGAGGTCAAAATGAACATTTCTAATGATGTATAGTATATCAATATAAAAAACAACAATTAATGCTTTAAAAGATCATTAATTCATGATACCTAATTTAAAATGTAATATGGGCTACACGAGTAAATGGTAACACGCCCAACCTTGTTGTAAAGCGTTAGGAATCACACAATATAAATCCCATACACCCCAAAATCATACAATTTTGCCCCACCACATTTGAAGATGTGGTGCCACCCTTGTTTTATGGATTAATTATTCATAAATCATTGATTCTCCTAACTAGGCATACTTCTTTTTTGTTTTCTTTAAAATGTTCCTTTCTAAAAAAAAATCCTACTTCCAGGTTTGTGGAATTGCACAGACCAGCCAATAGTCATGTGCCTATCACTGAAAACTGAGACCCACACAGCATTTGATCACTGGATTTTAGGGGTGTAGGCGATACCCTTATGTCACGATTCGATATATCGCAATACTGAACTCACAATACGATATTATTGTGATACTCCACGACATATGATAAAAGATTAACAAAAAATGGACTGTTGATTAAAATGCAAAATTGTATATTACATTGTGGGTGTAAATGAATAGGCTTGGACTTGGTGCTGGTAACCCAATGCACAGGACAATGGTGACACCAGAATAAAATTATTCATGATTCTGAAGCTGAAAATATAGAATTATTTTAGACGAATATGCTTGCACTCTGTCACTCACTAGATATATTTAAAATAATGTAGGCCACTTTTTACTGGTATCATAATACATTTGGCATTATCAGGACCCACAAATATTCCCCCATTTCATTATTATACATTATATTTAACATTTTATATGTATGTATATATATATATATATATATATATATATATATATATATATATATATATATATATATATATATATGGTAGTTTAATGTAGTACTGACACTAAAACTATAGTTTTGGGTGAACTATACACAATAAATATTGTCACTATCGACGAAACACATTGTTGCCTTTTTGTATTGCGATAGATTGTGACACGATATTTTGTTGCACCCCTACTGGATTTACAAAAATAATTTTGAAAAAAAAAAATTTTCTCAACAGTGCAACACTGCAAGTCTAATCAACTTCTGACAAATGCAATTATTATTTGAAAACACTAAATAATAGACACACAGTAGACACACAGTCATTTAATGACATATTACTTTGGAAGGCTTTTGTCTTTCAATCACATTACAGTTTTGCACAATTTTTTGTTCACACTTGATGTGATCAAACCAACTTTACAAAATATGAGTCAGTTCACATTAGTGCACTGAATGTTGATATGAACAATGGAAGTAAAACATATGAGAGGCAGAGTGCTGTGTAAGAGGTGGTGGACAAGGAGGAAGAGGATGAGGACAAGAAAGAGCAAGGCGTGGAGAGTGTTGTCTGGATCCTGCACACCAGAGGGTTTTTCCCTTTGCTTGGCAGGGGACATCATTCCCTGTGATGTGGATGAAATCCTCAGGCCGGAGCCAGCATGAAGACTGAGGCAGAATAAATCTCTCATTGACCTTGATTTTGCAGTTGCACTACTCTTTATGAGTGTATGTGCTTTTCTTTTAGAGCTTTCTTTGACCTTTTGGGCTGTTGCAGTTTGACTACTGCATTTTTGCAGTATGCAAGTGCTGAATATACAGAAATTCAAAACTATACAATATTCAGTACAATACTATATCTGCAGTGCATGCAGTATACAATAAACTGCCCCTTACCAAGTTATGATTGCTACTTTTTTACGTTACTGCAAAATTAGCTTACTGTACATTTTCTTCTGTAACCTCATGCTCTGGATGGCTCTGGTTCTCCATTTTTTGATGTAGTGTCTAGTGTCTAATGAATGCCCTGTGTTTATATGATGACTGATATGTGTATGACCTGAAAGCTTTGTTTGATTTTGAGAACAGATGAAATGGTTTTGAAGCGATTGTTTGATTTTGCCTGAAGACTCAGAGGTTTTGTGAATGTAGTTTGAAGATTTGGTTTTGTGTTTAATGTTGTGAGAAAATGTCTGTAGAAATGTGTCTTAGCAAAAAAATTTTCATTTCATATTTACAAGCGATGCAGGGATTTCCCAACTTTTTTGACAGCTAAACCTCTTTGACCTAACATATTTACTTGAAGTACATTAACCTCTGAGATTGTTTTGTTAATAAGTTAGTTAAATAATACAATTAAGTCAATAATAACTAATAATAATAAAATGAAGTTCATGACAGGTGCATGGTAATTTTTAAAAGAGTGCACAAGCCTAGAGATATCAGTATCATCCGTACAGCCAACACTATTGTCAGAGCTGCTCCTGTACCTGTCCAGGCAAATATCAGCACCCCTTTAGCCTCTATCCCTGGGTTCTGTGCTCTCGATACAACTGCTATACCAATATGAGCTCTCAATAAAACTACCAAATATTATAGTGAGAGTGCTTGCTACGTGAAGATAGCATTTCCAATACAATAATTAGTACATGTATCTCATTAGTTGCCTGCAAGGTCAGTTCTACTGACCAGAAGTTTGATTATGCAATAAAAACACAGACCCAAAAGCAGAAAATACTGTAATGACACAAGTGAAATGTAAATGTGTTTTGCCAAATTCCACATGATAAATTAAGGCAGCAGGTAAAATAAATGCCGCTGGTCCAACTGCCCCCTGCCGGCAAACTACTGTTACTGCAGCTGCTAACTACAGCATCTCCTTAAAGCAGATATTGAAACTCACTAATGCACGCAATCACCACAAATGCAGTAAGGTTACTGAATATGAGCATTGCCCCAAAAGACAGACACAGCTTCCAATATAGTTTTCATTCAAGCCAGATATTGTGACTTATTGTGTGAGAAGAAACACATGAATTGTGGTCCGGCAGAAGTGATCAGTGCGAACACAGCAGCAATAGCACAAACACACCTAAGATATAAAACATTTTGTACAATTAGTACAAATTATTAGTAGTATAATTCCAATAATTAGTACTTTTAGTTTGTTTCTCTCAGTTACCTGGGGCCTATTCCGTGAAGCTGGTTTAGGTGGCTAGCCAGGTATGTTTCAGTTTAGTTTGGGCCAACTCTGGGTTTTAGCCACCATGAAAGTGGTTTGGCTTTTAGCAGAGTGATAATCGCCATAGCTTACGCTCCACGGCTAACCTGCTCCAGGACAGGTTATGTTCCAGGTATGAGATTGCAAATCGAAATTGGACCAATCAGCTGTGAGCAAAGTGACAATGTCTCATGCAATAAAGTCCCTCCCCATGTTTCTACTACAAATTAAAGGTCACAACATAGCAAGTTATTTTTAAAGACAAAATTGTCTGGCTTTTAGCAATGCTTATTTATAACAATAGTTTTGTATGATTTAGTTATTATTTATTTCATCATTATAGCCTACCCTTAATCCATTACACATGCAATTTTAGTTTATCAATTATTATTAAGTACTTAGATTAAATAAATATTCATACATAAAGGTAAAATAAAAAAGCATTAGAATCAATAGATTAAGTTATAAAAATTACTGCATGTGAGCTTAAATGCTCATTTCTCTCTAATATCAACTGTATAAACTAACTTTTACTTGCACTGATATGCAGTAGCAAGATTTTTTATTTTAGTTGTCCTTTTTCAAAGACAGATCTTTTCTTCTTGCTGTGTAAATTTGTTTAAATTCTTAATATTTTTCAATCTCGTAATATTCTGCAGAAGAGAGAAGTGAATCGCGCTGCTTCTCTTGCGAGAAGTGAATTGAAGTTTCACTATTCCACAGCATGATTGGCAGTTACCGGTAACTACTGATGTCACACCTAAACTCCGAAACTCAGGATCAAAGCCTGAGTTGACAGAGAAAGTTGATGATCAGTGTCATGGTACTAACAAAGCCAGATTCGATTAGTTTGGTTTTGTCAACTCGAAACTAATCCTGTTACCCTGAGTTTGTTTAGATACCATCAAGGTACAGCCCCTGTTTTCCTTTGTTCCAGTTTCCTGCTCTTCGTTACAACGGTTTTTGATTAATAAGTTGTCACCTGTTCGTCATTGAGTTCATTCACCCTGCGTATTTAAGTCCCTCATTTCATTTAGCCTAGTTCGTGGTCTGGTATTGTTAATGTGTTTGTGGCACACATACTGTTATGAAGCCTTTCTACTTGTGGATGACTTGAGTTTGTTTTATAAATCAATATTTTCTTTATTTGAACCTGTTTGAACTCTTTCATAATCATCTGGGTGAAACCATGACACATTACTGTTTTGGTGTTTTCAGTTCTGATGAGATGGCGATTACCAAACCCCACCAAGTTAGACTCAATCTTTCATTTTCACTTTCTCGTAAAGTGAAAAACTCCTTGCTCAGGTTTACTGCTCCTATAATGGTGAGAGGTTTAGCAGGTCTCAGTGACTACGTTTACATGCAGCCAATAACCCGTTCAAAACCGGGATATTAGCAATAACCCGGTCGCGCACGGCCATGTAAACACCGGCAAAAACCCGAATATGCTCATATCCCGGTTTTTAAAAACCCGGATATGATACCTGGGGTTCCCCTTTTCTAACCCGAATATTTGGTCATGTAAATGCGTATCGGCATATCCCCATCAAAAGGAACATTGATTTGTGTTCTGCGCATGTTCTATTCGCAAGGAATCTTGGTCTTTTGAGTAGAGACGGCGCAAAAACCCGCGTGCAGTATACCGGAAGTAAACATGGCGAGACGCAACAC
Source organism: Scardinius erythrophthalmus (assembly GCF_964197995.2). Classification (NCBI taxonomy): domain Eukaryota; kingdom Metazoa; phylum Chordata; class Actinopteri; order Cypriniformes; family Leuciscidae; genus Scardinius; species Scardinius erythrophthalmus. The sequence goes on along the minus strand of NC_138222.1, from coordinate 13,514,061 downwards.
AGCACCACACTTTTGGAGCGAGGAGGAAAGCGCAAACAAAGGCGATCGCTATCTGCCCCGAACTATTCATTATCCGCGTGCTGCTGCTGTTGTTGTTGTCTTTGGATACAGGAAGAAGAATCGGAAATGACGCATATTGCGTCTTGTCCGTATGTCCAGACGCTAACTGTGCGTCGCCGTTTACATCGGGATATTGCCAATTGATTACAAATTCCATGTATACAGGAGTAACTCTCTCTACTCACGCATGTAAACGGGTTATTCCGAATGTTTCAGAAACCCAAATAGTGACCTAACCCGACCATAACCCGGATATTGACAGCTTGTTAACGTAGTGTTAAAGATCGTTACCAGAAATCCAGGAAGTCAATCAGTCTCCAACTTCATTCCAACAGCTACTGTTAATACTAAACTGTTAATACTAACTGCTGTGTGTAGCAGCTCAAAAGAGACCTCGAGCAGACAATAAATTCTGTCCTATTGCTTTAGCCAGTTGAACAGTAGACAATAGCCTGAAAGAACATCTTGATTCCATGCAAAAAAGGAAGGCAAAGATTGACCCTAAAAGAGAAACAGTTCCAAATGCAAAATTGTCAATGTCATTTTATTTTCTTGCACAATTAATGTGTTTGAGATGACAACAGCAGTTATTTTGTACTTGAACGGCTAGTATCAGTACTGCATTTAGTGTGGTTTTGTTGTCAAGTCACAAGTCTTTGAATGACATACACCTCAAGAGTTTGGTAAACTAAAGAGGATTTCTATCAGTATTTCCATCATTTCTGCATGTCTTTAGAAGAGAGAGTGGAGAAAAAATTTATAATTTAAGGTACTTTATCCAAGGTAGTCCAAGCTGCGAGGATGGAATCTGTGTTTGTGTAGAGTACATTATGGGAGTAACACTTCTGTTAGCGAATTAACTATGCAGAAGATCTATCTTTGGCAGTTGTGCGTATCTTAATGATAAAAACATTGGAAGAGCAATATGTATTTGTTCTGGCTCTGATGCCAATGATGAGGGATGTGTACAGTGGGTGGCCCGGTGCCTAGAGCCACTGCCCTCATCAGCTGAGGTGCCCTCCTTGGCCAGACGATTCACCCCTCCCCCCATCTTCCCACCCTTTTTTGGTCCTCTCAATCATTACAGGACTTAAAAATACCAGCAGATTGCATTCTTCCACTTTGGATTTAATTTAGGTAATGTATATACAGTAAATTATAATTTAAATCAGTACAGTATTATTTCTATCCAAGTACCTAAATGATTTTAATCAAAGTCAGTGGTGCGGTAAGTTGTGCTACTCACACCTTAATGTGACTCTGCATGTAAAGTTAAGGTATGAGGGTTTCATTTTATTTTTATATCAATGTGGTGACCATTTATCCCCAAGGACATGCTTTATTAAAATGCACCAAAATTATTAAAAATAGCAGGAATTGTAATGGGAAACACATAATATGGCAAGCAAAACATGTTTTTTTTTTTTGTATTTTATTGATTCTTCTCTACTGTTTTTTTTTTTTTTTTTCTCAATCCACAATTTCATATTAGTCACTACTATGTTAGATCAGCTTCCTCTGCCACCAACAGCAGTCGGCTACTAAAAAAAGGATCAAACCCAGACCTTCTCTCCACTTCTCCTATTTCACTGGATGATATTTATGAATTCACACACTTCTGGTGGAACAACAAACAAAAGTGCATGTTGAATTTAGTGAATTTTTGAGCAGCACATCACTGTTTGGGAATACTTTTATGCTTATTTCACAGTGTCAGTATATCTCACAAAAGATTAATTTTTAAGACATTAATGCACATGGTCACACACACATAAACACACAAAACAAAACTATTGCCCTGATCCCTATACACAGTTAGGCCATCCTAAAAGAGCCACATCATCGCTGGCTGCGCAGGGAGCGATGGAGAGCAGGTTTGACGGTTTGATCTCTTGTTAGAAACACAACATCTCTATTTTTATCTGTACAACATTCAAGAGACACATTTTGTTCATGTTTTTTGTTTGTTTCCTTAGTTTTTTCTTCCATAAAACAAAAAAGAACAATGATAATAATAATAATTATGAAGAGCTTGATTTCTTCTCATCGGCATCAAAGTAACACCATAGAAATTAAAGTAACTTCTTGAAAGGCCTCGGAGCTAGATAGTACGCAAGCTTTCAGTGGTGCATACGTTAATGGGAAAGGAGGAAAGCAGGAGATGCAACAGCACGCATGAATGACAGAATGACACTCATTGAAATGGAAATGACCCCCACATCTGACATCTCAACAAAACAGAGGATCAGATATGTAGAAGTACAGAACACAGTTTGCCAAAGAATACAAAGTGAAACAGTAGGGGCTAAGTGCTTTTGGTGAGCTTACAAAATACTTGAGGAAGTGCTCAGGACAGAAGGCACAGTGGCTTGACTGTTATCTCAAAGGAAAACCACATCAGGGGTTACCGAACACATAAGATACTCTACACACAAAACAAGGACACAATAATGACGTTTTAAGGCCAGCCTCTGTCAATCACTGGACAAAAGTACCTCCTACTTAGTGTCTAATGATAACAATGAGAGATGACCTGATTTCACAGAGTTGGATGAGGAAAGTAGAGCATCGTTTGTATGATGTGCTAATTCCACATCAAAAATGCAACACAATTACATTAAATCAAATTTGGCAAGCAGATCAGTCAGACTGACAATGCTGATACTGGGACATGTCTTGGACATGATCTCACCATCAACTTATAAATATATTTTCAATTGCTGAAGTTTCAAGATCATCAGGCAAGCTTTTACAATGATTGTGTTTTCGAACGATTGATTTGTTGATTGGTGAATATATAAACGCATTACTTAAGGGGATATGAATTGAATCTGCAGCATTATGAAAAAAAATGGTTTGGGGAAAAAAGAACAAAAGTTTGATCTGCATTTAAAGGCAAAACTAAAGCGAGTTTGGGGGAAAAACTTTGCACAGTGCTCTAAAGACATTCTGAAGCAGTCTTTCATAATTATTATAATACTTATTACTATTCTCCATATCCGTTTCCATTAACACTTCTTAAAAAGAAAACAACATATTTTTTTCCTCTTTTTGATCTCTTATCTTTACAAAAGCTACATATGTTCTACTGGGATGTCTGAATTTGTTAGTGTTTTTTTTTTTTTTTTTTTTTTGAATTAAAAAAAAAAAGTCTACTCACGGCTAAAAAAAAAAAAAAAAAAAACGGCATACTGAATGTTTTAGTAGAGACCCACTTTCCACCCTTTGCTGGATGGTTTGAATCAGAGACATTACAGGAATATGAAGGATATATTGCTGAGTCTCCATTTACTAGATTGATTTCCATTTCAAACCCTGAAATTTAATCTTTCCATAGTAACGGTGGTCTGGATTTCACCCAGAAATCCTGGTGGTATCTGTAATGTAAACACTTCCATAGGGCCCTTGTCAAACGGCCAGCTGTTCCCACATGGGGTGCTCTGGGTTCTTTCATGGTTTCATTCACAGCAGACATAGTCACACAAACTGCCACCATATTGTCACAGAACTCTATGCTCTAGCACAACTACGCATATATACTGTATATATTCAATGTAACTATATTCCTGTGTTGCTGAATCTGCTAAAAACCTTTTACATGAACAGGCACTGAGAGAAATAGCATATAGAAGAGGCAGAATCTCTGTTTCATATAATATCTGAAGACGACCCGTCAAAGCAGACTGGCAGTGTGGATATCTGGTAATATAATCTTTACTCTGTCCTGTTCTGTTAGAGGTGATTCACAAGTACCATTCAGTTATCACAGCATTCTGTTCAGAGTCTGGCAGGTGCATGGTAAGAAGTGTGCTCACTCCTTTGGTTTACAAAAGACATGCTGTCAGATTAAGTTCATGTGGAAGTAGCATGTCCGTTCAGTATTCGGTTAGCATCTCTCTCAGCATTAATACTGTATATTGTAGTGATTAAGAAGTGTTTCTTTTTCTTTCTTTTTTTTTGCTTTTTCAGCTCCACAGATTGACATTCCAAGTCCTTGTTGAGATGAGAGCAATATTCACAGGAGCAAGGAAATTGTAAATGAAATGCAACTTGGCAATTGCGTTCACTGACAAGAAGACAGGAACAAGAGAACAGTGTTCAAGAAGGCCCCGAGTCAGGCAGGCTTAGACTAGCATACAATACTGGATATCTCTGTGTGATTGAGAGTCTTTGTGTGTGTAGAGGTAATTGATCACTAACCAAGGGAGGCTAAGAAGGTATAATAAGGGGAATGCTTGATTTAAATACTTTTGCGGGTTATCTGTTAACAGATTACATAATGTCCAGTATGTTAGCATAGTGACTGGTCTGCCCTTGGTTTGAAGGATACGAGGGACCCTAGACAACTATTTCCCAAATATTTCTCCCCTGCCCCTATCTTTTCTCCAGGGCTCTCTTTAGATGTTATTTCCCCAAGACACTTTCCTCCTCCTTGGGTAGATACTCAGCCGTGAGGTCTGATGAAACAGACTGAGCCCTTCTGCTCTGATTCTCAGGTACATTTACAAAGCTGCCATTTGCTTCCAGCTCATTCTCCTCCTCATCAACCTCCTCGTCTGCCTCATCCAGGTCCTCTCTCATTTTATGTTTCTTCTCTGTGGCACCAAATCTTCCAGCAGGTCCAGGGGCAAGTTCAAAGCTGTCCTCTGTTTCCTTGTTGTCTGGGCTGACTCCATTCTCAGCTCTTGACTTTGATGAGACCCAGTCCTCAGGAGATGCTACTCCATCCTCTACACCAAGGAACTTCCACAGAGCCAGGGGATCACGGTCTGGCCTGGCCAAAGTTAGTCTTGGAGAATGATTGGTGGAACTAAAAGGGACGCCTCTCTTGCGACGAGACTTGCTGGTGTGATTGACCTGAAGGTGCATGGCCATCAGCTCAACAGAAGAGGTTCGGAAGGGACAGAACACACATTGATTGAGGATATCATTCCCTCCTTTAGAGCCACCTGATGGTTCACCTCCAGAACTACTCACTCCCCCTTCATCTTGTAAAGGGCGACGGGAGAGGTCCAGTGGTTCGAAGCCTCCTTCCTGGGATGTTGTGCCACCCTGATAGCCATTTATTGACATCATGCGGCTTGTAGTAAGGGGTTTCCGTCGAGACACTTTTGGCATTTTCGGAGGTGGTACCTCCCCAATCCAATTTGTTTCTAGACCACCGGGGAAGAGTGTACCCATCATCCCTGACAGACTGCGATAGTGACTCTCCAGGTCTCCCTCTCTTTGATGAATGGATGCAGAAGAGCCCTCCTTCTGCTCTGATGGGCCTTCACCCCATGACTGACTGTGCCTTAAAGAAAGCTCCCTCCCAAAAGAAGACTGAGATGTGGAGGGGAGTCTGCGCTTTTTTGCCCCTTCACGAGGAGATCCAGTCAGAGAGGGAAGGCTAGGTGATGGGGAGTTTGGGGAGGTTGCCATAGCGTTCCTTTGCTCACGATGATGACGTTGAAGGTGGTATTTGAGAGAGCCAGACTGGGTGCCAGCATAATCACAATGGGGGCATTTGTATGGTCTCTCACCTAAAACAAGAAGTAAATTACTCTTGTTAAGTAGACTGAAAACTAAAATGTTGTTTTAAGAACAGAAATTTGGCTAAGAATAACAATGCGTGATTAGGGAGGCCATAGCAGTTAGGTAATAAATTGCCTGTGTGAAACAACTATATGCAGTTACACACAGTGACAGATAGATGGCAGTGCTTATCACCATATGTAACATCAGGTGAATTCCCCAGTGCATTAGTTAAATTAGGACATTTCATCTTTCATCAACCATGTGAACACTGCATTTGTCTTCTTTTTTAAATTTCTTTCCTTCATTCTTTTTTTTTTTTTTTTTTTTGGTAGATTACATTTAGTAAAGAACCTGATAGACAGCAAATGGTTTCAATCACACTGAATCAGGAAAGTTACAAATGTCAATTGTTATAAGCTCCAAGTGTCATCCTTACAATATACCAATCTAAAAACCAAGATTAATTGTGATAATGTAGCTTTTGATTATCATTGTTATATAGTAGGATCACTATATAAATAATATTACTGTAGATTCATATTTAATCTAATATTTTATGTCATCTCTTTTGTTTTATAGGTTTAACAAAATATAAGTCAAAGCCCCCTGGAACACGCTTAAGTAACCCCCTGGGGTATTCCCCTGGGAGTCACAGATCTAGTAAACATGATGGCCTTACCTGTGTGTACACGAAGGTGCACTTTAAGGTGATGGGAAGACCGGAAGGCTTTACCACAGTAGGGACAATCCTTCATCCCTGTTCCCCGAACACGCTCCCTTGGAGATGAAGTGGAAGAGGATGATCCCCTCACACCGTTCTGACCTTGAGATAAGATAATGTATAATGAATAAATCAAACTGTTTCGAAATATAATCTGAGTCTAAACTGTTCCTGAAAATGATCCTGCCTAAAACACACGGAGGAAATTTTACAAAACTAATAGCAGTGAAATCTTTTTTATTAATTAAAGTTCAATCATAGCCTATGAAGGATAGTAACTGATAAGAAATATTGTCATGATAAAGTCAGCTGCTTTTGATTATGCTGGCTGATCCTTACCAGAGAGATGTGATATGACAGAATGGAAGCTCCCAGCTGACACGACTCCTGATGGGAGTTGCTTTCTCTCCTGCCTAACTTCATTGTCACTTGCTCTTTGCCCTCCTTCTACTCCACCTGTTGCTTGAGCTCCACTGACTCTGTTTATAATGTCCTCTTCCCTGGACATGCCCCCTCGGGCACTTTGGCCTTTCTGTGGTTTCTGGACATGGACACGGGCGTGAGCAACCACCTGCTGAAGGCTTCTGAACATCTTGCCGCAATCTGGACACTCCCATGGTGAACTAGATCCCTCCAGTTCCTCTCTAGAATCCAACCCACCCAGGTAGGCCCTCATCTGCTTGGCTTCCCCAGCGACTGTGCCTCGTGAGGAAGGAAACTGATGGTGTGAATGGGATCTCTGCTGCTGTTGGTTGTGCTGTGCTGCCACCAGACTGCGAGCAACCAGCTGCCACATGGCTGCCTGGTCTGTTCCGTCTGCTGACTCACTTCCCCGCCCTCCTCCTCCGTTACCCATTTCTGCAACCTGTGCCACTGCCTGAAGGCGCTCCATGCAACTTCCATTGCTGTTGTCTTTGGGTAATCCCAGATAGCCCAATATAGAGGATTTGCTTGAGCCTGCACTGGCATCTGACCTCTCTGTGCGATTTCCTGAAGCACCACCACTGGCCATACTTCGAGCAAGGAGCAAGTTAGAATACAGAGCCCCCAGCACTTGTGTGCTTGCAGGACCTTTGGATTGATCAGTTCCAGCTGGACCCAGATTGCTCAATCCAGCCTTGAGGCCTAGCTTGTTAAGATGCACCTTCATATGGTTCTTGAGAAACCAGGGTTCCTTGAAGCCTCGGCCGCAGACCTGGCACTTATGATCCAATGAGTCCTTGTGCTTCCGCATGTGCCCCTTCAAAAACCAGGACTGTGTAAAACGTTGTCCGCATGTCTCACATCGGAAAGCTGGAACAACAGACATTTGTGGGGGAGGAGTTTCTATTGGTGCTGTTATAGGGTGAGAAGGGAAAACCATTTCAGTGGGAGGATCTTCAGGTGGGTGGGTCTCCTGCAGATGGGCAGCCAGTCTTTCCTCTTGGCTTGCTGAGAAGGGACACATTGTACATTTGTAGGGGTTGTGGAGAATCCGCACATGACGTGCCAACTCTGAAGCTGTTCGGAACTTACCCTTACAAGCATGACACCGGAAGGCAGGAGCAGCTGTGGAGGGGGCATTGTCTTCCAAGTGGGCCTGGCCAAGTGGAGAGAAGGAGGTTGTGATGGGTGCTTCTTCTGTTAAAGGTGGAGTCAGGGCTGTGGTTCCTTCAAAGAGGAACTGAGGGCTGCTAGCAGTTTGAAGAGGTTCCTCTGGAACCATGTCTTCATTCATACTTTTTTGTGATGACCCAGATAATGAATTCTGGATTGCACTGTCGCTCACGTGATTCTGCTGCAGTTTGACATGTGTGGTTTGGTAGGGAGCTGAAGCCCGACGCTCCCTGTCCAAACTGTGTGCTCGAGCGTGCAGAGACAAAATACTCTGGAAGCGGAACCTCTTTCCACACACATGGCAGGGGAACCTTAGGCCAGGCCCAGAGCTGGTCCCTCCAGGAACAGCCATGCCCTCATTGTTGAAAAGCTGAAGATCCAACTCATCATTGTAGGTGGTACTTTGACCAGAGGAGATTGCCTGCTCCAGAGCCCCAAAACCAGGGAAAGGTGCTAATGGTGTGGCTGGTGGACTGCTCTCTAATGAGGGACTGCAGAGTTCCAATTCACCAGGAAACAGTGCCACAGCTGGGGTGGGTGATGGGGGTGTTGATAACTCCTCATCCTCCTCCCCATCATCTTGGAAGCAGGCTTCAGGAAGGGGACAGGGTGAGACTGGGACATAGAGTTCAGTTTGAGGACTAGAAGGTGTAGATAGAGGACTCTGGGGTAGGAATTGGGGACTGTGATCCAGGGATGGCATGGAGGGTGGAGACAGTGGGGCTTCACAGGAAAGTGCCAGCATACACTCTGGTGGGGAATCCATACTCTGAGTGAGAAAGGATGGACAATAGCAATTAGACATAAAGACAGACAGACAGACAGACAGACAGACAGACAGATAGATAGATAGATAGATAGATAGATAGATAGATAGATAGATAGATAGATAGATAGATAGATAGATAGATAGATAGATAGATGACTTACCGTAAATGTGTCTATGCCATGCTTCACTTCCTTGAATTAAAGAGGGCGTTTTCCGATGGTGGCAATTTGCCTGACCACCTCCAACAGTCCCCTGTCAAGTTCAACACAGAATAAAAAATGAGTTTATACACATTTGTTCCTGTGTACGGGTCTAAGGGCAGAGCGGGACATGGACTGTCCCAAACAGGATGGGCGCGAGATGTTTGGACTTCCCCACACACCCTTCCTGCACATACACTTATAGTAGCTGCTTAAATCAAAACAAAAAATACATACACACACCTTAAAATAAAGTCCCTATGCTACTCATACAAACACACACACACACTAACACACAGTGCACTGATCAAAGTGAACAATCTTATAAAGGCACACATGCATGCATTGCAAAAGTCTGGAGTGGACAGGCCCAGACACAAAAAAAAACAAAAAAAAAAACACCTGCTTCTTTCATAAATTAGAGAAAATTAATTTCATTGATGATTAAAGCATGACAATCTGCTAAACATCTGTGAGGGCGTCTGTATGCCTGGATATGTATCACTATGCTTGCATTCGTGTGGGTGTGTTTTTTTCAGTATTTACCTCTGTGAACAGACTGAACTGTATGTCTGTGTCTATGTCTGAGTTTGGATTTATGTACACAATCAAGTGTTTGTTTGTGTATTAATGTGTGTTTGTGTGTGAGTGTGAAAGCATGTGTATCTGTGACACAAGACTTGGACGAAACTGTGGCTTACAGAACCAGTTGACATTTTAGCTCAGCCGTGACTCACAAGGATATCACACTATATCAATCCTCTCTTTCTTTCTTTCTTTCTTTCTTTCTTTCTTTCTTTCTTTCTTTCTTTCTTTCTTTCTTTCTTTCTTTCTTTCTTTTTCTTTCTTTCTTTCTTCCATCATTATTGTGCTTCTTTTTCCTTTCTTCTATCTTTTCACTTCCATAGATTTTGATTCCACCCCTTGCACTTTTTTTCTCTCTTCACCCCCATTCCCTCCTCCCTCTATTCTTCACTGATTTTCTTTCTTTCTATCATTCTCTCATTCTCTCTCTCTGTCTCTCTGCAGCGGTGCCAGTTGGCACTGTGCCAGGGAATGCTGATATCAGCTGGTAGATTGGGGCCTGCCAACATGGCGAAGAGAAAAGAGAGGAGAGAGACAGACAGGCAAGAAAGAGAAGAATGGGGGGTGGGTGTTAGAGAAGAAAAAACATAAATGAAGAACACAAATACGTTTTGAATGAGCATATTTGATGAGTAAATCTGTCGAGAAAGGGGACAGAGTGTTCTGCTCTGCAATGGAGGATCTTGCGGTCTGTTTGGTCTGCTGGCATTATTATCATATGAATATCGTCATGGCAATTCACTGTTCCGCCTTGACAGACACGTTTGTGTCTGACCAACCCTGCCACACCAATAAAGCTTCTCTAAATTTGGATAGATGGAGAGAGTGATAAGGTGCTAGACAGAGGGGGGAGGGGAGAGAAGGCAGGAGAGCGATAAAGCAGCATGTGCAAATAATGCATGCACACACACACACATACACACACTCAATATGGCACCTAGTCACTAGATGATTCATGCATGCTAAACACCTTTGTCTGAACGGCCACATGCTACACTCTCTATACAAGCACACACAAATGCACACACATTTTGTTCCTTCCTGGGGCACATGTAGACAAATATAGGCTATATAACTACTTGCTTTGTATGTAATGGAATCAATATCTTATAAACAAAAATTAGAAGAGAAATAGACCATAGTCATGTGAAATAACTGCATGTAATGTAGCTGCAATTAAAACTGTTTTAATGCATGTTTTTTATTAGACTTTTGCTAATTAGAAATGTTGTAAGTTAGCACTGGAAGTAGCAAATGCATCCTGTTAAAAAATGACTGATGTCGAAAAAATTCAACAATTTGTTTATCTGTAAGATTTGATTGAGGTCAACTGATTCTTCCAGCATCGCTAATTGGTTTTACTGAATGTTTGCTACATAAGTACCAATACAAATGTATAAGTACCAATACAATATGGTCGCATTTCCAAGAATTATAACACGTTTACATAACACACTCTGAAAAACCTTTTAGAATGCCTGAACAAGCACTTGAGGCACTTTGATAAAACCTATTTGTCTCGCTGTGGTTCGTATTCCGTAGCCTTGAGCACCTGAAATAACGTCTCCTGCCTTTGGTGTGAGGACACACTGGGCCTCCAACAGTGTAGCCATGTAATACATCTAAAGGCTAAGAAGAGATCATTCATACTTCTGAAAGACTTTAGACTTGTGGCCTTGAAAATATAACATGAATGGCTTTATCGCAGCCTGTTATTTGATATGTTACCAGAGAGAGAGAAAGAGAGAGAGAGACAAATTGTGAGAGACTAAGAGTGAGAACTGATTGCTCAGTATGTGATGAACGTGTGTGTGTGTGTGTGTGTGTGTGTGTGTGTGTGTGTGTGCGTGTGCGCGCGCAAACTTTGAGGCATGAACTGCATTTTACCTTTCTTGTATCTCTGAGTGGGATTTCTAAGGTCAGTGTGTATATGGTTTTGTGCTGTTGCAGTCATACAACAAATCCCTACAGACAAAATGAATTTCCTGTTTCTAACCTTGGGCTGAACTTTATCTCTCTCAGTGACGCGGCTGCTCCGCACAGCGTTTTTCTTTAAGTGACTTCTGCAAAATTCTCTTTCCCTTCAACTTCCAACATTCCGCTAAGTCATCCACAACCTTCACCTGTTCTCCTTGTTTCATTATATTTAGTTTCTCTTTAAAAGCCTTGCAGAGAGCTTGAAGGTTCTGTTCAAAGATGCTGAGGAGAGGATTAGTAAGTTAAAAACATCACAATTTTGACCATTATACCCTTCGCTGAGCAAGAGACATGGATATCAGCCTTGATATTACTTTACAGTGAGGTGCTTCAGAAAACAAATCATCAGTTAATTCTTCCCTACTGTCAAATCTGAAGGCTACACCAAACTCTGCAGTTCAACCGGTCAAGTTCAATGTCAAGCTCAAGTTTAGTGAAAATTGAATAGACGTCTAAACCATAGCCCAAGAATAGACTAGTCATCAATTAGATAACAAATAAATGAAATGAGTGAAGAAATTAAACCAAACACCTTGTAATTACGGTTTACTTTGCTTACATAATGGCATATCATATACATCTCGCAAATTATCTTGGCAAAAATGACAAAAAACAAATTCAAGGTTATTTTGGCTAGAAGTGGGTTACTCATAGCCGGACTACATTGGGTCTATAGTTAACCTACTGTAGACAGTAAAATGACGGCTATTGCTTGCTGGGTTGTTAATGAACTAGTTAAAAATATGTGACGACATTACATTTGTAGTGTAAACACTAATGCACCTGGACAGCAGTGATTGAAACATTAGAAAACCCAAAAACATATTGGCTTTTTTTTTTTTACATTACATCTAAAATAATGTAGCCTATATTTGGGAGTAACAGTGTGCCAACTTCTTTTAGATTTTTTGCATTTTGTATACAATAAATAAGAGCCTGATGTGTATGTGATGTCACGCAATCAATGGCAATCTATCGGATCACCTGAGACGGATGATAATAACAGGTGTAAATCGGTCAGTACACACATCAGCAGTGTAAGCTTTGATTCAGGTGTAATCATCCCTTGGGTGATCTAAAGAATGAATAATTTTCAATCAGTAATCAGCTTGCTTTTGTTTTAGAATGAACAGCCAACCTCTAACCTCCACCAATGAAATGAGCTGTAAGGTGTCAGCTGTGTGCAACAAGTGCACAAAGGCAGTGTGCTGAGGTATAAAGTCTACCTTCAGGCATTTGAGCACAGAGAGGAACTCAAATAGGGCAGACAACGCTGGTCTATTTGACGGAATGAGCCCTTCTGAATTTGTAGTATATATAAAGTGCACCTTTTAGGGGTTGATAAGGTACAAAGTAGTCCTTACTGGCCCAGTGACAAGCTGATATACCTCTAAAGGTACAATTTTGCATATATGTTTTTTTTTCTGACATTGTAATATGACTAAATCAACCTAATTACATTTTGTTAAGTGAAAGCACTTTTTAATGGACAGATCAGGTAAAATGAGCTCTTTACCAGAACTGGATGTTTTTCTTCTTTAAAATGACAGCTTGAGTAAATCCATGTTCCAAGTTCAAAGTATGGATGTTATCACCAATTATATCAAGTTTGCGCATTGAGATGCCATTTGCCAAGCCAAAAATCTGTTGATTAATTATCAATTATCAAAGTTACTGCAACAGCTCGTCCAGGTCTGCTGTTTGTGCAGGTCATCAAGATGAGCTGGAGCAGATCTGGTTGTAAAAGTTGTTTACAGGGCCCTTCACTTCCACCAGCCCCAGTTTAGCCACATTTCTGTGCTGCTCTACCCTCTTATCCGTCAAACTGTCACGTCAGTTCAGGGGGGCTGGTCTCATTCCGTCACCCCTCATGCGAGCATGTACAGGGGCAGAGATTATAATAGCCTTTATGCCAGTGCCCCACATCTGTGACAGAATGAAATAATGTAAAAGAATGGTGCCTTTGAAATGTTCATCTTTTCATTAAGCTATTTAAAGTTTCTTTGCGGGATGTATTTGCAGGACATCAGATGACCCGTCCGTGGAGAGGAATGTACTCGCGTGATGTGCGTCAGTAACGCGCATCCATTTTCAGTCGCCTTCCTCCTCTCTCGCGGCCATCTCAATTAAAAAGCCACATTAATGAAATAAATAAATGCTCACAAACAAATGCGCACACGACACGTCCTCTCGCGAACACTGACATTCGCGCATGATTAATCCTGAGCGTAAAATCGCGATTTACAGAAGCAACAGCATCGTTTTCCCAAACTGAGGCAGAAATGTAGCTTTTTAGGACGTGATGTTGTGCACTCCATTTTCTTCCTGATTTTCTTTCAACAAAAGATAAAGGGAGGGGAAAGGACAAGCGATCAGGGTGCAGCTGAAAAGTGCCATTATGGGGTTTCATCTTGAAATCCGCTGACAATCTCGCCGCTATATCGTGACAAAACACGATCGAGGGACATGTGAAACTTTACGTTTTTAGGGCCGTTAGTAAAACTAGCACCTTTGGCTGCAGCTGCGGGTTTTGCGCTACAGTTTAAATAGCGATTACGAGCGCGCATCTGTGAGGTAACGTTAGGACATGCAGAGCGTGCCATTCTCCAACGAGTTATTCTATTAACATGCACGTACAAGGTCTCAAAGTTAGAAAGCACTAACTATTGCTGTATGTAGGCTACAAAAACAGTTTCTCCCTCAGAGCGTCCGGCCGATATGGATCATATCGAGTCATGAATCCTACGCGACTTTTTTTTACGTGGAAACTGGAGCAGAAGGAACTAACTAAAGCTTCTCATAAAGTAGCCTACAAAACTTAATGAGTTGCTACATTTTGCAGTAGCGGAGAGCTGCTTTTCCCAATGAGAAAAGTTAAACATATAGCCTACATCTTAGTTTAGGGCACTTTTCCCTCACTTGAGAAAGGCTTTGAAAATATTCAAGGGCCTTAAAAACGAAAGTTGCATTTTCATGCCCGGGTCTCGCATCTCTTTCAGGACACGCACGCACGCGCGCGCGCGCTCACATACACACACACCGGTAACATACACGGCACGAGACAAAAGTGAGGAAGTGTGTATATGTGCGAGAACACATGTGTCCTAACAGAGGCACACGAGACGCCAATCAATTATGTCCTGCTGTATATGTGGAAGAAACCCGAGATGTAAACGCGACGACTATTCCGTATCAATGGATTTGCATTACCCGGATCAGCCCCCCAAAAAAGTCGTCGTCGGATATTTGTTGTTTGTGAAGGCGACAACATTCGCTCTCTCTACGTCTAAAACTGTATACAAACAAACACATTCATACCCGCGACCAATGTGTATCAGTAAAACCGTTCAAAAAGAGCAGATTAGGTCAATTATTTGAAATGAATCAGATATATTGTGATGAAAGTAAGGCTGAATGTACTTACGGGAGAGGCGGCGAGGAGATTAATGACAACACACGTCATGATTACGTTTCACTTGAATTAAATACATTACGAGTTAGGGAAAAAAATGGAAATCGGGGGTAGTTGTATACAAGCATACGCCGATACCCCCCTCCCTTCTGCCCTTTCTATCTTCTCCTCCTCCCTCTTTCCTCACACGTCTCTCTCCCTCTCTCTCTTCTCAAAGATCCATTTATTGTGCAGTCGTGAGTGAGTGAATGAGAGAGAGGCGGAGGCTGTAGGTTGCAAATGTAATTATAATCTCGCAGGCACCATTTTAAAACGATCTATAGATTTGTGGGATAGACTGATACACTGCGCGCTTACAAATCACGTACAAGTTCCTCGCGTCTGCTTGTAGTGCTCAGATTTACGCGCAAACGTATTTTAGAAGTATGAAGAGCATGACCGTTTCGTCCCAAAATTGTTGTCCATCAGAAAGTGCTACTGTAGTTGTGTTGCCAGACAGTTGTGATTGTGTCGCGCGCTGGAAGATAAACTCAGGCTCCACGTGGGAGCTGCGCAGGTGCGCGCGCGCGGGTCACTATCTACTATTCCACTTCTACTGACTGTTAACGTAAAACAATACAATACCTACACACACACACACACACACACACACACACACACACACACACACACACACACACACACACACACACACACACACAGCCTAAATGTAATATGTGTGTGTTTATCCTCTATTGACCTGATATAAGCAAACAAATATATAACCACCTACTGTTATTTTCAAGGCCTTGAAAACCTCTGTATATCAGATTCATCCCAATTTTTCCTTTGCAATAAATAAATAAATAGCCTACATAAATAAATAGGTTACTAATGCATTCGGAGCATTTTCTGTTAAACAAGAAATAACAACATCAATAATATTAATAATACATCTCTCTCTCTCTCTCTCTATCTATCTACCTATATCTATATCTATCTATCTATATATATATATAATGTCAATATTTGTTTATTATTTTGACCTACGATAAACAAACAAATAAATAACTGTCTAGCCTACTGTTATTTTTGTTTTAGGCCTATTTTAGGCCTCAGACGGAAGAAAACCTTTGTATGTGAGATTCAGTATCATTTCTGCTATTGGATGCCTGCAGGTGTTTTTGTCTGGATCGGAGGCCTTGTTTTGTGGGGTTTGTATAGTGAGGATGGTTTTGGAGAGGGGACTTGGTATTAACTCACGAACACCTCCGACTGTCAGCACATGCGAGTGTATCTGTGTCTCGTCAGTAAGCGAGTGAATGTGTGTATTTGTGTATTGTATATTGTGTCTGATACAGTCACATCATCACCCGCCCCCAATGCTTTGATTGTCTTGTACGCCGCAGCTCATATGCACCAATTAATATGCAGAGAGTGAGTGAGACGGAGACAAAAAAAAAATAGAAAGGAAGAAAAAAACATGCAGAGGTGGGGGGGGGGATGCCATGGAGAACAGGAAGGAGTGAAAGAAGGGCAATGAAATGACAGATGAAGAGGAAAAGAGAGACACATGAGGTGGTCTGAGGGGGAGATGAAATCTGATAGATTTTAGAGAGAAGGAAAGAAAGGAAGAAAGAAAGAGGGATGGAAGAAGAGAGCAGGGGACCGATGGAGAATCAATACGTACATATTTAGTCAGAGATAGAGGGATCGATTGGGTGAGGATAGAGAGAGAGAGGGAGAGAGAGAGAATGAGAGTAGAGGGGTTAAAGGGGTGGAGTGATGTGGCATTGGCTGCTGTCTCTTTGTCGCAGTGTCAGGGTATTGATACTGTAATATCGCCATGACAATAGCACCGTGGCGACGGCCATGACGACGCCTGGCAGCACAATGCAGCAGCAGTACTGAGGGCAGTGAGGCATTACAGGCCAGAGAGAAACAGAGAGACAGACGGGGGGAGGTTGGCAGGTGCATGTCTGCTGCTCTCATGAATGTATATGTAACCATTATAGAAGCCCAAAATCTGCAAGTGTCTTTGGGTCGATCTGCTGGACTGTGGAGTAAAAAAAAAAAAAAAGATTTATTTCATCACTGTAGGCCAAAATTCTACTATATATATAGTAGGCTATATACACTATCTAAAAGTCTGAACTTGGGGGGGGAAATAGGATGTTTAAAAAAGGGCAACATTGTGAAAGTGAATAAAAGCATTTAAGGTTCTGCTGGTATGTGAAGCTCAAGATGCTCTTGGGAACGTCAACTCACGCTGAAGAACATGATCATCAGGGTTTGCACAAACTCTAGGAGTTCATGTCAGCTGTCATTAATGCAGTTTAAAATTTTTACTTAAATTGTTCTGCTGATAATATGTGTTAATCGATAAAAATGTAATCAATTTCATAACATTTGAATTACTTGCAGTTGATCCCATATCAGTATCTGAAAAAAGTAAAGATTAATACTAGTGTAGCATACAGTAAAACATTCAAAAGAAATGACAACGAGAATTGACCCTTTTCACAGACTGTGATTATGTGTTTCCACATAATGCCATAAATGTAATGTACATTTATAACACTATATTTAACCCATTTACCCTGGCATCATATGGCAAAAAAAAGTGTTTCTATTGGAAGCCCATTTCCACCACATAAGGAAATAAATGCTCATATAAAATCATAATTATGACATAAAAAGTTAATAATTATGATAAAAATTTTAATTGAAGATAAAATAGTAAAATAATAAAATAATTAATGAGATGACAAAAAAAGTCAGATTTTTTCTCATAATTTTGACAGTCATAATTGTCACTTCTTATGTCATTATTCTCATTATTATGACAGTCTCACAACTTTGACTTTTTATTTCATAATTCTGACCTTATGTCAGATTATATATTATTATGTCATTATATTATGTCATATCATTTATGTAAATTATAACATCTCATAATTTTGACTGTCATAATTATAACTTTATTTCAACTGTGCCATGATTTTTACCTTTTCTCAATTATGACTTAGTATTTCAAAATTTTACTCTTAATTGTAAACTCTCATATTGTATCTCATATACAGTACCAGTCAAAATTTTGGAAACATTACTATTTTTAATGTTTTTGAAAGAAGTCTCTTATGCTCATCAAGCCTGCAGTTAAAAAAAACAAACAAACAAAAAAAACAGTAATATTATGAAATATTATTACAATTTAAAATAATGGTTCTCTTTATAAAATATATTTTAAAATGTAATTTATTTTTGTGATGCAAAGCTGAATTTTCATCAGCAAGTACTCCAGTCTTTGGTGTCTTATGATCCTTCAGAAATCATTCTATGATGATTTGATACTCAGTTATTATCAATGATGGAAACAGTTGTGCTGTTTAATATATTTTTTTGGAATACTTTTTTCAGGATTCATTGATGAGTAAAACGTTAATAGCATTTATTCATAAAAACAGCATTTATTCAAAATAAAAACATTTCTAACAATATAAATCGTTACCATCACCTTTTATCAATTTAACGCATCCTTGTTGAATTAAAGTACTAATTTCTTAAAAAAAAAATAGTTATTGTTCCCAAACTTTTGAACGGTAGTGTATATTGTTACAAAAGATTTCTATTCTAAATAAATACAGTTATTTTTAACTTTTTATTCATCAAATAATCCTGAAAAAAGTATCTCAGGTTATAAAAAAAAATTAAGCAGCACAACTGTTTCCAACATTGATCATAAATCATCATATTAGAATGATTTCTGAAGGATCATAAGACACCAAAGACTGGAGTACTTGCTGATGAAAATTCAGCTTTGCATCACAAAAATAAATTACATTTTAAAGTATATTAAAAAAGAGAACCATTATTTTAAATTGTAATAATATTTCATAATATTACTGTTTTTTTTTTGTTTTTGTTTTTACTGCAGGCTTGATGAGCATAAGAGACTTCTTTCAAAAACATTAAAAATAGTAATGTTTCCAAACTTTTGACTGGTACTGTATATATATATAAAGAAAACAGCTATTTAAGTTGTACTAATATTTCACAATATTATTGTATTTTATTATTAAATAAATGTAGCTTTGCTGAGCGTAAGCTTTTTGCCACCACAGAATAATAATAATAATAAAAAAATAGCCTTTTTATCTAACAATTCTGACTTTTTTAGTTTACACTTTTACATTTCACAATTCTGACTTTTTAAACTTTTACATTTAGCCATTCTGACTTTTTTTCTTGGAATTCTGAGTTTATATCTCACAATCATTTTTTTTTCTTCCATTAAATAAAAAAAGAAGGTAACTGTGACTTTTTATCTCACAATTCTGACTTTTCAGAATTGGAAATGAATATCTTGCAATTCTGAGTATATATCTTGTTTTTCTGATAAAAAAAAATATATATATCTTTTTTTTTTTTCAGAATTGTGAGATAAAAAGTTACAATTACCCTTTTTAATTGTTTATTTTTTCTGTGGCAGAAACAAGCTTTCTTTAGAACACATACAACTCTTACCAGCCCCAAATTCTTATATGTAGGCTACTCCTAAAATGTAAAATTGTTATTTGCTTTAAAGGTATAAAAATGCAAATTATCTGGCAGTGCAGAAAAGTGAAGAAAGGAGCATGGCGCGGGCCAGATTCGAACCTGCGTCTGTGATCACAACAGCTCTTTTAGGGTCATGATCATTTCCCACTGCTCCTTGACAAATGAGCCTATTATTGCTGTTAATTGCAATGAAGGCATGTTTTCAGATAGCACATCTACCTCGTATAACGTGTTGTAAAATCATCCTCGCCACATGCGTGATCTTCAAGACAAATGGCTGCTTGTCAGCACATAAGTCAGTGTGAGTGACCGGCATTGCTCTCTCTCTCTCTCTCTCTCTCTCTCTTTATGATGTGTGCTTCCCCTCACTCGCCCCATCCCTCCTTAATATGATGTAAAAAGCTAATCGCATGCAAATGTCTGTTGTCCCGGTAACACGGCCGAAAAATCCCTTTGATGTTTCACCCAACTCATTCTCTCCACGTTCTCTTTGTTCGCCCAAGTCTCTCTGCCTCGTCCCCCCCCCCTCTCTCTCTCTCTCTCTCACTCTTTCTCTCACTTTCTTCTTTTCCACCCCCCTCCCCATTTAAACCCATTCTCTCGCTCTCTTCACATTTCTATCAAGACAAAAACTTCTCTGCCCTCAGCCATACCTTTCTCACACTCGCTGCGTCTGCTGCGCCCCCCGCTCACTCACTCGTCTGCCTCATTCTTTCGCTCTTGTTCTCCATCTCTCCCCTCTCTGTGCCTCTTCGTCTGTCCCTCCTTCATTTCCCATCATACCATCTACTGTCTTTGGCCTCTCTCTCTCTCTTTCTCTCTGCGCGCTCTTTTCATCTCTTTTTTTCCCCTTTCAAAAATGTGATCCCTTCTGCTGGTCACTGAGTGGCTGCCATTTTCAGCGTGTCAGTAATGTTGTCAAGTGCGTATCCCGCATAATGCTCTCATATGCACCAAATGTCATCAGGCTCTAAAATGGCTGCGGGGGAAAAAAAAAGGGAACAATTTGGTTGTGTTCATTTAATAATCCCACAAAGACAATTGAACAGTTACAAAGTCAAAAAGGAGCATGCAATTTAAAGCATTCAAAAATGTAAACATTAATACATGATGAGTTCATGAGAGGCTTATAAAGACAGATTGTTTCTCTGGCACACGTTCCTGTTTACAATCAAAACTATGAATCACGCCAAGGTATTTATGGTTTTGGGAGAGTTGGATCGCACACACGCCCCGCTGCGGAGAGTATTTTTGGCCTGAATGTGGGTTTAGTGCTGTGGATACAGTACATTCCTCCCACAGTTGCACAGGTTTGGGATCGGTCGCATTTCAGTCCTTCACTCTTCTCCAAGCAATCTGTCTTTCTCAGAAATTGGATTCGTCCTCTGAACTGCCTAAATTATCAAATAATTTATTTTTACTAGCATAGCAAATTTTTATTGCTCGGAGGTTGCTCTTCCAAAATTCTCAGTTTCAGAATCAACATTGTCTAAGATTATTCTCCTAAAATTCCTTCAGTTCTTTGACTGCAGACTTTTGTCTCGGCACAGTCTGAGACTATATTGAGATGTCTTCTGAAACTTTTTTTTTTTCTCAGGAGGATAATAAGGAGACTTCAGTCTCAATTTCTTCTCCATTTAATCTTTTAGCTACTATTAAATTGATATTCAAGTTAAGCTTAATTGACAGCATGTGTGGCATAATGTTGGTATTTCAACTTGACTCTCTTGGACTACCTTGTGAAAAAGTACTCTAGCATATTTTTAAAAGAATATACTTAAGTGTTAATATAATGAAAGACTAAAATGCATGTTTGAGCAGTCTTAACTGAAAACAACTTGCACTGATATATCTTAAAATATGTCAGTGCCATTGTTTTGTCTCAAGATGCACATCATGATTTTATTTATTTATAAAAGCTACTTAAATGTCCTAATTTAACTAAGGCCTAATCCTGGCTTAATCTAAACCCTGTCTGTGAAACCAAGCCAATGGTTAAAAATGTACTTTAAAGTACAGTAGTTTTTATATATATATATTTATTTCCCTTCTTTCTCACAAGGGACTTACAGTACAATGGAAGTAAACGGGGCCAATTTGTAAATGTAAATGTTAAAATAATCGCGGTTTCAATATTATAGTCAAATGATAAACAATATTATCATTTGACATGCAATAGTACTTTACATCTGGCAACTATGGTAATTATGACATGGCGTGAACGCAGCAAAAGTTACATCAAATTTTACAATTTTGTTGCAATGTTAGTAGCCCTAAAATACCTGTAAAAAATCTCAAATAAAACATGTTTTAATAGAAACATTCATTTAGGTACTTCAATAAAATTACAACTTGTGCTTTTAAATATTGGCCCCATTCACTTGTAAGAGCCAAACCAGAAGTTTGATTCTTGAGTCAAAATATATTTTTGTGGTAATCGAACATTATGCCACAAACGCAGTCGATTGAACTTTTTCATTTAAAAAGAACCTATTTGGGAATTTGCTTCCCTACAGGTGTATCGGCACATCAAGCTCAATAAACAACTTGAAATAAAAACTCTTTAGCATAAGGCAAACAAAAACTCTAGCTGTTGTTTTATCAGTAAAAGCTAACAGTTCCACCATCTAAAATATGCACCAAGACAGATGACTTGAAGTACAAATAGAGCTTATAAAGGATAATTTTCCAGAGTCAGACTTCATAAATTTAAAAGTGGATTACAGTTGCTCGAGTCAGAGTCAGTTTTTACGCGGTTGAACCTTTGAGTAGATTAGTGTTCCAGCATCTAATACTGCTTAAGACTGTGCAGAATCTTACTAATGGAAAAGCTGAGGGCGGAGTTAAATAATTACATAACTCATAAAGCAAAACACATCATCCATAGCAGCTCTCTTTTGAAATGCAGGTCTGGATTTGGCTCTTGGATTGGCCATGGCAATAAAAGACAGCTGGTACTTAACTAAACTCAGAGAACGGAGAATAAAACGTTCCCTCTTTCTTCAATACTCTGAGATGGAGATGGGCCGAAATACCAGATGTGTCCTCAGCCAACAGTCTATTTTGATTTGATATCACAAAGTGTAACTTGCTGCATTGGCAGAATCTTTCGACAGCAATATTTCGAGAGTTTACGTTTGGAAAATCGTGCGTTTGGTTCAGATTTGATCCACATTTACATCACAGATTACAAAACAAAACTTTTACAATGATGTATGAAGCTCCATGTGACTTCTGTAGAATTTGGTGAATAACACAGCTAAATTTCGCATCGTTTGGTTGTACATTTCAATCTTTTCATCATTCAAGTGCACTTAAACACAGATTTCCACCTTAAAGTCAACATGAAAGGTCAAGTTCACTTTCCAGAACATTTCCATGTTTCTCAATTATTGCCCTATCTTTATATTATTTTCAGTCAGAATGGAAAGTTATTACATTTAGATAAAAGATTATGAAGATAAACACTTTTTCTTTTGATATAAATGTACACAGATGAATCGTGCACACCAGTAAAGTGTATTAAGAATGTACAATTTGATTTCATGTTGACTTGAATGTCATCTTTTTTAGTTGCTAATGTGTGTGATGGGCCTGAGACTGAAAGTCAATTAAAAAGAGTAACTGAAATGATAAGAAGCGAGACGGCTGCTGACACATGACCTCCAGTCTTCTGTAATACTGTGTTCACATGGCTGTGTGCGTCTCATGATCCAGTTTGTGCCCAGTTGTCCCAGTCGTAAATATATGTGTTGATGAAAGAAACAGCACCCATTTTGTCTGGGGAGCAGACAAAAAATATGCTATTATGCATACATACTGTATGTGTGTATCGTAACTGATACATCAGGCTCATATAGTGTGATATACTGAGAATATGGAGAATATCATATTCCATATGAAAAAAAGCATCTCAATTTTATTGAAAGGCTCAAACTCAGCAATTATATGCAGTTTGTTGCAGATATTGATTTTTATATGACCAAATTCTGATTGCTTGTAATGTAAATCAGTGAGATCCGTATAACAGTGTAGCAGACTACTTGCATAAAAATGCATATAAATATTAGTTGTCACTTAATATCTTCCAATAATATATCTTAGTAAGATGTTATTAAAATGATTAGTTTTATAATCAAAGCTATGCAGTTTTACAGCATATAATGCAATGTAATGCACCGATGAACAAATAAATGTTCCTCAAAAGCCTGATGGATCATATCATACATTTGAACATGATTTCTAAAAAAAAATATGAATGGATAATCAAGTAAACCAAAGTTGCTTCAGGCAGTAAGAGTTCATTTGGAAATATTACTAACAGTATAGAAGTTATTCTTACGTTTACTTTATAAAAATCATTAAAAAGTTCACAGTAAAAAGACATGCGAACCATGACCTGAAGGTGGGCATTTTAACAATTATACTAAAAGGCCTTTTACTTGCTAATTATTATTATTTTTTTAAATCAGACAGCAGGTGGTATGTAGTAGATGTAGTTTTTTAGCCAAGTTGATCATGCTCATCATTTAGAGGCTTTAGAATATTTACATATCAAATATGATACAGTAATTGTAGGGTTAAATGTGCATTTAATAGTATATTAATGTTTTGTTGAATTTACCCTGCTGGTAAATTGGTAACTGCACACTCTGCTTCTAAAAAGCATTTTTTTTTTCACATTCGAATCCACATATTCTGAATAAATACATAAACAAGCAACATATAATGTGTAAAAAAATATTAAGTAGAAGAAAAAAACACACACAAAATAACACATTTAAAATACTTACATGAATTTTAAGACTTCCATGGTGAGTTGATATGATTCACACAGAGGTGGAGGGTGAAGTGCTCTATAAAACACAATTACATATCATCATCATCATCATCATCATCATCTTTACTCACTGCACGTGTGTGTATGTGTATGTGTATGTGTGTGACTCACCTGAGTGTGTCCTGTTTGCTCAATGTTTCTCTTTGAATCTCTTGCAGAGGCGGGTGAGTCGCCCCCTTTCATGCTGCCCACAGAAGATGAATCTGAACAACTGCTCTGAACTGAAAGAGAGAATGAGAAAAATTATAAAAACTTGTTCAAAAATAGCCTTTTTAGAACCATTTATATTAGTGGTACAAAAAGAACCTACATCACATATGTATTCCATATAAAATGTCCAGATCAGTGATCACATAATTGACTTGTCTTAAGCCACGTTTTAAGCGTAGTTTAAAAAATACTGTTTTAATGTGATGAGAGATAAAGTGACATCTGTTGGAAAACAAGGAGTATTGCATGCAGTGAAGGAACATGAGGATGGCCACGTCCAAAATTGCATACTCTCCTGAGTAGGTACTTATTTTGAATAAGTAATTACTTCACGGCCGCTAAAAAGCATGTTCTATATATTATGAATGTGTGTAGTATGAATGTTCGTATGTTGGTATGTACATTCACCATGTTGTCATTATCATGTGACCTACCAGCATGAGTTACGTCACTCCACTGTCATTCACAAATCCTCTCCCGTGGCCTCATGGGATTGTAAAATGTCCATTGTATGCACACTTCAGTATGCACATTTCATCCGGGTACTTTTTGCCAAATCTTTTATGAGTAGTGTGAATTCAGACATACTTCTTTTGTCACATACTGTTTTTCGCCTACTATATTGTAGGGAAGTATGTGATTTTGGATGCAGCCGATAAATGTGTGCGTGTGTTTGGGCCTACCTAACCATATTTTGGGGACAAATCTGTAGCTGATTCTAACAAAACCTTATTTTGGGGAAGTCTTCAATTGTCAAAAAAGGTATAAAAATAAAGTATATATTTTTTTTTTTTATTGTAAAAAAAAATATTTTAGGGTTAGGTTATTGTATGTATGACTAGCTTTATACAAGTCTATGGATTTAGATGTGTGTGTGTGTGTTTGTACCTCTGTCATTCAGGCTGAAGCTGGAGTCCAGTTCTGAAACTTGAGCTCCTGTCACATCCAGTAGCAGCTTACTGGAAACTCCCATACACAGAGACTCCTTCAGACACAACTCTACACACACACACACACACACACACACACACACACACACACACACACACACACACACACACACACACACACACACACACACACACGCACACGTACACACACACCTTTTTGTCAAATATGTGCATGAAAATGGATGTGGCATTCTTTACAATAAATTATGTCTGTGTGACTTCAGTATACAAGTCCATTTTTTAAGAGTCCAAAGTATAGAAAACACCATTAAACATGATGGTTAATGAACAAACCAGAATACAATGTGGAGTAAAGTATAATTTAAGTCTCATTTGCATAAAGAAAAGACAAAAGTGCAAATGTAAATCAATGCCTTAATGACTGACATGGCTCCAATTCCCATAATTAATTAATCATTAATCACAAATTGGTCTTTTCCAAAAACTGCCCCTAGACAAGATCCTGCAGAAAAAAAAAAAAACATACACGGACAGAAGACATCTAATTAAACTGTCTTTTAATGTTGTCTTAATTATACATAAATAACTAGGTCAATAACTGCAAAGTATTCGTTTTTAAGAGCTCATTAATTAGGGAAAATGGGCACTTAGTTAATTAAGCAGAACTTTGTGGTATTTAACTAATGGATCTTTGACGGTAAAATCTAAAGCTAAAGTAAAAATAAATCAAAAACTGTTCAAAATCCTAGTACGCTGCCTACTAAGACATCACCTGCAAGCATCATAAGACCTATTCTGACATTTTACATGGTGACGTTTGGTAATTTTAGAATTCACAGGAGGTAGTGGACCAGTCTGAACGCAAATGTCAGTGTTTTTCTCTCACCACCGCAGAGAAATTTTTTTGGCAGAATAACTTTTATAAATAACTTTTTAATAACTTTGTTTTTTGACAAACACCAGGCTAGTGTGGTGATTTACTTTTGTCTCAATCGTCATCTCTGAGTATGCAAGTAAACTGTAAGAATTGAGAAATTAGAAAATGCCGGGCAGTTTGGTTGAGGAACGACCACTCCCCGAGAAGACAAAGGACCTTTCTCGAAATTAACATCTGACTCTCTCTTGAGAAACTAGCATCCCCAAGTCAATCACCTCCCCCATGTTGTCTCTCTCACGCTGAGATCACCAGATATTCACCCAAAAACCTATATGGTTTAATGTGAATAATTATCATACAGTATTATACATGTTTGGTATCATTTGAAATGTCTCAGTGCGACTGGTACAAAGGTCTCATTCCCAAAAAAGTAAACCAAAAGGTGATAAAGTTTTTAAGAGTTGAGATGACTTGCACACAGAGGAGGGTGTCTTCCAGGCAAATGACATCCTGCTCCCAAAAGTTGTAAACTCTGAATGCAAATTCCCATTGTTAGCATATGTTTCCATGTTAAATAAGGTTCTGTCTCGGTCTGAGTACTTAAAGAAATGCAGCGAGAGGCTCAGGGCGATTTGTAGCTCAAATTAGCCCGTGATGCGGAGTGTGGGCAAGACACACATCTTTTCTCTTTATTCCAGAGCATTTGATGTTTTGTATTTACTATATTTGAACTGATTATGAAATTGGCATGATACATTTACCTGACATAAGAAAATTGTACACATTTGATTTTATTCTGTCTTACTCTGAAATTGTTTTCCCAAGTGGATTAAACGGATTCGTATGTTACCGCAAAATCTGCGTCAGATTAGTCACGACTAATATTTGGCACTAATTCAAGTGTACGTGGTCTTGTAAAGACAAGAAGTGAATTTCCGTTAAGGACAGCAAAATGCTGCTTGACCAACCTAAATTTGGGTGTGTCTTACCTCTGTTTTAATTTAATGTTACTTTAGATAAGTGTACGTGGCAAACCACGGCATGGCTAATCCAAAGCTATTATAAGAAAAGTAATGTTGGTCGACTTATATTTGTAGTAGTGGCCATACCTCTGCCTGAAGTTATGTTAAATTCAAGAACAATGGTATACAAAAACCACGGGGGCTGTACAAAAGTATCTTTGATTGTGTAAGCGTGAATGCGAACATCTCGGGTATATAGCAATTACCTCTGTTTAGTGACCGAAAACTGACTTTGTGATCGTGAGACCCACGTTAAACAGAAGGCGTGAGGACCTCAAAGCGACACAGATTCCTAATATGAACGGGTAAAATATAAGTAAAGACTTGAAAAGAATAATCAAATGTGCTGCTAAACTATTATATAAATGACAAATAACCAATTGGCATTCTAACCTAAATTTGAGGTCGTGATAAAATGGAGTCAGATAAAAGTTTAAGGCGAGACACTATAGGTGAATAGGGTAAAACTTTTAACTAGCAGATATCACCATGAAACTTTCCCAGTTGATTACCAACTGTACATTAAGATGAGAAAAAAATGTATTACAAGTTTTCTGTAATTTAATGTTTAAATATGCAAATTAGGCATTATCTAATTAAATATGCACTAATTTGCATATATAAAAAAAAAACATTGTGCATTTCAAACATTTCATTGTGTTCACATATTAGATGGGATTTATGGATATCTACTTTTGTTATCCTGTAAATCAGAATATAATGTCAATAGCCTTAAAAAAATATTTTCACCATGTTTTTTGGAATAAAATGTTATATAAATCAAGCTAGGAATAATATATTTACAAATCCCTCTGTAAATGTCTTCATAATATAACTATGTACAAGACTGGAAAGTTTGGTGTATATAAGTGCTACTGAAGTGGAGATTTCGGACTTGGAGTATGAGAGAAAACTCATTTTAAGAAAACAGGCTTTAAAGATTTATATCAGCCAATGAGATTGTGCATTTAGAGTTAAATCTCCCCTTTTACTTTCACGATTGGTTGCTGATAAAAAGGAAATGATCATATTTGGATCTGACAGCACTGTACAGGAGAGAGAGAGCTTTCTAACGGTGTGTGTGATGTCAGGGTGCAGGCAGCGATCGCGGAGCAGCAGGAGGATTTACAACGCCAACTTTTGTTGAACTTGAGAAATCTACAGACGCAAACAGACAAAGTGTAGTAAAATAAACACCTAAATGTGTATTTCGGACTTTTTTTCACCACAAGTCTGAAAGAAGACATGTTATTGAAGACAAATATCCGCAAATCTAAAAACTGACCAGTGAAAAAAAAAAAAAACGATGTTTTTGCCTGCCGTGTCTTGCCTTAATAGGAATTTAATTACTTTGCCACGCGGAAAGACAGTAGACCTTCATCCGTTCTATCGGAAACTGCCATTGGACCGATTTAGACGGGCTTACATGACGTATCAAATTTTAATTTAACGATAATTGCTGAAGCTATTATCAAGGTATTGAATTAAGTTCAAATTAATTCAAGTTCAAAACAGTGTTGCCCTCCTAACAGGTTTAAAAAAAATAACTCTGAACATTTAAATACATAAAAAAATTTACACAAATACACAATTTTTTTTTAAAGTAAACAAATGTTTTAAATAGATTACAGTGCAAAAGAACTATAAAGAACAATAGGTTACACTTTACAATAAGGTCCCATTAAGTTAACGTTAGTTAATGCACATCCAGCTAGTTGTTATTGCAGAATAAACCCTGACAGGGTGATCAGGTGATCATTGCATCACACTGAAGGGGTTTATTCTGCGATAACAAACGGTTGGATGTACATTATCCTGCTTATTAAATGGCCACTTGCCACATAAGTAAATAATTAGACACTGAACATTGACTTGAGTTGAAATATTTTATTAGGTCTTTAAACGCAAAGCTTCTGCGAAGAAAGCAGTTGCTAACAATCGACAAGTTCAAACTATATAACTCAAATACTGATGTGAGATGAAACTGTTTTAAAATCGTACCTTTTTGTTATCTTATAATCCATTACAGTTTACAAAACAATCGTTGCAAAATGGCAGCAGCAGCGTATGTATTAAACAAGAGAGCGAGTCTGCGATACCGGATGACATAATTAAATAACTGTACACAAAATATTTATTTGAGTTTAAATATTTTATTAGCTCACCAAACGCAAAACAAAACTGATAACTAACTTGTTATCAGTTTTTAATCAGCTGTTATCGGGGAATAACACACCACAGGATGGTGCGATTGACCAATCAGAATCAAGTATTCCACAGAGCCGTATAATAACTAATTATGCTTTGTTAATGTTAGTTAAAGGATTAGTTCACCCAAAAATAAAAATAAAAATCTGTCATCATTTACTCACCCTAATGTTGTTCCAAACTCATAAGACTTTCGTACATCTTCGGAACACAAATGGAAGATATTTTTAATGAAATCTGAGAGATTTGTCCTTCCACTGATAGCTAGGCAACTACCACTTTGACGCTTCAAAAGTTAATAAAGAGATCGTAAAACTAATCCATATGAATTGAGTGGTTTAGTCCAAATTTTCTGAAGAGACACGATCACTGTACATGATGAACAGCACTTTTAAAAAGTGCACTTTCTAACACTTTCAAAGTTTTAACATTTTAAATCATTATGATTTAATAACATTTATTAAAGAAGTATTTAAAGAAGTTCCCTTTTTTGATGTGTTGACTAACAGACTACAGACAAGTATTGAATATAAAATTCAATATTACATTTAAAGTTTATATTTTAAATGTACAAAATTACAACTTCATCATTACAAATGCATGATTAAGATACATGATTAAATATTAAAATACTTGCCATACAAGTTTCAATACACATGACATTAAAGTATATTTTAGTTTACCATAAGTGCTTGTCAGTACATTAGACAGTATTTAACCATATTTAAATATCATAATTATGAAATGAAATATAAAGATGTACTTAAGTCCTACTTAAGTGGGTCAAACAACACTCGAAAGTTCAGCTAATTGTATTTAATATAAATTTTATAAACTATATATAGAACATTTAATTTAATTGCATGTCTCAAAACATTACATTCAGTTGACACTTAAGTATATTCTTTGAAAGTATATTATTTCTGTAATAAATAATCTTTTTAAATGTATGTTAAAGTGTACTCTTTTTCATAAGGGGAATGTTGCAAAATGTCAACCATAAATGTAGTAATATTTTATTCAATACTGCATCAAAAGAAAATGATCAACAGGAAAAGAAACAGAGTAATACGTAAAAGACATCAGAGATGAGAGGAGACTGATGATGTAAAGGTGAGAGGTCAAAGGTTAGTTCCTGACCTGTGTTATGGATGGCATGAGTCCAGAGCAGCTGTGCGATATCGTGGGTCCAGGTTCCTCTTTCCTGCACACTGGCAGCCTGGAGAGTGAGACAGTCCCTGGTGCGAGACACCTGTCTCACCCACACTTCAAACCTCAGTCCGTCATCCCCGACGCTCTGAGTGAGGCCCATCTCACCCGTCTGAGGAAACACAGTTAGTGTGACATTCTAAGATCAAATGTGTGTGTATGTGCAATGACCTGAAGAAATATCAAAGAAGTATATAAGAAGTGAGTTTTACTGATCAGACTACCAACATTAGGAATATTTGTACACACTAAAAAAGATGCCAATATGCTAATGTACTTTAAAAGAATATCCTTAAAGGGATAGTTCACCCAAAACTGAAAATTAGCCCATGATTTACTCACCATGAAGCCATCCAAGGTGTATATGACATTCTTCTTTCAGACGAATACAGTCGGAGTTATTAGTAGTGGGAAGTTCGGATAATTTTACTGACTCGGATCTTTGAATCTCGTTCATCAAAATGAATGCATCTTTTTTCGAGTCATTTCGTTCATTTCAGCAGAATGTATTTAAAATGTTATGTGTTAGCCAAATGCCCCAAACACATCAAATGTTGATCACATTTAGAATAAGAAAAAAAAAATGCAATGCAAGCAAAAGGCCAAATTGTGAGAAACAAAAACAATTAATTAATTTATCTTGGTCTTCAGGCAGTCTGTTAGTTTACCTCACCTCCCGATCTAAGAACGTTCGTTCATTCTGTGACATCCTCATAAACTGAGCTATGCAGTCTGTAGTACCGGATACAGAATTGATTAGTTCACGTTTCGAGTCTATCAACTTCGGGTTCGAGTCATTCATTCATCACGTGACAGCCCCATATAGGCTGAGCTATGCAGTCGATACCGGATAAAGAATTGATTAATTCATCTTTTGAGTGTTCGGTTTCGAGTAATTCGTTCATCACATGACAAAAGAACAAAAGACTCAGAAGAATCAGACCTGAAGACTCAAGAGGTGAACTAATCATTTCTCTTTCCGGTACTGGCAGCATAGCCTATGGGACTGACGGGAAGAACGAAAGACTTGGACCCGAACCTGAAGACTCGAGAGATGAACTAATCATTTCTGTTTCAAGTACAGAACCCATAGGATGTTGCGCAAGCGCGGTCAAGACAAAATGAACGAATCACTCTCTGAGACAACTCGGTAGTCCCGAGTCATATTAAAGATTCATTCAAAATGAACGAATCGTTCATGACCGACCCATCACTAGGAGTTATATAAAAAAAATGTCCTGTCTCATCCAAGCTTTAGAATAAATGGCTGGAGAAACTTTGAAGACCAAAAAAGTTCATCCATCCATTATAAAAGTAATCCATATGGCTCCAGGAGGTTAATAAAGGCCTTCTGAAGTGAAGCCAATCGTTTGTGTAAGGAAAATACCCATATTTAAAACTTTACAAACTATAATCACTAGCTTCCAACAGACGGCCGTACGCATCGATTTACGGAGGAAGACTAACCCCTGACACAACGCAAAGCCAAATGACAAACGCGGAAGCTCAGAGGAAAGAGCAAAACAAAACACTTGTTGCGAATTAGCTATTTTGAAGAGAAATGTCACAGATTTCTATATAATAGAAGAGGAGCTTCAGTTTGTTGCATAGCCCTATTTGTTTAAACCGCAAGAGGTGTCTAAGCTTACGATACTCCTACATCCTACGTCATACATGTGCCACGAGTTACTCTTTTGGCGCAAGTCGACTTGTGGTGACACTACGTGCGTACAGTCGTCTGGCAGAAGCTAGTTATTTTATATTTTAAATTATAAATATTTTATATTATTTTATATATATATTTCATATTTAAATTATAAGTATTTTTCTTACAAAAACTCATGGCTTCGCTTAAAAAGGCCTTTATTAACCCACCATAGCCGTGTGGAGTATATTTATCATGGATGGATGCACTTGGGCTTCAGATTTTCTCCAGCCATTCACTCCTATTGTAAAGCTTGGAAGAACCAGGACATTTTTTAATATAACTCTGATTGTATTCATCTGAAAGAAGAATGTCATATACACCAAGGATGGCTTCAGGGTGAGTAAATCATGGGCTAATTTTAATTTTTGGGTGAACTAACCCTTTAAGTGTTAAATTAATGTAATGTTTTTGGAGACTTAATTGCATGTTAAATTTATCGCCTCATACTGTTGTCATTTTTTTGAAAATTGCAGGCACTATACTGTGCAGTACATTAGTATCCCCCCCCCCCTCCCCCCCCCCAGCCTGTTTGTGTGTACCTTAATGCTGTGTTTGAAACTGTACACACTGCATCCCGGGTTGGGTGTTTTGTGTTTGGTGAAGATGACGTAGTTCTGATAGAGGAAGACGTTTCTGATTCCCGTCTTTTTCCGTCTGCCTCCACCGCACACACACAGCTCACCCTGACGCACCAGCTCTCCACGCTCTGCCACGGGTATCTGAAACACACACGCATTGGGTTTTCATGTTTTATGGGGACATTCCATAGATGTAATGATTTTTATACTGTACAAACTGTATATTCTATCCCCTAACCATAAACATCACAGAAAACTTGCTTCCTTTTTACATTTTCAAAAAATATCACTTGGTATGATTTATAAGCACAGCAGAGCATCATCTTCTTGTTGTGCGATTTGATATGATATGAATGCTATGGAGGATGCATCAATATTGAAGTTATATATGAAGAGTTTGGTTCCAAAACGCGATAAACGTCATTTTTTTTTAAATCAGTATTGTATCTGGTCGGTATTGAAAAGTCAATTTTTTATTTTACGTAAAATGCAATATCCGCCGTGTTATTCTGTCATGTTTTCTCCCTTTCTTTCCAAATCGTGACAAACGCCAGTCTCCCTTCTCTTATTCTTTTTTTTTCTTTTCTTATCTACTTTGTACTTTTCGATCAGCAAACAAGCAAAAAAAATTATAATTTTGACGGCACTGATGAACATGTGGTTTGTTTCTGTGGTGGATAAGAAACATAAGGCATCGAAATCGAATCATTTACGTGAGGAGATTAAGAAGATGAGGCACTCGAGAGGAGGAAAAATGCCGGCTGTTGCTTGTTCTCACACGACGCAAGAGAGGAAAAAAGTGGGCAAACTTCAAGCCAAGTCAACTTCCCAATGAAAGCACAGTGAAAGAAGCAAAAAGGAAGGATGTGCTGAACTTGCTCTCTGAAATTGGTGTGAGTGCCGATGTGTCTTCTATGATAATGCACTCTCTCAGTCACAGACGAACGATGTTGACTGTGACAGTCATGAAGAGTAGCTGCCCATTGTGTCAGCCTTTTGAGAGTGACCATTCACTGATTTCTTAATGAATGATAAGTTGTTGAATGTTTTTACAAAGCATATTGTTATATTAGTGCAATGGATTTGTATAGTATGCACAAGACAATCAATTCAATACAACAAATATGTCTTAAATATGAATGTCACTTTCTGTAGTCCAATACAAGAGGTGTCATGTGCAAATCAGTTTTCAATCTTCTTTACAGTTCTATTTTGAACAGGTTTAAACAGATATTATATTAATGCAAGGGATTTATAGAATGCACAAGACAACAAATTCAGTGATTTTTATTAGGGCTGACTTCTAATAGTCGAGGATTCGACGATTCGATTCGGAGAGGTCTGATTCGACTATGAACCTCATAGTCGAATACATGGGCGTCAGTTTGGTTTGAAATGTGCTGGGGACAGAGACGCATTCGCATTTTCAGAAGGGCAGGGTACAAATAAAAAATGTTTTTCGCTTTCGCGCAGGTTATGTTTTGAAAGACGATGTCCTGTAGCTTACTAATGTAAATAAATAAAAATGTATTCAAAAATCTGCTTCACATTTTCAGCAGGGCTGCGGAGCGGCTGTGGGTTGACTTCACACGGTTCTCATGGGCTTTATAAGTCCTAACGTGAAAAAAGCTTTACGTGGTTTAATGTACCTAAACAATGATTACCAAATTTCCCTCTCATATTGCTCCTCATAACCACTGAAAATGGTCAAAAAATCGAACCCAGAGTCCAATTATTATGGACGTTATCTGATATTAAGCGTTTCTGCTTCACATTTTCAGCAGGGCTGCGGAGCAGCTGTGAGTTGACTCCACACGGTTCTCATGGGCGTGAAAAAGCTTTACGTGGTTTAATGTACCTAAACAACGATCACCAAATTTCCCTCTCATATTGCTCCTCATAACCACTGAAAATGGTCAAAAAATCGAACCCAGAGTCCAATTATTATGGACGTTACCTGACATTAAGCGTTTCTGCTTCACATTTTCAGCAGGGCAGCGGAGCGGCTGTGAGTTGACTCCACACGGTTCTCATGGGCGTGAAAAAGCTTTACGTGGTTTAATGTACCTAAACAACGATCACCAAATTTCTCTCTCATATTGCTCCTCATGTTTATGAAATGTTATGATACATGTGTGATATGTTTTGTTCATCTGGCTTTAAATTAATAAAAGGTATTTGTTACACACCATGTTTTTCTTTTCGTTTTTTAGCTCTTTTGTTTGAAATGGAAAAAATGGTTCGACTATCAGTCGACTACGGCAAAATCTAACGAATCAGATTCGACTATGAAAATCCTTAGTCGAAAACAGCCCTAATTTTTATTCATTGTTTAAAACCTGAAGCATAACCCTGGCATTACTCAACCCATAGCCCTGCTGAGCAAGTTCACTGTTGTCACAGGAACACACAGAGAAACAGGTGGATCCAAATGTAGCATATTTATTGTTAGGACAATCCAATTCGTAGTCATCCATGCAGGGGTCAAAATCCATAGCAGTCCAATAACAAATAAACAAGAAACAAAAAAAGAACAGGCTAGGAAACACAGAACAGAAGTGTAGTGACAAATGACAACGACTCCGTGACATGGACTGAAACAGACAGGGTATATATACACAGATACTAACAAGGTGACGGGAAACAGCTGTGTACAATGATCAATGATTAGGCAGAACAGGATGATGGGAAATGTAGTGCATGAGAGAATGACACCGTGGGGGACAAGGACCTCTAGTGGACACCCGGGGAAACACAAACCAGACACTGTGACATAACCCCCCCCTCTACGGAGCGGCTACCAGACGCTCAAAGACCCACAAAAAACAACCAAAACAAGAGTCCAGGAGGGAGGTGGAACGGTGGAGGATCAGGGGGAGGGATGGAGGGCCAGGTCCATAAAAGGGAACAGGAGGTGACGTGAACAGTCTCTGGATCGGCAGACGTGACCTGAACAGTCCTTGGATCAGCAGACCTGCTGTGTCTCCTCCAAGCACGCAGTACAGCTACTGCATAAAAGAGGAAGACAGCCTTCCTTGCCGTGGCAGGGCTGATGGTGGGTATCTCCGGGACAATCTCTGGGATGACAGCGGGCTGCACGGGGACGACCACTGGGATGACTCTACGGAGCGGATATCAGACGCTCCAAGACCCACAAAAAACAACCAAAACAAGAGTCCAGGAGGGAGGTGGAACGGTGGAGGATCAGCGGGAGGGATGGAGGGCCAGGTCCATGAAAGGGAACAGGAACAGGAGGTGATGGCTTAGCCGGCGGCCAGGGCGAAGCAAACGACCCATCGGGTGGCCAGGGCGAAGCAGACGATCCATCGGGCGGCCAGGGCGGAGCAGATAGTTCATCGGGCGGCCAGGGCGGAGACGACCCTTCGGGCGGCCATGGCGGAGAAGACCCTTCGGGCGGCCATGGCGGAGAAGACCCTTCGGGCGGCCATGGTGGACAAGACCCTTCGGGCGGCCAGGGCGGAGCAGACAGTCCATCGGGCGGCCAGGGGACAGGAACAGACACCGGCTCAGGAACAGACACCGGCTCAGGAACAGACACCGGCTAAGGCACAGGAACAGATACAGACACCGGCTCAGGCACAGGAACAGATACAGACACCGGCTCAGGCACAGGAACAGATACAGACACCGGCTCAGGCACAGGAACAGATACAGACACCGGCTCAGGAACAGACACCGACTCAGGCTCAGGAACAGACACAGGCTCGGCGGTGGCCATCTTGTCAGGAGACACAGGCTCGGCGGCGGCCATCTTGTCTGGAAACACCAGCTCGGCGGTGGCCATCTTGTCCGGAGACACATGCTCGGCGGTGGCCATCTTGTCCGGAGACACAGGCTAGGCGGCGGCCATCTTGTCCGGAAACACAGGCTCGGCGGCAGCCATCTTGTCCGCAGACACAGGCTCGGCGGCGGCCATCTTGTCCGGAGATACTGGATCGGCAGACGTGACGTGAACAGTCTCTGGATTGGCAGACGTGACGTGAACAGTCTCTGGATCGGCAGACGTGACGTGAACAGTCTCTGGATCGGCAGACGTGACGTGAACAGTCTCTGGATCGGAAGACGTGACGTGAACAGTCTCTGGATCGGCAGACATGACGTGAACAGTCTCTGGATCGGCAGACGTGACGTGAACAGTCTCTGGATCGGCAGACGGGACCGGGACCTGAGCAGTCTCTGGATCGGCAGACGGGACCTGAACAGTTTCTGGATCGGCAGATGTGACGTGAACAGTCTCTGGATCGGCAGACGTGACCTGAACAGTCCTTGGATCGGCAGACCTGCTGTGTCTCCTCCAAGCACGCAGTACAGCTACTGCATAAAAGAGGAAGACAGCCTTCCTTGCCGTTGCGGGGCTGATGGTGGGTATCTCCGGGACGATCTCTGGGATGACAGCGGGCTGCACAGGGATAACCTCCGGTAACACAGCGGCCTGTACAGGGACGACCTCCGGGACGACAGAGAGAAGGGAAGTCTTCCTCCTCCGTCGTTTCTTATGGCGAGGTGCAGGCTCTGTGCTGAACAGGACCCACGGCGAAAGGTGCTCTGGGCTGAGCATCACCGGCCCATGGTCGAAGAAAGACGGTAGTGGAGAGTGGGTCCGGGGCTCTAGTACTTCCTCCCCTGTGGGCTCCACGAGTCCCTGAAAATCTGGCCCGACGGGTTCCCCTAAAAGACTCTCTGTCATCGATGGAAGGGGTTTTAGGGGATTTGAGCGCCATGGCCTCCTCATTCTGGCGGGCCAATAAAGCAAAGCCCTGAAAAATGTTCAGGCTACTGGATCCATTAGTTGACAGAGTCGTTCTGTCACGGGAACACACAGAGAAACAGGTGGATCCAAATGTAGCATATTTATTGTTAGGGCAATCCAATTCGTAGTCATCCATGCAGGGGTCAAAATCCATAAAAGCAGTCCAATAACAAATAAACAAGAAACAAAACAAGAACAGGTTAGGAAACACATACTAGAAGTGTAGTGACGAATGACAACGACTCCGTGACATGGACTGAAACAGACAGGGTATATATACACAGATACTAACAAGGTGACGGGAAACAGCTGTGTGCAATGATCAATGATTAGGCAGAACAGGATGATGGGAAATGTAGTGCATGAGAGAATGACACTGTGGGGGACAAGGACCTCTAGTGGACACCCGGGGAAACACAAACCAGACACTGTGACAACTGTGAGTTACTGATAGCTATTCCTTTACCTATCAATAGCTTGAGGTGACCTTGCTCAACAGGGCTATGGGTTGAATAAAATCTTTAAAAAAATATTTGAGGCCTAAAGGTGATATAAAATTGATACTATAATATGTGAATCTTCTCTACAGTGTTCTTAATATGACAAAGTATGTGTTTTTGTCTGTAAAAATTACAAAAAATATTATACTAACATTATTATACTAATAAACTTACTTTGTTGTGTATTTTCAACAGTTTAAAAATGAAAAATACATTTTATATTGATTCAATGGATTAATTGCATTTTGAAAAAAATAAACATTGTCATGGATTTATTGCATTTTGGGGAAAAATAAATAATTTTTTATTATAAATCTTTGAAAATCCAAATTTGGATTTAAATTTCTTTTATGTTATTATAACCTAAAAGTGCTATGTGAAAGTTTGAAACAGAAAATAGTGGTTTTCATCTTGCCACTTTCTTGGTAAAGAAAACACATTTTTACTCAAATTAATCAAAATAGATTTATTGCGTTTTGGAACCAAACTCTTCATATACACAAAAAGTTTGGGAACATTAAGGTTTTTACATTTTTTTAAAGTAGTCTCTTAATCTCACCAAGGCTGCATTGATTAAAAAATACAGTAAAAACAGTAATACTGTGAAATATTATTACAATTTAAATTAACTGGGTTCTGCTGTAATATATTTTAAAATGTAATTTATTCCTGTGACGCAAAGCTGAATTTTCAGCAGCCATTACTTCAGTCTTCAGTGTCACATGAATTTTGATCAGGAGATTCTGTACTCTTTCAGAAGATACATAATAGTGCCCCCTACTATATAACAATGAGAACATGGAAAGCCAAAAAATTCTGTCAATGGCGGGGAAGCATAGTCTCATAAATGACGGTAATTTCTGTTAATGGCAGGGACAGAGTTCATGAAAAGGGTCAAGAAACCACATATTTGAGATGTTAACAGATATGTTCGTGTTGCACATTATTAAAGCAGATGTTATTCATCACACTGTTATGTGTGCATTTGGCAGACGCTTTTATCCAAAGCCATTTTCAGTGCTTTCAAGGTATAAATCCTTGCCAGAATATGTGTTGGAAATCAAAAATCTGTTATCTTGGTGTTGTTGGCAGCAATTTGAGCTACATGGAACAGTGTTATCATAGTTTTTATTAATATCTTGAAGCTTATATATATATATATATATATACTGTACATATATACATACATATATATATATATATATATATATAGAGAGAGAGAGAGAGAGAGATGTGAAATATAGAAAATATATTTATTAGGGATGCACCGATTGGGAAATTCTGGGCCGATACCGATACCGATGTTTAACATAACAACTTGGCCGATGGCCGATGCCGATGCCGATGTTTTTTTCTTTTTGTTATTTATTCCTTCTTTTGTGCCACTGAAACATACAAGTCTTTCGGCTCTTGATCACACTATCCTAGAATGAGCACAAATTCAATCAGACCAAGCAATTTATGAAACAAAAAAAACCTTTAATGTCACTTTCTGGTTGACAGTTATAACCTTATTTATAAGTTCTTTTTCAGTTGTTTTGAGGAGCAATATGAGAGAGAAATTTGGTAATCATTGTCTGACCCAACAAAAAAAAACATTATAATATTCATTTTATTTTTCGTGTTCGCATTTATGAGGGAAAAAACACGGGTGAATGTTCATATTAAATTTTAAACGCGCACGCGCTCTTCTGCGAGAGAGAGAGAGCCCCGACCGCGCGCGCGCTCTCACTCACTATTCAGAGCGGTCAAGCTTCCCCGTACTTTTTGACAAGCGTCCTTGACAGGGAGGCCAGAGCTTCTTTGCAGCTCAAGTCGGCGGCGGTGTGTACAGTTAACGCTCTATCTGTTGACGGCGCTGAGGGAAAAGCTCCCGCCACTGGAAGAAGCGGTCGCCGCCCATTTGTGTCCTCCTGCGCACCCATCAAAGCCGTGCAGAACGTCTTCAGCACTCGCGGATCGTGCATACTCCGCCGCTTCTTCTGCTACACACCATGGTCGTTCTTTTCTCGAGAAAAGGAGTTTTCTCATAGAAAAATAAATAAATAAATGCGTCATTGTACCCAGCATTTCTGAAAATGCACTTCCGAATGCGTCTCTGTCCCCAGCATATCAAACCAAACTGACGCCCATGTGACATCGGCGAATGTCATTTTTATTTCCCGATGGCCGATGGCAGTTAACGAGGCAAATATCGGCCGTTACCGATGTTCAGCCGATGCATCGGTGCATCCCTAATATTTATATAGAAAAGCACTATATTTTGAAGAATAAGGGCCAATCTCATTTCTCTGTCTTACCCCTTCCCCTACCCCTTTGTCTGCGTCTTGCCCTTGCCCCTCGATACCGAGTGAAGGGGGGTAGGGGGAAGAACGTTTCTCTAAAAAATGAGACACCCCTCGATTACCATTTGCGTCATCTTCCCTTTCTGCTAGCTGGCTGCTACGTCAACAGAGGCGATACGCGTTGACATAAACAAACGAAGATGCCGTCGTCTCGGGTTATGATATCGATTGCCTGGTCTCTCTTTATCTTTGCATGTTTGTGTGCCATCAGTCAAAGACATTGTTTCATTGTATTTAACGGCGGCGCCGGCGACACCATAGCTAAGCAAAACATTAGCAAACGGCAAATAGCGCATAGCTGCTAGCTAGCGGTTAACTAGCGATTCAAAACAAAACCATTACAATTAAAACCGCTTGAACATTTTATTAAAAGTATCATAAGCGAGTGTCATTAAACTGCTGAAAATACTTAGATTTGTGCGACTCACTTCTGGGAAATTCCTACCCCTCTCTTTCAAGTGTGGTCCTCCGCAAACTTCGTTTCAAGGGCTATGTAGCCCTACACCTTGGCCCTAGCCCTTAATCAAAATGAGAATTGGGACACCACTTCCCCTCACATGAACGCGCAAAACCAAGGGGAAGGGGTAAGAGTAAGGGGTAAGACAGAGAAATGAGAAGCAGCCTAAGACATTTTAAAGAATGTTCCAATTGATTTTGTCCATACAATGACAGTTAGTGAGGTCCAAATCAACATTGCTGTGGTGATTGTAAAAGTGTTGAAGATACTGTAAAAGTAATAAGCTTAATTTCATAATTTCAGACCAGCAGTTCTGATGTTTAAGTGCCCCATTACGGTTTTTCGAATATTACCTTTATTGCAGTGTGTAATATAGCTGTTTGTGAATGTAAACATTAACTATTGGCGCTTTTCCACTGCATGGTATGACTCGGCTCAGCACGGCACGGGTTGGTGCAATATGCTTTTCCACTGCAGTTTAGTATTGCTTCAAAGTGTGTGGGATTATAGACTGATCGTTATACTGTAGATGCTGAAAAACTTTTTCATTCCTGGTCGCCCCATCCAGCTCTCACTGGAAACGCGCCTCGGCTACCAACGAGAGGAACGTCTGCACCTCGTCTACTGACCACGAATCAGTTATTAAATTTATTTATTATTTTTTTCAAGTAAGTCATTTAAAAAAATATTGCGGTCGAAAGTGCACGATAAATAAAGTTATTGTCTCCCAAAAGAATTAATCAACACTGAACCACTTAAACAAGTCGTCTGTCGAGTCCCACTGCGCTACGGTTCTACATCACTACACAAAACATTTGCATAATGCCCGCCTATGTTGTACATTGTCCGCCCGCGAACAACTTGACCTGCTCTCAAACACGTGATTTTACTGACAACTGGACAAATCTCAAAGTTCAACAAGGGATTCACAAAATGCTTTCTCTTGAAAGATTGGTCAGTACTCAGTATATTTGGAACAGCTTGCTCCTCAGAATCACAACCTGTAAGTATGAATAATTATTGTCTTGTATACAGGTCTTGTAAGCCTTGCTGGTTAAATCCGACGAGTACTTACAGTATTTACAGGGGGACACGGTTTTCCGCACCAGGTGGAGTTAGGGCACAGCTGCATACAGTAGCAACAGCCTGCTCCACTGGTGGGATACGCACATATCCCTTAGCTGCCCTGCCATCAAGGGTGGTGAGGGAGGAGAAGCCACAGGGATGGTTTCTGGCAGTAAAAGGTGCCG
Organism: Scardinius erythrophthalmus; assembly: GCF_964197995.2. Lineage (NCBI taxonomy): Eukaryota > Metazoa > Chordata > Actinopteri > Cypriniformes > Leuciscidae > Scardinius > Scardinius erythrophthalmus. The sequence goes on along the minus strand of NC_138222.1, from coordinate 13,471,799 downwards.
TCCACGTCCCCGTGAGCTCCTCGTGCACTTCCGGGAAGAAAGGCACTGGGGTGAGTTGCTGAGAACCAGCGTGCGCCACCCCGAGATACCAATCATCCAGCCTCGAAGGCTTGGGACATGGTGAAGGATTCCACACGAGCCCAATCCTGTTGTCGGCCCGGGAAAGCATGGCCATCATCTCCGGGTCCGACTCAGGCACCACTGGCACACACGAAGGAGGCAGTGGCGCAGAGTCGTCGTCCACGGAGAGGTCTGACCCACCCTCCAATGCAGCGATCGATATCTGTTCATCGCAGGGAGCACTGAAGGAAACGACTGGAACACACCGCAAGGATGGTCCAGCGCGTTCTGAAGGCGGCTCTGCTGGCTGCGGAGCATGAGAGGGATGAGGGTTCCTAGGGGATTGGTTCCATGAAGGAAGCGCGCTCACCATGATCCTCATGTCTCCCGTGTCAGTGCCTGAAGCAACCCTCTGAGGAGGGATAGATCGAGGCGCAGGCACAAGGACTCCTCCCCTTTGCAGGAACGAGTCTCGACTGCAGCTTCGAGATGGTCATCTTTCCACATTGGGTACATGACTCATGCACGAAAGCTGCCTCAGCGTGTTCGAGGCCCAGACACACGAGGCAGTGATCGTGACCATCGTGATCCCAGCTAAGGACTGCATCCAGAAACACACAGATAGAATGTCATCTTTATAAAGACGCATTCTATCTGTGTAAGCTCTTTTAGGGACTGCTCTCGCTAGTGCTGAAGCATGCAGGGGAGCGGTCACTTCGAACACAGACATGAATGTGCACTTGTCTGCGTGCTGTCTCTTTCCTCGCTGGTCTTACCAGCCATGAAAACGGCCTTTGAGTGCTCTCAAGTGCACCTTACCAGCTGTTAGAATAGCTTTTGTTTGCTCAGAACAACAAAAACAAAAAGGAAAGAAAGAGAGAGAAAAAAGACCACTCGCGCTGCTGTGCTGTGTCACCCGCACCAGTGTGAAGAGGTACGAAAAAGAAAGCTCGCTTAGGTTTCCCAATCTTCTTCTGAAGAGTTGTAGAAAGCATCAAAGTGCTTGGCTCCGAAGCAAAAGACTGAAGTGCAATCGCACCTGCTGTTCATAATATACCCGCGCTGCGTGGATGAGCAGCAGATGCAAATGATTGCATGCCAATGTGCATTGGCTCGTTTAGTTTCAGTCAAAGTAGATTGGCCTCTCTAGCGAGATTCCTATCCGCCAGTCACGGCGTACGTCGAGAGAACTCACGTTATTACTGTCTTACTGAAATAGTTCTGCTAAGCAGCTGTGGGCCACTATTACCTAAAACTGTGTCTATTAATGCATGTCTTTCATTCTTACTACTTTGAGTAAAGATCAAGGATGGAGCAAGATTTTCTTTGTAAATTTTAATGTTACATCAGTCATTCACGTTAGTGTTCGGCTAACGTATATACCGTTATTAATAGTTAATAAAGTTCCAGCACGTGCACCGCAATAAATTAGAAATATACACACCAGTTTGTTGATGGACATTCACTTGTTAATGCTGATGCTGATGGTGAGGAAATACAGTTGAAACATCTCATAATGGAGGTTCGGGTTGAAAATCAACGTCATCGTTACTGTCTTTACAGTGTGTACAATCGCTGAGGACTTGGTAAACCAATTGTAACAGACTGGGCCATCTGGCCAATCAGAGCAGAGTAGGCTCTCAGAAAGGGGGGATTTAGAGAGACTGATTCATCCGACGAGTCGTTTGAGAATCATTGAAAAATGTGGTGATGTGCAATGTATATTATGAGAAAATTAAAGTGTTTCTTGATCTTTGATGCATGCAAACCTGTTGTAGGAGACCTCCAAAACAAAATTCGGAACCTTTAAAATAGCATAATAGGGGCACTTTAAAATGTTAATATGTTAGAATGTATAAGTTATAATATTATGCTGTTGTTGTGATCTGTTGTGCTTTAAACTGCATTAAGCTGCTCTCTTTTGACCACCAGGAGGCAGCACTGCAGTGGAAATGCTCACTGTGACTTCACAAAGACATACTGTGGACTCAGACATGAATGAATGTGTTATTCTCTTACTGGACACCCCGTGATGAGATCACTGGCTCGCAGATCTGCTCCGTGCCGCTGGGCGTGTTTTAGGATGGAGAGGGCGGAGTCTGAAGTGGGATTAAGACCGCCCAGTTCCTCTAGTGTCTGGCAGTACTGCTCCAGTCTCTGAATGGGAGTGGAGAGACACTGAGGAAATGGAGGAGCAGGAACAAGAGAGGAAGACAGCTTTGACTGGAGAGAGAGAGAGAGAGAGAGAGAGAGAGAGAGAGAGAGAGAGAGAGAGAGAGAGAGAGAGAGAGAGAGAGAGAGAGAGAGAGAGAGAGAGAGAGAGAGAGAGAGAGAGAGAGAGAGAGAGAGAGAGAGAGAGAGAGAGAGATCCGGCTGATTAATTTAACAATGTTTTATTTTTATGGCACAGACATCAAAAACACTTTTGCCACTCTGTGGGCAAAGACAGTAGTGCAACATGAACTATTCTACAGTATGTTGAGCCAAGTATGGATAGGTCAGACTTATGATGTTCGACTAGTCACCCAGTACATTAAGCAGTATGCTTTAACAATATTTCAAAATATAATAGAAGTAATTATGAAATTACATGTGCTTAAGTCCTACTTAAGTGGGTCAAAAAGCACTCTAAAGTTCAGCTAACTGCATTTAATATAAATTGGACTATAAAAAGGTTTCATTTAATTGCAATTAACATGCATTTAAGTGCCTGAAAACATTACATTCAGTTCACACTTAAGTATATATTCTTTTAAAGTAAGTTTTCCCATAAGTACTCTTTTTTATAAAGAGATAAGTATGTATGATAAAGTGTACTTCTGTTTCACAAGGGCAGGGCATAAACTGGCATCCCATTACTTTTTTAAAGCACTAGAGGTACAAATATCATGTTTTTGTAGGAAAAAAAAAAAAGCACAAAAAGAAGGTATTGTAGAAAACATTCAGGCCTTATTTTATATTATATTGGTGGAACGTGCCATTTGGACTAAACCTCTGCTGCATGTCTTGGCATATTAATCAATTAAAGTATGTTATATCGTTGTTGGTTTCTCACCCTGAAGAAGTCAGCAGCCTGACTGATGAGCAGAGCATCCGGCTCAGGTCTCATACGGATGTAGTGGGAATATAGAAAGAACTGATCCTTCTGTAGAGCAGAAAGAGTGTCCAGCATGAGAGTCAAAGTCTTCATATGAATACCAACATTTCATTATTCATAACATTTATGTGACTATCTCAGAGGAGAGTTAACCTTGTATTGGGGTGTTTCTTCAACTTCTATTGCCCAGGGTCTGTTTTTCTTTTTTTCTCTTTTAAATTAAACTTCTTGTTATATGGAGGCCACATTAAAACTTTATTTATTTATTAAAATTATTTTGACACTACCTTTATGTTGTTGTTTTTTACTTAAAAGTTTGGACCTCATTGCCTGTTTGTAATGTCCTGTTTAGTTCTGTTCTCTTACGAGAGGTTCTCTCGTATTGCGTAGTTAGCTTACGCTACGGGAAAGCCTTTCTTTCTCGAGATACTGAAGCCAAAAATTATCCTTAATTTTTATAATCTTGTCAACGCAGTGCGGCAGCCTGCAGACCTAGGGCAAGCTAACTAGCGTGCCCATTGGCTGCCCTGCGGCAACTGCAGCAGCCTACCCCTGAGCCCTTGGCGTGACGTCACGACCAATGAGCGCGCTTGGCGCGCTTAATGCGTCACAGCCCGCGAAAAGGGGTGTGGCTTAGCGTATATAAACAGGGCTCGGAGGCTGCTTCTCTGATTTCTGTCTTTTCAGCGAAGCTCTTCGCATCGCTGCTCTCTGAGGAAGCCGCCGTCGAAACAAGCGACCAGCACGCCGAGGATCTCAGCCTGAGGACGCCGGCCGCCTTCGCCGCCTTCAGCTTTCCCTGCCTGCTTCGCTATCCGGCGATCATATCCTTTACTGCTCTGTTTTGTATGTGTTTGTGTGTTCGCCCCGCGACACACTTTTGCATCTAAAAGAGCGCGAGGCGTTGTTGCAAATGCCTCGCTCATCCTGTGGCTCGTGCAGAGCCCCGCTCAGCGATGGAGACCGCCACGTGGTTTGCGCTCTCTGCCTGGGCTTCGACCACGCAGCCCGCGCCCTCTCCTCGGGCGGCTGCGAACAGTGTGAGGACTTGCCGATGTCGACCCTGCGGGCTCGACTCGCCATGTTTGACGATCCTCCACCTTCCCCGGCTGCCTCTTCAGGGCCGCGTAAGAAGAAACGCCGCTCTCAAAGGCCTCCAGAGCCGGTGGTTATAGCTGAGCGCTCGCCGGAGCCCCTCCCGCGAGCCTCGCTTTCTCCTTCTCCCCCGCCCTTCACCGACGCGCAGCGGCCGGCTACTGCCCGCACTGCCGTCGCCTCAGGGGATGAAGCAGATGACGCCGCTGACAGCTGCTCTCTGCTTGCTTCGGACAGCGAGGAGTGGTCGGGCTCTCACCGCTCCGCCTCCTCGACTCCTGAGTCTGGCAGGTCCCGCTCCAGTGTCGACGCGGAGCTTATCCGCCTCCTCACCAAAGCGGTCGACCGACTGGGGTTGGACTGGTCCCCACCCAAGGAGCCCGCGCCTAACCGACTCGACGGGTGTTTTCTGCCTAGCCGCCGCCAAGCGCCAGCCTCTAGGTCAGCACCCTTCCTGCGCAGCGCGACGGACCTTTCGCTCCGTGCTACTAAGACCGCTGCACAAGCCATCGGCAGATCTATGGCCGCGCTCACCGTCATCGACAGACACTTAGGGTTGACGCTGGCGGATATGAGTGAGTCAGAACGCGCTGTCTTCCTCAACGCCCCGCTCTCGCCCACCGGCCTCTTCGGCCCTGCGGTCAGCGGGATTGTGGACCGCTTCTCTGAAGTGCAGAAGGCGTCGCAGGCTATGAATCTCTTCCTGCCTCGCCGCTCGAGCCCAGCCGCAGGCCGCTCTCAAGCTCAGCCTCCTGCGCGCAGCTCCACACAGCGCTCGTCTCGGCCACCAACCACTTCGCAGCGACGCCAGGGCGGCCGCCCTAGGTCGCGCTCGACCAGCCGTCACAGACCGCCGCCCCCCCGGGGTCCGCGTCCCAAGATAACGCTGAAGTCTGAGCCCGCGAAGTCCTCCTAGCACCCGCAGGGAGGAAGAGATGGCTGAGTCCCGCTGCGGCCGGACCGCCATCAAAACGCCCAGCTCTGTCAGTCCCCTCAGTGCAGGCTACTGCAGCAGCTTACACCGCAGCCAACGAGCCAGTAATACCACTCGCTCGCCTGCACACAAACGCCGTTTTTACGGCGGCCCAAATAAATCTCAGAAAGAGTGTAAATTCGGGCTTTCCGGCTCCGGCCGAAGGTGTTGTAAGTGTAGAAAATGTGCCCACTCCCACGTGCTCACTGCTTCACACAAACACGATCCCCATGGTAACGCGTTCAGAGCGCTCTCTCATAAAGCGGTCACACGCCGCTCGAGTAATAAGTGTAGTAAATGTGCCCACAACTCTGTGCTCACATCTACCTGTAACTCGCTCTGCCACTTGGTTACCCCGGGCAACAGCGGCTCAAGCCGAGGGTGTTATAAGTGTAGAAAATGTGCCCACTCCCATGTGCTCACTGCTTCACACAAACAGGGTCCCCATGGTAACGCGTACAGAGCGCTCTCTCATAAAGCGGTCGCAAGCCGCTCGAGTATTAAATGTAGGAAATGTGCCCACAACCTTGTGCTCACACCTACCCGCTGCTCGCTCTGCCAGCCAGTTACCTTGGGTCACGGATCCTCTAAAGCTCCCAAACACTGGCCGTGTCATAAGTGTAAACCCTGCGCCCGCTCACGAGCACGCGCACTCACTTGTAGACATGATAATCCCCACGCCTCTCTCGCGCCTGGGTTGTTTGACAGCAAATCACGCTCCATCCGATGGGACCGAGCTACTGAACGCTGTACAGTCGGCCAATACTGTTTACCAGCCCCCGTGTTCGAGCACCAGCGGCGCGCGCGCCGCGCCTTTCTCTCTGATACAGGCTCCCCATCCCGCGCAGCGCGGCGATCTGAGCCCAGAGACCATTCGACCCCTAGCTATGCATGCGGAAGCATGGGAAGCGATTCAGGGCGCGTCAGAATGGGTGCTGAAAACTATAAAACACGGCTATTCGCTTCAATTCGCTCGTCGCCCTCCGCGCTATACAGCACAGACGGAGACGAGAGTGAGTTCAGAAGCGGCGCACTTGCTTCAAGCAGAAATAGTGAAGCTGCTGCGCAAAGGGGCTATAGAACAGGTTCATCCTTCTTTGAGCGAGTCGGGCTTTTACAGCCGCTACTTCCTCGTGCCCAAGAAGGACGGAGCGTTCAGACCTATTTTAGATCTGAGACATCTGAACAAAGCCCTCATGAGACGGCCGTTCAAAATGATCACAACCAGAAAAATCCTCGCGCAGATTCGCCCAGGAGACTGGTTTATCTCTCTCGATCTAAAAGACGCATACTTTCAGATCCAGATAACTCCCCGTCACAGGCCATTCTTGAGATTCGCCTTCGAGGGTCGAGTATATCAGTACACAGTCCTGCCGTTCGGCCTGTCTTTGGCACCCCGTACATTTACGAAATGCATGGACACGGCCCTCGCTCCCCTGAGGAAACAGGGAATGCGAATACTGAATTATCTGGACGATTGGCTTATTCTAGCGCAGTCAGAGACGGAACTTGTGTCTCACAGAACAGCGCTTCTCAGCCATCTGGAGGAGCTGGGCCTCTCGGTCAACTGGACCAAGAGCTCGCTATCACCCCGTCAGTCAATTTCCTTTCTTGGAATAGAACTGGACTCGGTGGCTATGACGGCCAGACTGTCGGAGCAGCGCGCGCGCCGCATCCGCCTTCTCGCCGCATCCCTCCAAATAGGCAGCCGGGTTCCGCTGAGGACATTCCAGCGTATCCTGGGGCATATGGCCTCAGCTGCAGCAGTGCTCCAGCTGGGTTTACTGCGCATGCGCCCGCTCCAACGCTGGCTGAAAATGCGCGTGCCCCACCGAGCCTGGGCGGCCGGCGGCTTGCGAGTCAGAGTGAATCAGGGATGCATTTCAGCCCTGCAGCCCTGGCTGGCAGCCGAATGGTATCACACAGGAGTGACTATGGGAGTGATTTCACACCGGAAAGTTGTCTCGACAGACGCTTCCAACCTAGGTTGGGGAGCGCTCTTCGAAGGCAGACCGGTCTATGGCCGCTGGTCAGACCAGGAGAATCTCCTACACATAAACTGTCTAGAGATGCTCGCGGTCGAGAAAGCGCTCAAACACTTCCTCCCATTCCTCCACGGTCACCATGTTCTAGTCCGTACGGACAATACATCGGTAGTGGCCTACGTGAATCACCAGGGCGGTGTCAGATCAAAGATGCTCTGCACCCTGGCGGAACGCCTCCTCGTGTGGGCTCAGCACTCTCTGCGCTCGCTGAGAGCCGCGCATGTGCCTGGCCACCTGAACGAGGGCCCCGACAGACTGTCCAGGGACAACGTTCCCCCTGGGGAGTGGTCTCTACACCCCCAAACAGTCCAGTCACTGTGGCGACGGTTCGGCAGAGCGAAAGTCGACCTTTTTGCGTCAAAAGACAACGCTCACTGCCCAGAGTTCTTCTCGAAGAACGAGGATGCGCTGGCCCAGATCTGGCCCAGCGGCCCGTTGTACGCTTTTCCCCCGGTCTCTCTGCTGCCTCAGGTCATCGAGAGAATCAGGGAAGCGCGCCACTCAGTGCTCCTCATAGCCCCATGCTGGGAGAACCAAGCTTGGTTCCCGGATCTAATACAGCTGGCAGACTCAGCCCCCTGGCCGATACCGGTGAGGAGAGACCTCCTCTCTCAAGCACGCGGATCGATATGGCATCCCCATCCAGAGCGCTGGTCTCTGCATGCGTGGAGCCTCAACGATTACACGCTAATCTGCCAGACGGGGTCATGAACACGATCATACAATCTAGAGCCCCCTCTACGAGGCGGCTCTACATGTCGAAATGGTCAGTGTTTAACACATGGTGCACTGCTAAGGGGCTCGATCCACAGACATGTGGGGTATCGCGAGTACTGTGTTTCCTTCAAGAGCTACTGGACGCGGGCAGGTCCCCCTCCACGCTCAAAGTCTATGTTGCGGCCATTTCAGCGCTCTCGGTTTCTGAGCAGGGCCGCGCATTAGGAAGGAACGAGCTCGTCATCCGCTTCCTTAGGGGAGCCAGGAGGATGAACCCCCCGCGACCCCCCTCGGTTCCTATGTGGGATCTCTCTCTGGTCTTGGAGGCCCTGAGAGCGCATCCCTTCGAACCCTTGGAAACTGTGGATATGAAATACCTCACGCTCAAAACCGTTTTTCTGATAGCACTGTCGTCAGTCAAACGAGTGGGAGACCTTCACGCGTTATCTGTTAACGCCGCGTGCCTCGAGTTCGGACCTAGTGACTCCAAAGTCATTCTCAGACCGAGGCATGGGTACGTTCCAAAAATTTTGGGCACTCCCTTCAGAGCACAGGTCATTTCCCTCTCAGCCCTGCCGACGCACGGCAGCGAGGCCGATAGTAATCTCCTCTGCCCGGTCAGGGCGTTGAGAAACTACATTTCACGGTCCGCCGCTTTCAGGCGCTCGGATCAGCTCTTTGTTTCGTTTGGTGGGCGCACCAAGGGTCTCGCCGCCTCGAAACACAGCCTGTCCAGATGGATAGTGGACGCTATTGCTGCTGCTTATGCGTCTAAAGACCTGCAGTGCCCATTGGGCGTTCGAGCTCATTCCACTAGAGGCATGGCCTCGTCGTGGGCATGGTCCAGCGGGATTCCCATTCATGACATTTGTGCAGCGGCAGGCTGGGCCTCCCCCTCCACGTTTGTTAGGTTTTACAACCTGGATGTTCCCGCCTTGCAGGCGAAAGTCTTATCAGTCTAAGTCTCGCGTATGCCAGCCCACTATCTGTGCGCGGGCTACGTTGTGTGATTTAGCTCTACTGGTTGAGCTGCACTATACAGGGAATTGGCAGTTAGGACCGGCCGTGCCGCTCCTAACCCCCTAGTGTGTGCTTATGTACGGCGCTAGCCCTCTTCGGGCTGCCCGGCTCTCCGCTATCACGTTCCCCGGGCTCTCCCTGGGACTCATTCAGTGGATGCTGGGCGCGCACGGCGTTGACAAGGGCGTTCCCGTAGCGTAAGCTAACTACGCAATACGAGAGAACCTCTCGTAAGAGAACGTTTCGGTTACTCACGTAACCTCTGTTCTCTCTAGAAGAGGGAACGAGTATTGCGTAGCCCGCCGTGCTCGCGCCACGAGCTCATTTCGCTTCATGCGACAGAAACCAGAGAAGCAGCCTCCGAGCCCTGTTTATATACGCTAAGCCACACCCCTTTTCGCGGGCTGTGACGCATTAAGCGCGCCAAGCGCGCTCATTGGTCGTGACGTCACGCCAAGGGCTCAGCGGTAGGCTGCTGCAGTTGCCGCAGGGCAGCCAATGGGCACGCTAGTTAGCTTGCCCTAGGTCTGCAGGCTGCCGCACTGCGTTGACAAGATTATAAAAATTAAGGATAATTTTTGGCTTCAGTATCTCGAGAAAGAAAGGCTTTCCCGTAGCGTAAGCTAACTACGCAATACTCGTTCCCTCTTCTAGAGAGAACAGAGGTTACGTGAGTAACCGAAACGTTTTATTGTCATGGTGTTTTGGTTTTCCTGTTTGCCTGCCTGTGTTCCCTTCCATAGTTCCGAATTAACTGCGCACCTGTTTCTGTTCAGTTCATTAACACTCCATCTGTATTTAAATGCCCCCTGAAATCAAAATTAATTTTTTTTAGCTTTTAGTTTTTATGAATAAGCTAAATAAAATTCCCATTTAGGAGATATAAGCATTCAAAACGTACAGTCTCTCACTTCCGCTAAAATGGATCATGGATTTTTATGACATCATTGCAGACTTCAACTTCTCATCACAGAATATAATGCGTCCCAACTCCCGCCCCCTATGCTATAAATACCATCTGACCAAAGCGACCGTTGGCAAGTCACAGAGCAATATGGGTTGGAGATGTGTGTCCGGTTGCTAAAAACGGTCAAGTAATATTCCGTTTTTCCAACTGTACGTTGGTTAAGAATGAAATGGCTAGAATTTATTCACACCTCTATTATTGAATTCAGCTTATCATCAGTGCTCGGATTGGCTTCAATGGTGCTGTCAAGTACGACTTGCAGTCTGTGAGGTAAACTAAATGCTATTGGCTATTTGTAAAGGGGGAGGAGCCATTCAATATGTCCCGCCTTAGCTTCATTTTACGTCAACTTCAAATTACGTCAATGCATCATAAAAAGCTGAGCGTTCCAAGGCACTTCAGTGGGCCTTTAGTTCCTCAGTTTCCTCAGTTCATTGCTCCATGTCGTCTTTGTATTACTTGATTGTTTTGCCAAATTATGCAAGTCTTAAAAAAATGTAATGCTATGTATCAGGATGTGCTACCAATGCAATACTAAGATTAAGGTGAGGGTGTAGGCTAGGGATAGTGGTTTAGTGATTAGAACACAGTTTGCACTGATTAACATGACCAATGAAATCTTTAGAATCAGCTGTGGATGGGGTTTGCGCTTAACTGATTTGGGAAAAAACTTTCTATACGTTCTATATAGTATGAATGTGTGTAGTATGATGTAGTATGTAATCCAGACATATTCCATTCACCCTGTTGTCACTATCATATGTGACCTACCAGCAGTTGCATCGCTTTTCTGTCAATTACAAATCCTCTCCCGTGGCCTCATGGAATAGTAAAGTGTCTATCGTATGCACAATTCAGAATCCTGCCGCAAGTAGTAAGTAATCCGGGTAATTTAATACTACTTACTAATTTAGTACATACTACTCTTGTCACATTTTGTTTTTCCCCATCTATATAGTAGGAAAGTATGCGATTTTAGATACAGACGCTGTACACACTAATATAAGTTGTTACTCACATATTTACTAAAACAATCGGTCTGCTGTAGTGTCTGGGAGAGAGCGCCCTCCATGGCTGGGAGCAGTAACTGCGAATGGAAGGCAGAGAGGCTCTTCCAGTTACTGAAGAGTGACTCTGTCTTCCCTCTCAGTGTAGATGGGACATCTGAAGACTCTAAAAGGGGCAAGTAGTTTTCCTCCACACCTTTAAGAACAGCGACATACTGTCTCTCTGTGCTGACCAGCCGACACCACTGTAAATAGAGCTTGCTGTGATAGAGAGAGATAAAAAGTGAGGAAAAGATGTCATTAAAAGAATAGCTTACCCACAAAAATGGTTTAAAAGAAATTTCTTCTTGAAAATCTATTATGAAAACTGATCTGGGAATGCCTTATTTGTCATTGATCTTATCCCCCTGTCGTTTTAAAAATATGGGTACTCCCTTTGTGTTGCAGTCAAATTGACAATTAGTTTCCATGCAGTTTGCCAAAAATTTACACTATTAAATGTTTAGTTTTAGTTTAGTTTAGTTCCTTTATTGTCCACAAGTGGCTTCGCTATACACCACACAAAAGGACACCAACACAACATAATATACATAAAAATATATGTACATATACAATCTATGCATACAAATCCACCCCTACTCATATTCATATCTTAACATTTACACTAAAGATCAATGTAAAAAAGAAAAACCTCGATTGCAGCTTGTCAGAGATGAAAAATAAAATGTGGAAACTTCATAATTTCCATCTATTTCTATATTGTACTGGGTGTAATTTGCCTCTGCCTTTTTATGTCTGGTTCTCAACCTTTGAGAGGGTAAAATGGGTTTCTCACACCAAAAGTATCCTTTCCAATTTTCTTTTTCTGTGAAACTTATATAGATAAAGAAACGGCAAATTTTCTAAGGATGATTCAGAAGACAAGTCACAATTACAAGTAAACTTTGAGTCTTAAAATTCATAATTTCTCATGTATTTCATATTTTAGTGTTTGACGAGTTACAATAAAGTTTTTTTGGTTTATTCGGGGTTATTTTGACTCCATGTAACCAAGATTTATATAGCCTTTCCAAAACACATCTATGTGTCAAGACTTTGCATGCACATTCATGACCCTAAATGACAAAATCACAAAAATAAAAAATTCAAAAAGAAATAACTAGTTTAAACAGTGTTTCAATCAGTCTGAAAAATCAAGCGCAATAGGAGAGTACATTATTTAGGACGTTACCATGATGTCTGGTGAGGTCTGTGGCCTTAGGGGCAATAACACAAAATAATAACACAAAGTGAAGGCATTAAACTGACAGCCCTGGAATTAAGATGTTATTTAGCTCCTTAAGGAAAATTCTGACAAAGTAGTTTGGTCAGGTGAATTTTGAAGATAAACTCATAAAGTGGTGGTCAGAATTAATGGCACCCCTGGTAAATATGATCAAAATTGGCTGTAAATCTTTGTTTATCTCTTTGATAAAAAGCCCTTGTTTATCTTTTTGATCTTTCGTTAATTTTTTTTGCAAAAATCTAACCTTTCATTGAAGTAAAAGAATTGAAAGTGGGGAGGAAATCACATTATGAAATAAATGTTTTTCTCCAAAACAAGTTGGCCACAATTATTGGCAACCCTAGAATTTTTTACGAGTAAAATATCTCTGAAGTATATTCCCATTAAAATTGACCTTTTTTCATGACTAAGAACATGAAATTGTCTAGCTATGACTTTTTGTTTCACAGGAGTTTAAATATGAGGAAACACAAATGCCAAATTCCCTTAATCATCCATCACAATGAGTAAAACCAAAGAATATAGTTCTGATGTGCATCAAAAGATTGTTGAGCATCACAAAATAGAAAGTGGCTGTAAGATTATAGATAAAGAATTGAAAATCCCCATTTTGACCATCAGGGCAATAATTAAGAAGTTCCAATCAACTAACGATGTTACGAATCTGCCAGGAAGAGGACGTGTGTCTATATTTTCGTAATGGACGGTGAGGAGGAAAGTTTGAGTGGCCAAAGACTCTCCAAGGATCACATATGGAGAATGGCAGAGATTACTTGAGTCTTGGGGGTCAGAAAGCCTAAAATTGTATCAAACAACCCCTACATCACCACATGTTGTTTGGGAGGGTTTCAAGAAAAATCCTCCTCGCTCCTCCAAAAATAAACTCCAGCATATTCAGTTGTCAGACATGGACACTGGAACGTCAAAAGGGACCGGATTCTTAGGTCAGATGAAACTAAAAAAGGGCTTTTTGGCAGCAAACCAACCAGATGTGTTTGGTGCAAACAGGGATAAAAAGTACCCCATGCCTACGGTTAAATTTACTGCTGGATCTTATATGTTGTGGGCCTATTTATTTGCTGGAGGTCCTGGACTTCTTGTTCAGATACATGGTATTATGGATTCTAGCAAATACCAACAGATAAAAAAATCAAAACCTGACTGCCTCTGCTAGAAATCTTATAATGGGCTGTGGTTGGATCTTCCATCAGGGCAACGGTCCAAAACAAACATCAAAATCAACACAAAAATGGGTAACTGAGCACAAAATGAAGCTTCTGCCATGACTGTCCCCTAAACTGAACCCTATAGAAAATGAGTGGGGTGAACTGAACAGAAGAAGCACCAACATGAACTTGTGAATCTGAAGGATCTGGAGAGATTCTGTATGGAGGAATGGTCTCTGATCTCTTGTCAGTTATTCTCCAAACTCATCAGGCATTATAGAAATAAGCTCAGATCTGTTATCTTGGCAAAAGGAGGTTGCAAAACGTATTTAATAACAGGGAGCCAATGATTATGGCCAGCGTCTTTTGGAGAAAAGTATTTATTTTATAATGTGATTTACCCCCCACTTTCAATTGTTTTACTTCAATGAAAGGTTAGATTTTTGCAATTTTTTTGAATGAAAGATCAAAAGCAATGCATATTTTTTTTTTACAGCCATTTTTTATCATATTTACCAGGGGTGCCATTAATTCTGACCACAACTGTATTTGGGGTTGCTAATGCATTGCTATACAGTTGCCAGTGTGAAGCTAGGCAGGTCCTAGAGTGTTCTTAGTGGTTGCGAGGGAGTTACTAGAGTGCTGGCATGCATTTGCTAGTGCATTACTATGCAGTTTGCAGGGTGTACTTGGTGGCTGCTAGGGTGCTCTGGGAGGTTCCCAGGGTATTTCTAGATGGTTCCTAGGGGAGATTGCTTGGGAATTTTAAATAGCTGCTAGATTGCTCTGTGTAGATCCAAGGGCATTGTTATGTGGTTGCTTGGGAAAACATTTCTGAAGAGAAACCTGCCACGAACACACCTTTGTGCGGTTGCTCCTGCTCTCTCCACCCCTGTCTCTCTTTCAGTGCGGCTGAGAAGCACATGTTGGCGTGTGAAGCCAGTATGATCCGCTACTTCTTTACTGCTGACCTCCACTCCTCTTATGAGCACTCCTCCTCCTCCAGTAGGATCCCTCCATCCTGGAACCGCTGCTGTCACTCCCGCCGTAAGGATGGGATCTGTCACAGCCCGACGGCCCAGCCAGGATAGCGGAGAAGACTGACCCGATGTGGACTCAGCAGGTTTAGACATGGCGGCTGAACGGCGCGGGGCCAGCAGAGCCTGAAGGTCAAAACTGGGATGGCGCTTGCGAGGGGGTTTGGGATGGAGTGGTGCATCTGTGGGCTACAGCAGGACAATTGCATGTAATTATTTGTTTTAACATAAAATCTCATTTACCTAAAAAAAAAACACAACATAAATTGGCACCAGCCAAAAATAAAATGCAAGTATATACTGGCAAAAAAATGATGACTTGCAACATAACACGTGGTTTAAATCTGTGCATGTCCTAACTAGATGTCTTGATGTTATATGGGGTTGCTATGTAGTTGCAAGGGTGTTGCTAAGCAGTTTATAGTGTGTTCTTCTTAGCTGTACCTAGGAAGTTGCTGTAAGATTTTTTGGGTGTTCTAAATGTTTTTATGGTGTTTTGGGGGGATCCCAGAGCATTGGTGTACAGTTGCTTGGGTATTGCTATGAAGTTGTTAGGGGGTTCTAGGTGTTTGCAAGAGTACTGCTATATGATTTTTACTGTGTTCTAAATGGTTCCCAGAATGTTTCTATGTGGTTGCTAGGGTGGTGCTATATGGTTGTTATGGTTTTCTGGATGGTTCCCAGGTTTAGTTATGTGGTTGCAAGGGAGTTGCTAGTGAGTTTCTAATGAGTTGCTATGCAGCTGCTAGGGTATTTCTGATGGTTGCTAGGGAGTTCTGGGTGAATCCCAGGGCATTGGAATCCAGTTGCTAGGGTGTTGGTATGCAGTTGTTAGGGGTCCTTGTGGTTGATATAGTGTTGCTGGAGGTTGTTAGAGCATTATGGATGGTTCCCAGGGTGTTGCTATGTAGTTGATAGGGTGTTGTTAAGTGGTTGGTGGTTGCTAGAAAGTTTCTAGATAGCTGTTAGGGTGTTGCTTGGTGTTTTTCTGGATGGTTTTCTCAGGTCACCTTTCACTGACAAGAGTAGCAAAAACTTTTATTTTGGATGTTGAACACGACTGCAACTCTGTCATTCTAAAACACTAACATTTTTTTTGGCTGGGTGCAGCAGATTTTGCAGAAACTTTCCCCCTCCTGGATTCACCCCATCTTTCTTCTTCTCCTCTCCAATCTTGAGTGTTGAGCAGTTTTGTGGCCGGAAGAGAGACGCCAGTGAACCCCAGGACTGCATGCCCCCCTCTCCTCCAGGGCACCAGTCCGGCTCAATTTCGCCCTCTAAATCCCCCAAGCTGGAGGTGCTGGGGGCAGGAGTCCTCCCTCGTCCCCCAGAGTCCTGTTCCTGACCCTGGGCTGTAGACAAACCTCTTTCCGCCTGCAGGATTCGGCTCTTAAACTGAGCCAGTGTTTTTTGATAGCGCTCCAGAGTCTGAGACCAGAGGTCCAACAAAGGCCCTCCACCCAGTTCCAGTGCAAGAGCACGAGCGTCCTGGAAACGTGATGGAGGGATAGGAGGAAGAGAGGAGAGAGGAGAGGACGAGGAAGAGGAAGGAGAGGAGGACGACACCACATCACACCACTGAGATGCCTGCAGGGGAGGAATGGAGATGTAGTCATGATTACTGGCAAAATTATGTGTATGTAGGAACGGAATGTAGGAAGCCAAAAATTAATTATATATTGCAGTAATTGTATACAGTGGGATCCAATTGAGAGCACCTAAGTAAATGCTTCTACACTGCAAAAAAAACCCAATAATTTCCTTAAGGTGCAGTCACACTAACAAAATTTAGGTGATATTTTGCGGCCAAAAAAGGTCCATTGTCAGTAATGTTTCACCCTCACTCGAAACGCTGATTGCGCAGATTCCTATTGAAATACCTGGATTTTGCCCACGTAATTTCATAGAGCAATGATAAATGTGACCGCACACCTTTAATCAGTATTTTTACTAATTAACTAACATAATTTACTGTGAGATAAATGTTATAAAACTTGAATTTAAGTTAGCATGAAGCAGAAATTGCAAGCGTCTAAATTACTTAATTAATTGGTTCAGCTGCAATAAAAAATAAATAAAAAAACTATGTGGAATTGCATAGCAAAAAAAAGCCAGTTATGACATTTTGGTTAAAGATTAAAGCTGAGTAGATGAATCGCATATAAGAAGAGCTGGAACATGCATTAATTTTTTTTCATTGCCAATAGTGAGTTTATTTCCCTTACCCCATTGGCAAATAGTGAAGACTAAAATGTCATCTATTAATATAATTTCATTATTTAATATTATGTACCTGTATTATTATTCTTTATTAGTGTTCATAATCAGTTGTATTATCTTATGAAGTTTAAAATGCATGAGTAAGACTATAGATTGCATGGACACGTGTTTGAGGATCATATTTTAGACACAAGGAGGGGAGCTGGGAGAGTTATATATTTTGCTAAGATGTATGTGTGCAATGCAACGTTCACTGAGCAGAGATGTTCCAATGATGATGATGATACATTAAATGTGTACAATTGGTATGTTCTTTACAAGGAAAGGAATGTTTTTCAACTGATGCAAATGTACCACAAATGTATACACTGAGAGATAGTTTCTTAATATGGAAAGTGGATTGTACCATGTGTAAGCATGAGGTAGAAGTTCCATTTTTAAACATAAGCAACGTGTTTTTCTACCTTACAAGGAAGTTGAAGGTTGCTCAGTGGTGTATATAAGCTCAATCTTACTGCACTACGGCAGAGAAACATCGGGAACACATAGACCTGGCACGAATACAACATCTTCTCAAGTTTCTCTCCTATGCTGACGAATAAAGCAAGATAACTGGTGTCCGGTTCCGTGAATCAAATAATAACGGGGAAAAGGCTTAATTCCAAGTTTACAACAGTTAATAGTTTAATATTGTTTCCTGTTTAGATTAATATGAGATCCCTGTGTGTGTGTGTATTAGTTTGTGCTTTACCTCAGTAAGTGTAGACAGCAGTCGTTGTGTGTTGTCCAGCTGTGTCCAGCAGTCTGACAGAAGGTGAGACATGTCTCGCACTCTTTCCCTTATTGGAGGGAGTTTGTCCAGCACGGTTCTGAGACCAGACCAATCCAGCTCAGACCAGCTCTCCACCTCTGCCAGCAACACCAGAGTCTCACTGTGAAGCTCCTATAAACACACAAAAATGCAAACCTAG
Source organism: Scardinius erythrophthalmus (assembly GCF_964197995.2). Taxonomy (NCBI): domain Eukaryota; kingdom Metazoa; phylum Chordata; class Actinopteri; order Cypriniformes; family Leuciscidae; genus Scardinius; species Scardinius erythrophthalmus. The sequence goes on along the minus strand of NC_138222.1, from coordinate 13,454,139 downwards.
CTGATTGTTTTTTTTACAACAATTTTTTACACATAACAAATGTGTGAAAATGAGAAGCATCTCAGATCATATATGAAAGTCTATTTCAGTTGTAGTTGTCAAACACACTGACCATAGCAGTGTCTCTGAAGCTCTTAAACTTGTGCTGTTTGAGTGACAGTCTGCTGAGAGACAGAGGAGGGTGTTTATAGTCCTCTAGCTGCTCCTGTATGTGCTCTATGTCTCTCTCACACTGGAGCAAACACACACACACACACACACACACACACACACACACACACACACACACGCACACACACACACACACACACAAACACACAGAGAGAAAGAAACAAGTCAATATCATTTGTAATGAAATACATGTATTAGGACTGCACAATTATGAGAAAACTTGTAATTGTTGTTTTTTTTTCCATTAAGAAAGGAATAGTTCACAAAAAAATGAAATTTCTGTCATTATTTACTTAATATTTACCCTAATGTCCTCATACCCTCTTTGCTGCATTACTTTCATTGTTCCATTAAACACACAATGAGAAATTTACTGGTTGCAGTGTTGTTATTGTTAACTAAAACTATTTTTTTTTAATTTGTTAACTGAAATAAAATATAAAATATTTGATGAAAAATGCAAACTTGCATCGCCTTGGCAACTAACTGAAATAAAAAAGTTGAAGTAGAAGTACTAAAATTAATACATCTAAAAAATAAATTGTATCTAAATTTAAAAATAAAAATTAATTACAAAAACTTTAAAGCAACAATTATAACTGAATGTATAAATAAAAGCTCATTCAAGAGTGTGAGAGGATGTTTTCAGTGAAAAAACTGCCATGTTCAGACTGTGCATAAAAAATATAGTGCATGAAACTTTTATGGTGCTTTTCATTTTCATGTCAACTTTTCCTTCCTATAATTTATTCTTTTCTTATAATCTTATAATTTTCTTTATGAACACATCCAAAACAAGCCGTTTCTGAATGACTTCATTGCTGTTATACAAGGTATTGCATTAGTCATTCAAAACACATAGTCATTCAAAACACACTACCTAAATGGTCAGCATGGTTCTCCTAAAAGCTTAAAAAAACAAAACAGTTATTCAAAGCAAGTGAGTGACACGATGTGTCAAAACTGGAAAGCTCCCATTATAATCAACAAAGCTGCAAGTTTCCACAGTTTCACGTGACTGTTTGTTTCCACAGACCAGCGTGAATTCATTGTTCTGGACTCTCTCGAACGTTCCCATTATAATCAGCAAATGTCTACACTGCATAATAATTCAACTCTGGGCCTTGAGAGTTGAGTTACAATACTCATCAAACACAGTTTATGGTGTATGCAAAATCTTTTATATTTGAATTTATTCAAAAAAATATATATATATTTTTATTAAGTATCTTTTCTTCATGAATTCTAGCCATTGGTAGCTATGCATTCATCTAATCATCATTACAGTTTTTTCCGATTGCTAAACAACAGTGAGCACAACTGGAGCTACATGTGCAAAACTCTAACTACAGTCTGCACTACCAACAGTCACCTGAGCTAAACAGTTCACATCACCTGCAAAACTCATTCCAAGCAACACAACTCTTAACACATGGCTCAAAACAGGCTCAGTGCAACCAAACACTATGCACAACCCTCACTGAGATAACACACACTGTCACTCAGAACACACTGAGAGTAAAAACACTAGCATCAAACACCAATACAGAAAATACAAACTTTTCATTTTTACAGTTTGAACAATTCAGTGACTTCATACAAAGTAATATTTTCTTCAAAGAAAAGAGTGACATTCTTTCACATGATTTATTTAAATTTTTAGAACATAACAATTCTTTAAGGTAAATGAAAATTAGTTTGCTTCAATAGTCTGTAGTAATTTACGGAATTACAGTAATGAGAAAAAAAAAGTAGAAACTAAAAGTACATACTGTAATTCGAACAAATAATTGAGGGGCTAATCCTGCCTCTCTCTAGCATCAGGCCACAGGTTTTCATCAACATCAGTTCCCATCAAAACCCGTCTTCCTTGTTCCATTTCCAAAATTAGTCTTTCTGAGCTCTACCTATATATATATATATATATATATATATATATATATATATATATATATATATATATATATATATATATATATATATATATATATATATATATATATATATGTGTGTGTGTGTTCACTAACAAGTCTAAAACAAGACACCTGCTTAGCCTTTCAGCTGAAATTGCAATCAGCAGTGTTTGAAAGGCACAAGGCTGAAATCTATTCTGTTTTGAATACGGTTCACAGTTTTGACAGCAGTGTGTTAGCATTTGAACAAAGTGCTGTAAATCCACAGTGTTGTGCAGGTTGTGGTTAAAGTCATGGGATAAGTGTATAGAGTTTTGAAAACTATGTTCAAGCAATGAAAAACGAACTAGAGTTTGGTCCACATGAACTGCTGCTGTGCAGACTGTAGTTAGAGTTTTGCACATGTGACTCCAGTTGTGCCCACTGTCGTTTAGCAATCAAAAAAAAATGTAATCATTACCTACTGCGCAATGTGACGTCGGAGTGACGTCATTTTCATGTAATGTTTTATGACGCCAGGCGACGTCTTTTTTCGACATCTTCCGCACGTCTAATGTTGAAGTCCGCCCGTCCACAAGTTTTTTTCGATTGCTAAACGACAGTATATATATATATATATATATATATATATATATATATATATATATATATATATATATATATAGGTAGAGCTCAGAAAGATCAATTTTGGAAATGGAACAAGGAAGACGGGTTTTGATGGGAACTGGTGTTGATGAAAACCTGTGGCCTGATGCTAGAGAGAGGCAGGATTAGCCCCTCAATTATTTTTTCGAATTACAGTATGTACTTTTAGTTTCTACCTTTTTTTTCTCATTACTGTAATTCCGTAAATTACTACAGACTATTGAAGCAAACTAATTTTCATTTACCTTAAAGAATTGTTCTGTTCTAAAAAATTCAATAAATCATGTGAAAGAATGTCACTCTTTTCTTTGAAGAAAATATTACTTTGTATGAAGTCACTGAATTGTTCAAACTGTAAAGATGAAAAGTTTGTATTTTCTGTATTGGTGTTTGATGCTAGTGTTTTTACTCTCAGTGTGTTCTGAGTGACAGTGTGTGTTATCTCAGTGAGGGTTGTGCATAGTGTTTGGTTGCACTGAGCCTGTTTTGAGCCATGTGTTAAGAGTTGTGTTGCTTGAAATGAGTTTTGCAGGTGATGTGAACTGTTTAGCTCAGGTGACTGTTGGTAGTGCAGACTGTAGTTAGAGTTTTGCACATGTAGCTCCAGTTGTGCTCACTGTTGTTTAGCAATTGAAAAAAAAAAAACTGTAATCATGTTGATAATAACAATGTTGATATTTGTAAATAAAAAAAATATTACATAGTAATCATGTAAATTTCCTGCACCTGTCATAGACGTCCAAATGACATCCAAAAAAATTACCCAGTTCAAAGGTCCAATGTTGAACGTCAATATGACGTCCAAGTTGGGTCATGGTTGGACGTCCAAAAATTGGACCTAGTTTGGACGTCGAATAGATGTCCAGAATTGGTGATGGACCGACGGACCCAATATAGACATGATCTGCACGTCCTTCCGACGTCCAATGTTTAGTGGGTATATTCCTTATGTTACATGATTATTATTTTACATGTTATTGATTTCTTTAACCATTTACATATATTCTACCATGTACTCTTGATATGTTTGATTATTCTCAAATGTAAGTCTTTTGTGTCTCTTCTGTGCTGTAAGATTGAGGGGTTCATCCTGTTGACCGGGGTATGTTTTCCATCAAAATTGATTATGTGATGTACCTTGGTATCAAAATATGTCTTTTTCCATCTCTGCAGACATGAGATAATGCAAGATCTGCAATATTCCCTTAAAGGTCTTAAAGGTGTTAAAACCACAATTGCTTATTACGTTATTCCGTGTGCCATGGAAGGACCATGGTGGACCTAATAAGACCTGCATCATTAAATGGTTGCAAGATAAGTATAAAGAAGGAACTTCAGTAGGTACTTTCCCTTCCTGTTATGTAGTCATAGCATATAAAATGTTTAGTTTCAGAAGACTCTGGGCTTCTTCTTTTCCTTCTTCTTCCTCTCCTTGCATTCTGCAAATATCTTACTTCTTTTGGGCTTTTCTTTTCTCTGATCTTCACAAACTTCATCTGTTAGAGACAATACTTTGGATATTAATGCTTAGATTAATTTTTCTATCTTATCTTGAAACTTATTTGCTATTGAAATTTGAATATTTACTTGATTCACTTTTTTTTTTACATTTTAATTAATAAAATTTGTTATTCCTTATTCAAATTTGATCTCTGGCATAATCATTGCTCATCTGCCTGGATCTCACTGCTTTATTTTAACAAGCTATTAAAGGTCTTCGGGATTACTTGAAAAATAGAAGCAGGTGTAATATATGTCTTTCTGTCTGATGGTCTATCTAAAATAATTCCTAACTACTACCCGAATAATATTCAGTTAACAAATCTTCTCTTTATCCTCACACATACAGTACCTTGTCCAGTTTATCCACAAGTGTAGCCAGTCTCCCCAGTGCTTCGAGGTCACGACCCCTCTGATTGGACACACGCACCAGCCGGTGAAGCGCATCATCCACACTGTCATATAGGTTAGAGGTCACTGCTAAAGCAGCCCTAAAAGCAAAAAGCAGAATTACGTCAGCAACATTCCAGATTTTAAACAAACAACTTTAAATGTCCACTACAGATTAAATTTAAGTGAAACTAAGTGTGAACTAATTTTACAGTATTATTATTTATTCTTTCTCTATTCTATACATACTTGCAGTCTGGTGATTTCTGTGCCAACCCTGATGTCCCATTGGCCAGACCTGCCAGCCAAGCCCCACCCCTCTGCTGCAGCTCTGTCAGCCGCTGGTCAGTGAGAATACTTGTCATTAACTGTTTGTGTTTGTCGGCGCTGCAGGGAACATTCTAAAGGTGAATAGAATAAGTTATTAGAAACAGTCTAATAACTAATCTGTCCGTGTCTGCATAATTGTTGCATAACAAATATTACACAAACAAATAAGTATTGAAATACACTTTAAGTAGACAGCAAATCATATTGCCATCAAATGCTGCTTAACCTTAATACTGTCAGGTAGTGGTTCTGTGTCCATAGACTGCAGTGCGTCTCCCAGCAGGGTGAGGGCGCACTCACAGCACTCAGTCAACTGCTCCAAACTCTGTGTAGAGCATTAGGAAGAGCATGTTAATCAACTGCAGATGTTGGGTCAGGCTTGTGGTAATTATTAAAACATTTAGATTTACGTTTATTGGTGCTTTTTAAGAGTATAACTTAACTTAAAGATTCAAAATATATTTATCCGAAGTGCTAAGTTTACACACACACACACACACAAAGATATCCATTAAAATTTTGTTATTTTTTTATGTTAATGGACAGGTTACATAAAACTGCATAAATTACGGTCTCTATTTTTTCTGCATATTTGCTCTGGGAGAATTTTTACCATTCATTTCTTTGTGTGTTGGACCAGGGTTGACGCTAAACTCTAATGTTACCTAGCTAGTTTCTCCTAGCCTGAAAAAGTCACAAAAGATTTCTGTGATTACTATTTCCATGTAACTTCTCCGGTGGTGAATCTTGCCGCAGGATTATGGTTAGTAGTGCAGTAGTATTTTTTTAAATGAAATATATCGCATTCATTATATAAACTATGACTTCAGATCTGATGGTCTTGAAAGGTTTATAAGGTGTTCTATGCAATTTCCATCAGTCATGTGTAGCAGTCCGTACTAGTATTTATAAACATTAGAAACAAAGTAGTATTTACAAGACACCAGGTTGATACAGTAAGCACTTTTGAGAAGAACTAACACTGGATTTGTCAAAGTTTGTCAGGTAACTGGTGCAAAATTCTTGAAATACATTAATTTAAGACTTTTAGTAGCAAGTAAACTAGACATCCATTAGCTGGATAGTCAGAATAAGATGTAATGTGAACCATGCCAGATATCTGGCAACACGTCTTGTCAAGTAATTTCTTACCAGTCTGAAAGTGAGCCAGTCATCATGTGAGTGGTTAAAGTCTCCACCCATTTCTCTGGGCAACTGCTGCTTGTCCACAAACTGCTGAAGGATGCCCGTACCTCGTACTGAATGCACCTGAGAGAGTAAAATAGATAATGAGTTTTATTATCTAGTCAAATGCTTGAGCGCTAGACAGCACATTAATTTTTCCCACAGGAACTGAACGAACTCCCTGGGGATGTGGAGGAGCTGAAAGAAGAAAAAAAAGTGCTGCCAACTGTTGTAACTGCGAAATCTTTGTTTTCTATGTCTGAGATGGTCTCTGTGACACAAATATAATATAATCTTATGTTTGAGGTGCTGATGGATTTCACATTTTGGATGTAGCCTTCCATGACACAGCTTTTTAGCAAATAGATATTTTTGGCAGATATAAATGCACTGATATTCCAGATACAATCCAAATAAGCACTAATAGGAAAGTTAAGCAGAATTTGCAACAGTAACTAATGGAGACTGTTAATATCAGTTCCACATCACAAATTATATAACTATATATAACTAACTCTTCTTCATTTTCTTCCTTGTAGGGTGTTTTAGCTACCAATAGCTGCTCCTCCTTGCTCCTCAATCTGTCTTATGTTTGTCACATAGTTGTTGATCACAAAAAGTGATTAGAAAGATCCTTCCATACCATTCCCTATTTTGTGTTAGCCCAAATTGATTGATACAAATTTAACTCAGTATATAAACATGAACCTCTATTCCATCCAGACCCAGTTGGGTCAATTCTTCTTGTTCCTCTGTTAGGATAAGAATCGAGTCAAGGCCTGTTGCTGTCTGTTCCTGTTAAAACACAAGCCGACACAAACACTCAGAAAAAACAGATTTAGAATCAATATAAAGTGCCAGCTGGATCACAAACAGTCAGTGCACTGACTCACCTTGAAGAGCTTCAGTGCAGAGAGACAGAGTTCAGACGGGGAAGACTTTCTGCTGTCCACTATCACGGTAAGACCCTTCTCTTTGGCCATAGGTCTGTTTAAAATAAAAAAAAAAGCACAGCAATTAGCACGCACATTAGCCTAGCCAAGCACAGTAAAAGGTCATGAGATAGTGCCCTCCAGTCTAAAATTCAGTGAAGCACTGGGGATTTACCAAAATCCTGGCCAACTCTAACTCTAACTTTAGCTCACTCAATATGAATGTTTTTCAAAAGAAACCAATGCATGTAATATGTGTGTAGGTGACAGTTGTGATGGTCTTTGTCAAATGGGTTACATAACAGACCTGGTGATGGTGTAATAGCAGGACAACACTTTGATCATTTCATCTGTGTTCCAGCCATCCTCTGGGAGGTGACTTTCTGTGAAAACCAATGCTCGTCCCAGTCGATCCATAGTACCTACATAAGAAATCACTTAATGTTAAGGGAAAATCAAATATTTTGTAACTACTAAGCAAGAACATTTACCTGTTAATTTTAGCTTTCCTGACTGCAGAAGATTGAAATCTAAGTCTCTAAGATGAGGAGGGGGAGATTTGGACTCCAAGTGAGCAGCAGATTCAGATAATCCCATCTCTTTTTGGGAATGGTCAGGAAAGGATGTGCCAGACTGGCTTTCTGCAATACATGTTGAATTTAAACAGACTGAGTATGGAGTAAGCCAGTGGTTCCCAAACTTTCTCTGCCACGCCCCCTTTTTGTAGAGAAAAACATTTTCAAGCCCCCACCACCCCCTTTGTGTTCATTATGTAAAAAAAAATGTTTTTGAAAGTCTCTTATGCTCACCAAGGCTGCTTTTATATATTAAAAATACATTAAACTTAATATTGTAATCTTGTGAAATATTATAATGTATTTTTTTTTAATATGTTTTCACATTTTCACAATTTATTCCTGTGGTGGCAAAGCTGGACTCTCAGCATCATTACTCCAGTCTTCGGTGTCACATGATCCTTCAGAAATCATTCTAATATGCTGATTATCTGCTTTAAGAAACATTTCTGGTTATTATCAATGTTGAAAACAGTTGTGCTGCTTCATGTTTTTGAGGAAACTTTTTTTCAGGATTATTTGATGAATATAGATGCACCCACATAAAGACACTCTCAGACATAACCTTGATTGCAAAATTCTAAAGGATTTTTTAAAAACATAATTAAAACAGTACTACAGCTTCTCAACATCAACGGGTTTCTCTTTGTGTCCGTGATGTGAAGTCTCTAAGTGGTGTCTTACTTGTACGACTTCATATTGTCAGAAGTTAATATTTTGAGGCACGCAACACACTGTTGTGTCTCTTCATTACCCACAATTGTACTGGTGAATCCGAGGGCGAGATATGCCCCGTCATATTTTCTCATAGTTCCATTTGTCCTTTGTGTAGGAGCGATGGAGTACGTCAGAAATACAATGGGACATCAGTTCACTGTCTGGGATTTGTTGTGTCGTGTCAGTCGCATCCAGTAGACAGCATCACTGATTATAATGGGTTCTAGACACGTTGTTTGGTATTTGTGAATATAAAGAAGATTCATCATCTGATTTACATTTATCTGGCACCTAGCAGTCCTTTCACAAACTTGTCCATGCTTAGTGCATAATTATAACCAAGCATCATTCATTATATTTTTACATGGCTCCCTGCAAAACTCAATTCTGATTCTTCAATCGTGCCATCTAGTGGTCTGTTATTTCATGCTATACAACGATAACACTGTTTAAACTGTCAAATTAATATTTTGTGTTTAATTATTTACTTATGTGGCAAGTAGCTCCATAATAAGTTGGATAATTATGCAGTGGGGTCTTGTATCACCCTGAAGAGGTTTCTTTTGCATAACAATCTGCTTACTGTACACTTTCCCTTAGCCTTTCCAAGCCCCATTTTAATAACCCTTAGGGGTTGTGCCCCCCAGTCTGGAAACCACTGGAGTAAGCAATGATTTACTTACTCAGTGTCAGGCCACTGATAAGCATTAACTGTGCTGATCAGAACATACCTCTATCTTTGGCCTTTGACTTTGCATCTGTTTCTGCATCAGTGGCTGGTACACAGACTTTGCAATCTTTGGATAGCTGAGGAGCATCCTCTGTTTGGCTAGAATGGCTGATTGGGTGAATGGTTTTGCTCTGGGTCTTTGAGATGACTTGGTCACCCTTGCCTTTATGTTGGACACGGCCATTGGATTTGGCCTTCCCTTTGCCTCCTTTGGCTTTCCTTTTCCTCCTGTAGGAAAGCAAATGTATGTGTTTTAGTGATTCAACAGATTCTGTATGGTTATAGTGGTATGGTATCACTTGTACAGGCAGTGCTGAGCACAGCAAAATGGTGCAAACACAAATATATGAAGCATTAATAGAATTTCATATTTGGGACTATAAATGTCTACATGACCATACCTGGGTGCTCTGAATCCACCCGTTTTTACTTCTTTTCCTCTGGGACAAACAAAGTTATCTGACTTTCCAGCACGCTTTTCTCCCATGGTACTCATAGTACCTGATGGTGGCAGAATTTTATCTGTTTTCTCATCACTGGTATTGTCTGAATGTCTGGTTCTGCTTTGCGTACAACCTGATAAATCAGATGCATTGTTCAGGAAAGAATCTCGGAGGGATGTTGTACTTGTCCTAGATTGTCCAGATTGCTTGTTTATGCCTTCTGTTTCCTCATA